>NC_072767.1:3023301-3334452 GCF_022539595.1 Amphiprion ocellaris | reverse complement strand
AAAACGTAATGGTTTAGTATGTCGTCCAAAATGTCAATAAAACATCATAGTTTAGTATGTCGTCCAAAATGTCAATAAAACATCATAGTTCAATATGTCGTCCAAAATGTCAAAAAAAGTCATAGTTTAGTATGTCGTCCAAACTGACAATAAAACATCATAGTTTAGTATGTCATCCAAAATGTCCAGAAAACATCATAGTTTAGTATGTCGTCCAAAATGTCAATAAAACGTCATAGTTTAGTATGTCGTCCAAAATGTCAATAAAACATCATAGTTCAATATGTCGTCCCAAATGTCAAAAAAAGTCATAGTTTAGTATGTCGTCCAAAATGACAATAAAACATCATAGTTTAGTATGTCGTCCAAAATGTCAATAAAACATCATAGTTTAGTATGTGGTCCAAAATATGACAAAAACATCATAGTTTAGTATGTCGTCCAAAATAAGACAAAAACATCATAGTTTAGTATGTCGTCCAAAATGTCCAGAAAACGTCATAGTTTAGTATGTCGTCCAAAATGACAATAAAACATCATAGTTTAGTATGTCGTCCAAAATATGACAAAAACATCATAGTTTAGTATGTCGTCCAAAATGTCAATAAAACATCATAGTTTCGTATGTCGTCCAAAATGTCAATAAAACGTCATAGTTTAGTATGTCGTCCAAAATGTCAATAAAACATCATAGTTCAATATGTCGTCCAAAATGTCAAAAAAAATCATAGTTTAGTATGTCGTCCAAAATGACAATAAAACATCATAGTTTAGTATGTCGTCCAAAATATGACAAAAACATCATAGTTTAGTATGTCGTCCAAAATGTCGATAAAACATCATAGTTTAGTATGTCGTCCAAAATGTCAATAAAACATCATAGTTTAGTATGTCATCCAAAATGTGACAAAAACATCATAGTTTAGTATGTCGTCCAAAATGTCAATAAAACATCATAGTTTAGTATGTCGTCCAAAATGTCAAAAAAAGTCATAGTTTAGTATGTCGTCCAAAATGACAATAAAACATCATAGTTTAGTATGTCGTCCAAAATGTCAATAAAACATCATAGTTTAGTATGTCGTCCAAAATGTCAATAAAACATCATAGGTTAGTATGTCATCCAAAATGTGACAAAAACATCATAGTTTAGTATGTTGTCCAAAATGTCAATAAAACATCATAGTTTAGTATGTCGTCCAAAATGTCAAAAAAAGTCATAGTTTAGTATGTCGTCCAAAATGACAATAAAACATCATAGTTTAGTATGTCGTCCAAAATCTGTAAAAAAAAAAGTCACACAAAACTACAACAAATAGACGCACAAAGAGACACAAAACTTCCACAGATGCAAAATGACAATAAAGAAACATGAAAGATCCGAAAAAGAAGCAAACGTCTCGTAACAAGTAACCCAAGTTGTTAAGTGACTATCATCACAGGTTGTTTAGAAGTCAGTCCTCATCTAAAAGGCAACTTTGACCAGTATAATGTGAAAACTTGAAATCTGTACTGCACAAACCAGCAATGTAGTGTAAAGCAGAGGCTAATCTTTTAAAATGAATTAGTATATATATAGATTTGAGGATTTTTCTATAAAATTCTAATTAAAACTGTATTTTTACACATCTTTGAACATGATTGGAGGGATTCGTGCTGTTTGTTAAAGCAGTGCTTTAAATTTGAGATGCATTTTCATGATTTTTTACTCCACAAATGAACCCGGCAGAGTTATGTGACGATCGGCATACGTTTGTCCGTCTGTCTGTCTTTCTGTGCACAGCATAACTCAAAAACAGACTAACACATTTGGATGAAATTTTCAGGGAACGTCAGAAATGACACAAGGACCAAGTGATTAGGTTTTGGCAGTGATGCAGCTTATAGTCTGGATCCACGGATTTGTTAAAGATTTCTGTATCATTGCGAGATAGCGGCACGGCGTCACTGTAACCATGACAACAAGTGAACACTATGTCAGCTGCCTGCTGATGATCACATGATTGTGGTCCTATTACAAATCAACTGCTTCGGATTTATCAGGACTTATCCATCAGAAATGATCCAAGGAGCAACTGATTAAATTGTGGGGGTGTTTCTGAGTCCCATCAATTCCCGCCGGCCGCTACATATTTAAGTCACGTGATTCGGTATCCGCACATAACGTACACATGCAGAACACACACCTGTGTTCAGCGCAAGGTCATTTTGTTTGTGGGTTCAACTATATTAAATGAACACATTCTATGGTGCCGTGATTTCTGATCATCAATAACTAATAAACAAATGCTGCATTTCTCCAAAAATATGCTGCATTTCTGACAATGACATATGGGGAAATGAACAGCCTTGGCGGAGTTCTGTGCTCTTTGAGTGCTTTTCTAGTTTTTGTTTTAATTTACAAGATCAGTTCTTACAAGAGCCTATTATTGTCAATCTTGTTTTTGCCTCCAAGAAAAGCATCAAATTTTGCAGTTTATAACCTTGATTTGGGAAAAAAGTACACTAATATTAGAATTTGGGTGTATTTTTACAGTAGTTTACAGTATAGTCGCATTAGTTAGACTCCTTTTCAATAATATGCTGTATTTTTGTTGAATTCACAAAATCAGTTCTTACAGGAACCTGTTGTTAATTGTCATTCTTGTTTTTGGCTCAGATTTTGCTCAGATTATTCCATTTTTTTTGCCTTATTTTGGGGGAAAAAGGACACTACTGTTAGAATTTGACTGTATTTTTACAGTAGCTTATTACTGCGTACAGTGGGATAAAAACGTGATTTTGACAGATTGTTGCGACTGTATTTCTAATCCAAAACGTGTGTTTGACAGATTTAGCCGACGGCATTTCTCATCATACAGTGTTTTAAATTCAGCATTGAAGGCAGTTTTCTTGGCAGATCAGACGGAGTTGTCCAGAAGGTCCATATCGATCCACTCGGCCTCCGTGGGGTTTCCTGAGCTGCCCTTCAGGGCCAGAATCAGCCGCCGGGGGAAGGTGAGAGGAGGTCGATGCCGTCTTTGTCCTGGTCCTCCAGCAGCAGGCGGGGGTCCCAGCTGGAGGTCTCAGGCCAGCAGACACACGCCGATATTTGGGTGGAGGCGGAGAGCATCGTCCCTGTCGGTTCCGGCTCGCTGCCTCCTTTCTTATGGCTTCACAGGAGCAGCTCATCCCCCCTCTGCACAAAAAAACACACAAGCACAGAGCAGGCAGAAATACATAGGACCCACACACACACACACACACACACACACACACACACACACACACACACACACACACACACACACACACACACACACACACACACACACACACACACACACACACACACACACACACACACACGGTCCAACCCAGGATGTAGATTGTTGTGGCAGTTTGGACGCCCCACCCTCCCCCACCAGCCTCTTTTGGTTTAGTTTTTTTTTTTGTTGTTTTGGCGGTCTCTGAGGTTCTTTTGTCTCCGGCGGACTTTCAAATGTCTATTTATTCGCCGTGGTTTAATTGTGTTGTCGGCAAGATCTGTCTGAAATTGCCCGGTTTGCACATTTTGCATCACAATAGCAGCCATTGAGCAGGCGGCTCATCCGGCTGTCCGGTGCCAGGTCTCCTTTCACTCAGGCCCGTTTCATCTTTTTCTCTACGTCTGCATTGTGTTTAAAAAATCCATAAATTAACCTTCGGATGAATCCCTGTACTCATACTGGCACAAACATGTCCACATGCTCCACTGGGCAGAGCTGCTACAGGCATGATGTCATGGCTGCAGACGGACAGTTTTCGGTGCCGCCTTTTGTTTACGTCCAATTAACTGTGAGCTTTGAAGTTCCGTCGGCCATCTTTGAAAAGATTCGACAATGCCGCTGAATTATGTCACTGGTTTTAATTCTTCCCTTAAACACTTTATGTAATTTGCGGCACAGAAATACGTAATGTAAAGGGAAATCAGTAGGTGTACATGGGGGGTTTTGCATCGTATCTTCAAATATTTATAACATGATGGTACAGAAATCAGCCTGTTTGATGAAATATTAATTTGGAGCACAATTTGCAAACACACTGCGAACAACAGGCTACTATGGAGATGAGAAGACATTACAAATTAAACATTAATACCAATAGAGACAATGAAAAGACTTTTTTCTGCAAAAAAATTAAATGGAAATGCACAGAGCAACAGTGACTTGTACGGACTTGAATTAACATGAGATTTATTTAGTGTTCTCATTGCTGTATGTTTTCGGCAATGGTGGGCCGTCACTGACTGATGTTTAATTATTTTCCCATTGATCATTTTTCATTTTTCCCAATAGTCTATTCACCTCAAGTTGAAGTTCAAGACTTTTATTTGTCACAAACACAACTATACACAGTATAGCGTGCAGTGAAATGTATTGACCATTTGTTTCCATGACCAAACGATAAGAAGAATGACAACACACAAGATATATATATATATATATATATAGTGGTATTTTTATAATTGATTTATAGCTTCACTGTGCTAATTAATGAGTTGTACTAATTCTGAGAAATAAGAGGGTCCAGAACATCATTACCACTATGTGAATGTAATGAAACAATGATGAACAGCCCAGAATTAGTTGAGGGCCTGCTTGTGCTGTATTAAGTTTTGATATGATATAGCCTGATATAACCTTGTGCATTGCTTAGAGTTAAACTTGACATTTTTGCTTGCAGAAGAACAGCTTGACATTTAGATGACCAATGACTGAGTAACCGAATGTGATGTGCAGGAATAGGTTGCATGCGGTTTCTGATCTTGTTTTGCAGAAGTTCCTCTGCGCCCGGAAAGAAGTGAAAACGGCAACAGGAAGCACCTGAGACAAGTTGCACACCACGAGGAGGACGAGGCCAGACAACGTAACCGAAATAGTAACACAACGTTGTTAGAGTATAAAAAGCTGGGTCAGGGAAGTTCAGCAGTCTTTTCTGCATCTGACTGAACACTCTGTTGTTGTCAGGGAAAGGCATTGAGACCCAGAGCTCTGTATCGCACATTCAACTTTGCTGTAATAAATACTTTTGAATTTGAAGAAAGAAGTCTCCTGCTATTTTCCATTCAAAGAACTGGGAGGAAACAGCCTTACACATTGTTTTGTCTTGTTCTTAATTTCAGAATAGGCTAGTTTCCAACAATATCTATCTATATATCTGTCTATAGATAGATAGATAGATAGATAGACTATAGATAGATAGATAAAATAATCAATCACAAGTTTTGGAGTAGAACGATGTTTTCTTTAGTAATGACATCCATTCTCGCTACATGAGAAATGTTATATATTATACTGCCTTTCTGAAAAATGCTGATGGTTTCTATAGACATGGCTTCATAATGATGGTATTGAAAGGGGATTTGTTTCAGTAGGACATCACTGATGGTGTAAAATGCAACTCGGTAAGACTGGTAAGCCTCGTATACTGTTAACTTCAACATGAAAACAACATAGAGGCAGCTTGTAACTTTGCACATATAATGACAACATATGGACCCCTATGAACGCCACTTTTTGTCTCCTACCAATGAGTCCATATCAGCATTTTGTCAAAATAGCTGAAACCTTGAACCTTGTCTTGACCAGTAATACAATTTTTAACCTCTGCTGGAGGCATTTTATCATTTTAATAGTGTTGTCTGTGTCTTTCCCATATTTCACGTCTGTGGAAGTTTTACTTCTGGAGATATTGAACCCTAAATGTAGCTTCCCAGACCTATTTTTTTGGGGTAGAAATACAAAAATTTCCAGGTCTGGAAACATATGAAATTTCAAAGCATTTTACAGTACTTAGTTTTTGGTCCCAAATAACAAATAACAAAAATGTGAACTACGTCTTGGACAGTGCAAACACAGCTATCCACAGCAGATGTTTGGCCAGTTTTTCATGGTTAATGTGTAAGTTAATCCCCCCACATTTCATTTCATTTTACAACATATTTTCTTTAATTCAGCAAAACAGGAAAACCCATAAATTAACAGTTAATTGTTCAAAAGATTTGTTAAAACTCTGAAAAACTTTTTTACAGTGCACTGACAAGCCGTGACATCATTGTTGGATCATTGCAGCATTGAAGGTTCAGGTGTTTCATCACAAACATTTTAAACCTTGCAGCCTGCAGGCAGCACATTCAGTGCCTCCTCCCTGAAGGTGTTGGGACATTCCTCAACGGTTCTCCTCCCTGCTGCTCCATGCTAATGTTCCAACCACACTTCTTCCCACCCAACATCAAGTCTGGAGTGCACTATGTTCCTACGTTAACATCTGCTGCAGTGTGAGAGGTGTGGAGGAACCTCATGATTTAAGGTTTGAGGTTTTAATGTGTGTGCATCTTACAGTACCTATAAAACATATTAACCTCTTCTGGTAGTTCCGGTCAAGAATTTACAAAAAAAATATTTATGTCAAAGTGAAAACTGATTTCTACAAAGTAATGTGAATTAATTAAAAATATAAAAATGTAAAACAAGTGTCTTTACACTTGAGGTCATTGTCTCGATGGAAAACTAATCTTCTCCAAGTCTTAGTTCTCTTCAGACTGCACCAGGTCTTCCTCCAGGATTCCCCTCATTTTTGCTGCATTCATTTTACACTCTACCTTTACAATCCTTCCAGGACCTGCTGCTGAGGGACATCATGATGCTGCCACCACCATGTTTCCCATCATGATGCTGCCACCACCATGTTTCCCATCATGATGCTGCCACCACCATGCTTCACATCATGATGCTGCCACCACCATGCTTATCATATCATCTAGTCTGATGGTCATAAAGCTCCATCCTCGTCTTCTCAGACCAAAGAACCTTCTTTCAGGGGTCTTCAGAGTCTCCACATGTCTTCTGGTGAACTCCAGTCCAGATTTAATTAGAGCTTTTTCCAACAGAGTCTTTCTCTTTGTATCCATGAAGTTTTGACTGATGAAGAACAGACAACAGTTGGAACTCCTTCAGAGGAGTCATAGGTGTCTTGGTGGCCTCCCTCACTAGTCTCTTTCTAGTAACTCCTTCAGAGGAGTCATAGGTGTCTTGGTGGCCTCTCTCGCTCTAGTCTCTTTCTTGCTCATTCTCTCAGGTCTTGAGGATGTCCTGCTCTAGTCAGATTTATTCGTGTTCCATCTTCCTTCCATTTCTTAATGATGGATTTAAATGGATCAAGAGATATTCACTGACTTCAAAATCTTCTTGTATCATTGATTGATTTATACTTTTCAACAACCTTTTCTCAGAGTTTCTTGGAGTTCTTTGGTCTTCATGGTGTAGTTCTATCCAGCAGTGACTGGACCTTCCAGATCCAGGAGTCTTTATACTACAATCAGTGAGACACCTTCACTGACCTCAGATGATCTTTATTTCACTAACTGTGGGACTTATAGCACCAACAGACTGCATCTGTGTGAAATTAGGTGATTAACTTATGCAGTCACTTGTATTGTTTTGACATTGTAGAAATCTGTTTTTACTTTGAGACAATTTTATAAATTCTTGTCTTAAAATCCAAATTAAATTGAGCATGATTCCATGTTTAAAAGCAGTAAAAAGGGGAAAAGATTGAGAACTTTTTCAGCTCTGTAAACCTCCTGATACATTACAAGAGAGAATATAAACTACTCATCTCAGTGAATCTTCAGAGTCAACAGACAGCAGGAAGGAGACGTTTGCTTCGGGTAAATACCAAAACCACTCCTAACATGCGTTTGGAAACTATGTGAAGCATGTACCTGTTTGATTATATGGCTGTTTAATGACAGCTGCTGAGTTCCACTCCTTTCCTGGGAAACAGAGAACAAACAACCATTTTTCTCAAGAAGTTGACGTTTATTGACCAGTTATGAGCCGCAGAACAAGAAGTAACAGATTGCGTATCAGTAAGAATGAATCAGGACATCCGATTGTTTGCTTTGAGACCAGATTTAGAGCGTTGAAAGAGAAGCGACTTGATAGTTTGCTACAAAAAGGCTTTGATTATTCACACTACCCAAGCTGGGTTAAGACAAAGATACAAAATTAAGACAGTTGAGACATTTCTTTGTACAAATTGTGCAAATCAAAGGCTTCTACAAATTAATTACAGAGCAAATATACAAACTATACACACATTATTAAAGATATTCAAAAAATAAAATGAAAAAACATATTACAGCTACAAAGATAACTACGCAGGACACACTTAGCTTTAGTTATTTAAATCTGTAGTAACACTACGGTTAGTTATTCGGGTTTTGGCAATATTTAAGTTTTAAATATGACCTCTGCTGTGAAGCATCATCATATTTTTTCAGTTGGCAAAACGATTTAACTAAAAGCTTCTAAAAACAAAAGAGTTTTGTAAAACAAAAATATTACATTCACACAAAAAAAAACACATAGAAGACAAAGATGTAACCCTTCTTTGAACGAATACAGGCAAAAATGTACATAACCCTGAGACACACACACAAAAAAAAAAACAACAAAGTTCAAAACAGAAAAGTATCTCCTTCAGCCTTCATTCGTTTCTTCAGCTTGTACTTTAAGTCGAGGAGGAAGATACAAATTTAGCTCACCAAAATTGAGGGAAGCCCAAATCCAACGTCTAAAAATACAGACAGGAAGATTGTGTCTGAGCACGAAATCATACACTTCATCCGAACGTCTTCTCCACGCAGCCGGCACAGCAGAGGTCCAATTCAGTCCATCAGCAGTCCAAATAAATTACACCTGAGTGAACGCCCAGTCAGGAGGGGAGACAAACCACAACAGAGGGCTTCAGCTGCTGAGACGACGGTGCAGTCACAGTAGCGCATTTAGCCCCCGGAGGCGGTGAGTTTTTGTGCAGAGGTGCCTCACGCCTGTCCGTATGGCAACCAGTCCAAGGGGTTGCATGAGAAAGTCACACAGGGATTAAACGGATCGGGTGGAGAAGAGGCCGTGGACCTCCAGTCTCTGGGCTGTTTCCACCACTCTGCAGCTAAAACGTGAGCAGGAGGGGGGAAACTCAAACCCCGACCTCGTCCTCATCCGCTTCTTCTTCCTCCTCCGAGCCAGCGAAGGGAACACCCTGCATTCCAGACACTCATCTGGGGAAAAAAACAAAAAAGATTAATGCTCAGATCCTGTGTAGATCTGATCTAGGACTCTGTACAAGGACTCTGTAAAAGCACAAGACCTGAGGGCTAAAATACGAACACACATCAGTGTGTTAGAAAGGTGTGTTGAGCCTAAAGTCAGAGTTTTCAGTATCATGAAGGTGGCTGCTAGATCACCATGGTAACTGATGCTGTGGAGGGTTTCGGATTTAAATCGGCTGGAAGAAGTGCCTCCCTTTAACCCTCTTGTTGTCTTCATTTATGGGCACCAAAAAATATTGTTTCCTTGTCTGAAAAAATCCAAAAATTCAGCAAAAAAAAAGCCCCACATTTCTGAAAATTTGTTAAACCTCCAGGAAGAAAATTCCAATAATTTCTGAAAAGTTTTATTGTTAAAAAAATCCCCCAAATTTGGCAAGAAAATTCTTGTAAATATTTTCAAAAATTTGGTAAAAATCTTTAAAAAAAAAAAAATCTTAAAAATATCTAAAGTGATTACATACATGTCAGTGAAACTTCTAATATTTTCTTTAAGGACATTTTTAACATTTATTTTTTCTCATCAAAATATGTTCAAAGATTTCCCAAATTGTTGAAAATGTGGACATCAGAAGTTTCACTGTGAAAATATATATATTTTTTCCACATTTTCAAACTTTAAAACGGGTTAATTTGACCCACAGGACAACAGGAGGGTTAAACAAATTGTTTCCTGAAGAGGGAACATGTTTTATCTGCAAACCTGTTGACCTGTATGTTACTAAAACCACTGAATGAAGACGTTTAGTTACAGCATCGCATACTGTATGCATCACGTTGCCGTGGTAACCCAGCATGTATTCAGTTGGTGATGCAGAAATGGAATAAATATGATTTTATGTTTAGTTTAAATATATGAAGTTTAACTGCTTTAATGTGCAGCTGTGAGTTAGAAATAAGCAGCTGCTGAGAAACACCCTCACATCATGATGATGATGCCACCACCATGCTTCACGTCATGACGCTGCCACCACCATGCTTCACATTATGATGCTGCCACCACCATGCTTCACATCATGATGCTGCCACCACCATGCTTCACATCATAATATATTAACACGTGTTTAAGATTTCTACCAGCATTCCCATCTTGCATCATTTCCAGCAGCAACACTTTTACCGTCAAAAATTTTTATATTCCTTCACATTGTGTTGACTGAAGCAGCTGCACACGACGGTTTCATTTCGTAGCAGAAAGCAGAAAATCTGAGCTAACAAAGAAAGTTGAGAACCACCTTCATGATACCTGTCAACTCTGACTTGAGCTTCAGTTTTTGTCGAGCAGATTTACACAAAGAAAGCCTGAATGTGTCAAACTAGCTTCGTAGTTCAGCCCTCTGGATGCTCTCAAAGAAGACCTCGCTTCTCCAGGCTGCACGTCAGCTTATCACGATTCTATCGGGCTTTCCCCCACACAGCATTAATAACGCCTCAGAACAGGGAATTATTTAACCGAAGTCCTCCTGGCATGTGGAATTAAGCTGCTTGAGTCATTTTTTGTTGCTAGGTAATAAAAAACATCTGAAGGTGGCGGCAGAGAGAACCCCGCTGCGAAAATAAGCTTCTCTGGACTCAGATAAAACACATATTCCAAAACCATCTGCTCATCCTCTTTATCCGGATATAATTCACACCACATGAAGCCTTCTTATAGTTTAATTTTCAAATTCCTGCATCTGCAAGCACCATTTTTTTTTACATCAAACACGGTGATGAATTCTTTGGAATCTCTCATCTCTGGCTGCAGCTTCAGATAACTCTATTTTTCCTCTCCTGCTGTTACAAAGGAATGTTCCACTGGATATGGTTTGAAGGGGACGGCAGCTGGACATAATATTTACATTTAATTTGCATATTTTTCCTGATAACTCCGCTGAGCTCCAGCGGGAGAAGAGTTAACTTCCAGGCTCTGCTGGGGTTTGTTTGGATAACCTAATGAGCTCTCATCTCCATGGCTGACAAAGCCGACTGATTCTGCTGAAGCCTTCGCTGATCCAAACGCATCTGTTACTGTTGTGAAGACTTTGCCTGAAGCGTAACAGTAAGACTCAACAGCAGGGAGGCAGCAAGAGGCTAAAAACAGGTTTAAGATTAAAAAAAACAACAGTTGGAAAATACTTTTTTGTACTTTTAAGAATGACTGTTGATTGTTATTTGCAGTATATTTGCACAAAACTATTTTAGAAAAGCCTCCGGTTTGGGTTGTTTATCCTTTTAACCGGGTTTCAGCCTCAAAGCGTATCAGCTTCTTTAATACCCACTTTAAGAAATACAATAGCTGTTGACATTTTGGGAAATTGGTCCATTGGCTGCCTGAAATGATAAGATTAACATAATTCTGTGTTAAATAGGAACCTACAGGCTGCACAAAGACTAGAAACAACAAACCAGCCGCCAGCTTCTGTTCAAAGGTTAGAAAATCCACCTCAGAGCAACAGTTCCAGAACAAATGCTGCAGATTGAGGGTGTTCTTTCAATTTTCAGAAAGGTTTAGGTGAAATCTTGGTTCTAAAGGGCGACTGAAGTTATCTGAAGGAAATTTTAAGTTTTGTGAACGAAAGCTGGAACACTTGTTGTCGTAATGGTCAACAGTCTATTGATTTCCCATAAAAACGGAAATATATGTGGATTTGTGCTGCACAATACTGGATAAAACTGACATTTTGGTGTTTGTTTTTCTGCAACATATGTTGCAGTATGAAAAAGTCCAAGAATGTGCAGCAGATGACTGGAACAGCTATTTGGAAACCATTAATCATTTTAGGATGTTCCTGTAGGGAAGTGCATGTGGATCAAAATTAAAAAATAATGTTAAAAATACTGAAAAACGCTGTTTGTAACCATTCTAAGATGTTGTAACACTGACAAAAGGAGTCAGGTTTAGTCTGCAGATCACAGGGTTTTCTTTTAGTTTTCAGAGAGCTTTATGTGCTGCCCAAGTTTCAAGGGGTAGTTGAATTTATTTGAAGAATATTTTAAGTTTCTTTCAAGTGTTTTTTGTGAAAGATAGCTGAAACACTTGCTGTAGTATTAGTCAAAAGCCTAATAATTTCAACAAATTACATGTCTGACATTAATGGAAACATGTGAATTTGGGCTGCACAATACTGGATAAAACCGACATTTTGGTCTTTTGTTTTTCTGCAACATGTATTGCAACATGAATATAGACCAGATGAACTGAATAACTATTTGGAAAACATTAATCCTTTTAGAATGGTTCTGCAGGGAAGTGCATGTGGATCAAGATTAAAAAGACATTTTAAAAATGCTGAAAAAAGCTGTAATCTTTCTCATTTGGTATAACTCTGGCAAAGGAGTTGAATTTATTTGCTTTGGACGGCATTCAGAGATTGACTTTGCAGACCTCTGGTGATGATTTAAATGGCCAAATAAATTAGTCGAGTATTTGTTGTTGGTCAACATTGTCTTTTTTGCGTTTCTTTCTGCTCATTTTTCTGTGAACAGGTGGAGCCTGCAGGTCAACAAACTCTTGTGTCTACTGAATAAAGTTAAATAAACTCTTAAAAACCTGATGAAGTGCGCAGCTGTAATGACTTGAACTTTCACACCCATTAGAAAAACAAACATGCTGTGGAGCAAAACTGAAGAATTTCTGGTTGGTGTTTATTTCAGTTACTAGTAAAACAAGCCTTTCGCCTAAAGTTAACTCTAGTGTGAGTTACATGCTAAGCCGTGGGTGACCTGGGAGTGACGTATGTTCAGCATCACGCTCTGTGACGATCAAGTTACTGTCAACAGCCAGAAAGTTTGAAGATGGGCTCAAGTTTTTATCTGGAAAGGGAACACTTGGGGCTGGTCGAGATGCTGGTATCTTGCAGAATTTGAGCATCTGTCACTGAGAGTGCATTTAAATATCTATACTTTCCCAGAGGGTGTCAAAAACACCAAGATGTTCTTCTGCAGCCAATCGCATTTTGCAGTTTTTGCAGCATGGTTTCCTTCCCATTCTGACTCACAACCCTTTGCACAGTTATGTCACAGATCTCAAGGTGTCTTTTGCATAAACAAGCGCAGACGCATGACGGCTCGTTTCACACCGCAGGTTGCGACGGTCAGAGTTTAACTGGCATTATTACGGCGGAGTAGCCCGTCCTGGTTGTTTGTTCGCTGCGTGAAACAGTGCAGACTTTGTAAGTGCAGCTGCTGAAAGACGAAGTATGTGATTTGGATCAGAGCCTGAGTGTTGATTGGCAGATTGGTGCTGCTTGCCAGATCACTTTTCTGCTCAGAATCAAGCCTCTCTGTTGCGTTTTTTTGTGATCCTGTCAGCGGACTGAAGTCTCATTGTTGCTTTTACAATCGTCCTAATTTGTCACCTAAATGCCTTTTAGCTTTTTTCAGCTTAAGGCTCTGCAGCAAAGTGTTTCCTAACAAAAGCCGAGAGAAGCAACAGTCGCTGCGTCACACGTGACTGCAGGCCTGACGGTAAGTTTCCATTGCATTCTCGCCCTGTGTGGACGTGTCCACGGGTCACTGCCAGCACCGACAGTTCTGCTGCTCTAATCTCTCTCAGATGATGAAGAGCCTCTCAAACTTCAATGTGCTGCTCAATCTATGGCCTTAAATCACTCTTGCAGCTATATTTCTGCAGAGAGAGCAGGCTTTCACACAAAGCTTTAAACCCGTCCTGCCAAAAGTAGGACCTGAAGTGCACCAAGTATTAAAGAAAAACAGCATCTGACTTCTCCAGTAGGGGACAAAAAGTCAGACTATGTTGTGAAAGTCTATTCCGCAGAGATCCGACCCACAGAGGCTGTGTCCTGTCACCACCACTGCATCCATCACACAGCACCTCCCCTGTCTCACATGACCAAACTTCAGCTCCGTCAGCCACAACAAGGGAGCCGCTGTCACCAGGAATGTGCTCTCAGTCCTTCGTTATTATTACCTGTCATGTCAAGGTCACTTACATGCAACGCTGAGCTGCATTGCTGCACCTTTCACCCACACTCCAGCTACCAGTGCGGACTCAGTAGTCCTGATTTGCATTCAGAGTTTGTGGTAAAATGCAAATGACTGTGCAAAAGAAGTAAATTCACCTTCACCTCCGAGCTGTAACCCAGGAATTAGCCAGGTGCCCTGTGTGAGAGGTTCACTGCAGGAGCTGGAGCGTCCAGCAGAGCAAACAGATGGGAGGAGGCTGGATGAAGAGATTAGATCTGCCACTCTGAGGCTCAACTCCACTCAAGTTACACAAGAAGAAACAAGCTTTTCTGTGGTTTTACAATTACATATTGTGTAATTTAACACACCTTAAGTTCACAACACATTTATTAAACACGTGCATCTCATCATTAATCTTATTTTAAGCCCTTTTCAGACATGAAATATTTAAAATCGCTGCTGAATGAGTTTTTTATTTACAAGACAGTGCAAGTGATAGGGATCATTTAGAAATTCAAAGAATTAATGAAGTTTGAGAAAATATCTAGATCTTGCTGCTGTTTGATGCTACAGATATTTAATAAATTCAGAGGAAAAAGTTGTACAAACATCTGGAAGCAACAAGCTAAACTGTGACTCCATGTAGCAGTTCACCTGTCTGATGGGATAATTTATAATTACAGCTAATTAATGAAGTTATAGATGTTGTTCTGGCTTAAAGCGAGCAGGTTTCTTGCTTTGGAGAGGCTTTATTTGATCCTGATGCTGTCTGATGCTGCAGGTGTTTAATAAATTCAGAGGAAAAAGTCCGACAAACAACCGGAAGCAACAAACTAAACTTCAGTTCCTGCTTACAACTTGTGGAAAAAAAATCCATCTATTGAAGGTATCATTAATCTAAGCTACTTTGCAGTAAAGCTTTATTTTCATGGACATTTTAGTTTGTATTGGATGTGAAATGTAAACCAAAGTCAGTAAGAAAGACGCGTTGTGATTTTGGCAGCAAACTGTGTCTTTTGTTCTCTCTGTGAGGTCTTTGGACCGATATTGGCGCTGAAATGTTCCCCAAAATCGTTTCCAGCAACTCAGAGTTCTCCCACTGGTCCTTCCCTTCCTGTGGCTGGGTGCAGTTCAGAATTGTGTTGAGTTTTAAACGTCTTTTGGTTCGACCTTGTAAGTTTGTCGTAGCAACTTTTACAGAAAACTGCAGGGGGTCGTGAAGTCGACATGTTCGTTCCCGTCGGATTAACAGAAAGGAGTCCAGGTCTGAAAGGAGCTTCGGTTTTTCTGCACCTTGGATCACATCTGCGTCTTCTCGGAGCCCAATTAGCCACAACGACCCAAACCAAAGGCGAGTCCTCTTTCTTTATCCATCCCCTGTGTGCAACAAGGCCTGCGCCATGTTTGCTAATGACCACCTAGAATTCCACTGTATTGACCAGCGTATGAATCACAGTCACTTCATTTACATGAGTCTGCATTGTTTTCAGGCACATAAAGGAGTCGGGGATGAGCTCAGAGCCGCTGGCGTCTCGGTGCAGCTCTAAAAGTATAATGAGGCGCGTCTTGATGAATCCTTCAGGAACAAAGAGCACCTATGACTGAATAAGCACCACTTCACTACTGCTTTGGCAAATATTACGTAATTCGGATTAATTACCAGGCGTGGATGCTCCGTCCGGCCCCAGCTGGCTCTCTGAAGAGGCCCCTGGAACTGTATGACAGCTCGTCTCTTTTTTAGGCTGTAATCAAATTAGTCTGGGTGATTATTCAGCCATTTTAGGCATCGTCTTCCCTTTTCCTTTTTGTCGCTCTCAGCACGCAGGAAGGCCCAATAAAAACTCTATTAGGTTTATGCAAATGTGAGCTGAGGGCTGTAATGTGGCAGATTGATTACTCAAGGGACCGGAGACGAAGTGTGCGTGCACGTGCTAACGCTAACCGTCTATGTATGGGTCTGAGCCGAGGGAGGGGGGGCGTAGTTGTACACAGATGCCCCAATAAAAGCCCCTTTCAGCTTGTGTTCCTGGTGGCCCTCACAGCGAGGCATTAATAAAACATTAGTACTGAGTGACTGGGGCCTCCGCACTCCTCCTCCCTGATCCCACCGTGACCTTTTTCATTTTACAGCAGCTGTCTGGGGACGCAGAGGGCCCGCCGAGGAGTCCCACCGTGGCCCCTGACCCCTCCAGGTGGAGCCAATCACACAGAGCCGCCTCACAGGAGCTTCGGTCGGAGACGTTAAAGTGGAGAACGGAGGGGAGGTTGTTGTGGTTCGTTGGTTTCAAGGGGAGACGCAGACTTTTTGCGGGGATCTCCGGTTACATCGTGTCTGAGCGTACCAACAGTTTCTACCCTGATGCTGCTCTGCTTACCATCTCCAAAACACACACCGAGCCGAACGCCACACATGCACACGCACACGCACACGCACACACACACACACACACACCCCAGATCTTTACTGTTGCCTGGACCAGAACAAATATTTAACCCTCGTGTTGTCTTGTGGGTCAAAACGGACCCATTTTAAATTTTGTAAATATGGAAAAAAACATAGATTTTCACAGTGAAACTTCTGATGTCCACATTTTCAAAATTTTTGGGAAATCTTTGAACATTTTTTGGTGGAAAAAAAGAAATGCTAATGTTTCTTAAAAACATTCACAAAAAAAAAATCAACCAAAATCGAGTGAATTTCGCTAGATTTTGGTTGATGTTTATGTGAATGTTCTTAAAGAAAATATTAGAAGTTTTACTGATATATATGGAATCACTTTAGATATTTTTAGGATTTTTTGGGAAGATTTTTACTCGTTTTTTGAAAATATTTACAAGAATTTTCTTGTCAAATTTGGGGGAGTTTTTAAAACTTTTAAGGGAAACTTTTAAGGAATTATTGGAATTTTCTTCCTGAAGGTTTTGCAAATTTTCAGAAATTTGGGGAATTTTTTGCTGAATTTTGGGATTTTGATCAGACGAGGAAACAATATTTTTTGGTGTCCATAAATGAGGACAACAGGAGGGTTAACATCTACAAATGCTTTTCCATCAACAGCGGGTTCTGGCTCAGCCAGACGAGTCTGCGGTTAGTCACATCTGGTGGAAATGCAACAGCAGGCGGCGACAGAAAGAGCAGAGAGGACGGTGATCCCAAAAAACAACTGTATGGGGACAAAATGGGGAAAAACACCAAGCGACTTTGACTAAATCTTTACTAATGGGAACGCCAGGCAACACCTTCATTCCTCCCAAATTAGAGCGAGGACGGCTGGCTTTTTAAAGGGCTGGGTGTGTGTGTGTGTGTGTGTGTGTGTGTGCGTATGTGTGTAAAAGCAGTACGAGTGGAAAGCGATTGGTTTTACGACAACCGTAAAAACTCACAATACTACTAGTGAATACTTGAACAGCTGACTGGTGGTTTTCAGCACCAACAACACCAAAGGGAAGGGAATGGAAAACACACACATACATGTGCACACACACAAGTATTTTTCTCTCTAACCCCAGCTGTAAGTTGACAGCCTCCGGAGCCTCGGTGTATTTTTAGGGAGGCGTTAGTCTCGGCTGCCAAGAGCTGCAAAATATAGCTTTGCTTCTGCTACTAGCTTTCCACTTTATCTCCACCTCTCTGTGTGTGTGTGTGTGTCTGTGTGTCTGTGTGTGCGCTGTATCACTTCCTACATGTTTGCCTCTCCAGAGAAAGCGAGTGGACCGGCGTCGGGGCAGGAAGTCTGCTTAACAAGCTGGAAATCAGAGCTTTTTCCATCTCTTCTGTAATTGGACATAAAGGCAGCGGGACGGCGGCTATCGTAACTGAGAGTCTTCATGGAGATGCGGCGCCTTGATCTTTCACAGTCAGCCCGTCTGTCTCCGTCCTGGCAACAGAAACAGGCCTCGCTGCCATGGATACGGCAGCCCACACCGCCAGCCTCATAATGCCGGAGCCCCCAGCTCCATCGTCTCCAGCTGTTTACTGTAGACACAAGTCACACAAAGCCCTCCACTCCTCACTTTCTTCCACTCGGCTTCGCTTTCCAACTCCTTGGCTGCGTTAAAAGGAGTCACTTTCCTCTAAAAGAGCTGCTGTTCTGCAGCTCAGAGGAGCAAATTTGCCCAGACTGCATCTGAATCCGTCGTTCAATGTGCACGGCATCAATAATAATGATGGAATTCTACCGTCCAGAGGCACAGAAATGGAAGCAAACCACAGATGTTTCCATCCTATCATCATGTTTTCCCTCCGGCTGTTTACTAGCCAGATATTCCCTCAGTACATAAGAGAGCACGGCATATCTGTAAGATGTATTTATGATGATTTCTGGCTGCAGTTATGGAAAACAAAAGCTATGTCGGTCTAGTCTAGTTTAAACAGACTTGGACATGTTGCGCGTATTTTTGCTGTCTTGCTACATGATGAGATCTGCAAATATGAAGCTGGACTGAGGGAACAGTTAGCTTAGCATAATGACTGGAAACTGCATGTCTGGTGGATTCATTTCAGTGACACTTCTGTCCAAAACAACACTGAAACGAGGTGCACCCCTCCTCTGTTTCTAGTCTTTGTGCTAAGCTAAGCTAACAGGCTGTAGTCTCATAGGGTGTCACCACCAGCTGTTACTCCATCAATTATTTTATTGACCACTTTACCAATTAACAGGTCAATCTAAATGATTATTCCTTCATTTATGCTCATTTTACCTTGACAACCTTTTTGTTATTAAATGTGAAACTACAACATGACAAATAAATTAAAAAGAGGGAGCAATATTTAAGTCAGAAGATTAAACAAATTGCAGATATGGACACTGAGGATGTTTTGCAGCACAGAGCAGCTAAAGCAACTGTTCTTCTGCTCCAGTGGTGGCTTTAAATTTTATGAAAATACAGCTCAGCTATGTTTTTCTAAAAGTTTTCCAGCTGCTGTCTTTAACTTCTGTGTTGGACGAGTTTCTTAGACGATCTTGCTGCAATAAAACTCCGGATTTAGCCGTTTGAAAGTGACTGCTGGTTAACATTTAGTCCTAATGAGATGCATTTTAGTCACTATTTCATACTTGTCCTTTTATTTGACAGCAGAAACAGAAAAATATGTGAATTTGGCTGCAATAACATGCAACAATTAAAAACATTGCTGCGTTTTTAGCATTAAGTTGAAGTGTAAATGCTGCATAAGCAAAGAATTGCTTTATATTCGACCAATTATTTTCTTCTACAACAAACGTTAGCTTTAAGCAAGTTGCAACTACCAAAGCTGAAAGTTGAAGCTAGTGTGACCAAAAACTGCAGTTCCTCAAACATCCACTTGAGGCTCCAAAAGCAACTCAATCCCCATCGACCTCTATGTTAAAATGTGCAACTTAACAGCAGAAATAAACATGTTTACAGCCTGGTACAAAAACTGTTTTTGGTCTCTCTGTAGCTACTTTTCCTATTCAAGACAACTGTACAGGAGATGAATTTTTATGTAACTCACTTGTTGAAATTGTATTGAGGCTTTAAGTCATGCTTAATTAGGAGTATGACAAGTTGGCCACTGGCTTCACCTCCAATTTTTGGATTAGCTGGGAGTTAGACACCAGAGATGGAGACAGCTGGAGCTACCATACTAAGCAACAAACCTATGGCTGATGTCATCTATCTTTATATACAGTCAATGGCTTTAATGCAAACAAACTACAGTAAACCACCGAGTCTGTATCATCAAATTCTATTAATAAACCAACCGGTCCCTTGTGAAAGCTCACTGTAATAAAACTCCGTCTTGATTTTTCTTTAAAGTTTCATTACTGCAATAAAGATAAAAACCACAAAGCCAACAATAAAGTGATACAGCAGTCTAATAAATCCAGCGACTACCGCTCTTCACCATTGATTGCATCGGCACCAACATCAGATCACAGGACGGGCGTCGCGTCATGGAATCTAAAACTAGCCCAACCACCACGGGACACATGTAAAAACAACCTGCATGGCTCAAAATATCAATGCATTTCCGCTTCTCATTTCAGCTACTAGCCTCCTTATCTCCTCTTGTCTGACAGGAAGCTGTCTGTCCTGCAGGCAGACTGGGTTTGGTATGTTACATCTCAATCAATCATATTTTCATACCCTCAAGGTGGATCCTTCCTGGTCGCCACCCCAAATTCCTGGTAAGATTAAAAACTCTGGCACTGAAGTAAGTTTCATTTTCATTCTTTTTATCATGTAAACCACTGAATAATGCAGAAGAGATGAGAAAAAAGTAAAAAAGACTAAAGTGTACATTGGATTTTGGGGGAAATTTAGCTTTTTTTCAATCATGCTGAAGGTTGAGCTGATAAAACGTTGGTTCCTGATCTTATCTGACGTGCACTAAATGTGTCACCTCACCTTTTATAACCTACATTTGCTTTAAGGTTCTGACTCACATCAGTCCGTCGGTTAGCTGCAGAGAAGCTCTTTTTGTGGCTCTACAAGCTCAGACCTGATCGCTGCCTTTCCACCTCGCTGCTGTCACCGGCAGAGGTCTTCAGATGGAGCTCTCTCTGTAATTATGAGCGCCGCTGACATTCCTGCTGCTCTCTCTCTAAACCAGGACTCTGTGTTTATCCAACACTCGGCCGTCACTGCAGCTAGATAATGTGTAACCGCTGTAGCCACTGGCAACCCTGAAAACACCTCAAACTGGCTTCCACCGGTTCACCGAGGCCTCCACCTGGGCCTGACGGTTGAGTAACAGCATGTTCCGATCTAGTTTCAGATAGTTGTGCTTCTTTAAAGCGAGCTCCCGTGAATTATCTGACAGTACGGAGAGCGCTCTATGAATAGCACACATAACTGACATCTTGTTTGTTTGTGTCAGTTTAAGGAAGCTGCAATTACTCACCGAGAACCCGCAGAGTCTCTACGCTGAGAGGTACTTCCAAGTGCTGACGAAGGCAGTGGGAATGAGTGAGTAGGGCACGCTGGTCACGCTGTCCCAGGAGTCCGAAGACGGGTCGTAGCAGTCCAGAGTTTTGCACCGCTGAGCCCCGAAGTAGCCTCCGACCACGTACAGTCTGTTTCCTGAAGCCACCGCGTGACAGCTGATCCGTTTGGCCGTCACGTCTCCAAACTTGGACCACTGGTACGTCTCGCTGTTGAACCGGTACGCTGAGCTGGCTGAGAATTCTGTATCGCCTCCGATGACGACCACGTGGTTTCCAACGACTGCCGCCGCCGTGTAGCGCCACAGCTGAGGACACGCAGCCGGCACCGACCACCGGTTCTGGCAGGGGTCGAAGCACTGCACTTTGGGGTATTTGTCTCTGTTCACGCTGGTTCCCCCGAAGGCAAACAGTTTGTTTTTGGCACCGACGACGGCAGCGTTGCTCACGCCTTCCCGGAGCGGCGCCACCAGTGTCCATTTGTTGGTCTGAGGGTCGTACTGTTCCACCTGTTTGAGCGACACGGACGGAGAGGCGGGGAAGGAACCGGCGAGCGAAGTGTGTCCACCAACGACGTACAGCATGTGGTCGAGCTCTGCAGAACCGTGACCGAACCGGGCCACCAGCATGGGCGCCGCTTTGGACCACTCGTCGTGTAGCGTGTCGTAGACCCAAACGTCTTTGGAGGCGCCGTTCTCAGAGCCACGCCCTCCGGTGACATAAACCTGCGACACGAGGACACAAATCATAATGAGAAAACATTTTCAAAACATATAAGAAAGTGCACGTGTTGAAATAGACATCAGAGAAGATAAGCCTCAAATGATCCAACAGCGGGGAAATTTGCAATTTTACAGGAGCAAAGGGAAAAAGCAAAAAAAAAAAAAAAAAAAAAGAAAAACCCCAAAACAAAACAGCAACTTTAGTTAAAAAAAAAAAAAAAAAAATTGTTATTGTTATTATCTAGACTCTTCCATGCGTAGAAATTCAATATTGCACAAATTCCTCTATATGATTGGGTACATTAGTATTGCACAGATTCGTCCTTGAGTACAAAATACTGATATAAAAAATACCACCATTGCACATATTCTATTGATTTTTCACAATGTAGAACAAATTTATGTTGCACAGAGTAGGAGGGGGCCAATACCGATGCCAATTATTAGTGATCAACAAAGGCCAATAACCGATATTTGGAATCGATATAGATTGAGGGTGACTGCAACAGAATTGGTCAAATATTAAGCCTGCTCTGTTTATGTGGGATCAACTGAGATTAATCAGTTTCTTCTATATCTTCTTCCTGTTTCACTGTTTTATAGCAGTTTTATTTCCCACTAATGTCCAGATCTTGAAGCACTCTTAATTAATGTATTCCAGACTTTGTTTTTTCATATTTTTTGTTGTTGTTGTTGATTGTTTTATAGATGACTTTCCAGACTTAGCTGCTAGCAGTTAGCTTAGCCTTAGCCACTGTGAGAGAAGCTAACTTCCTGGTTTGTGGCAACAGTCTGTGCTTCTTGTTCAGTTTTTGCCGTTGACATTTCTGAGACCACAGAGTGACGACAGAGAGAGGAGGCTGCATCTGGCCACATTTAACCTATCAACAATCGGTCAGCAATTTATCAATAATTAGAAAAATGACTGAAATGAAATGAGTATTTGGATGTACTAACTGCTCAGACATACCTTGCAGCCGATAGCACAGGCGCTGCACTCCTTCCTGGGACTGGGGATGTCTGTTTTTGGGGTGATCTCCTTGGTCTTGTTGTCGATCATGTAGACTTTATCGCACATGAACGTCTGTCCTCCCAGCAGCAGCAGGGCCTGGCTGACCTTTCTGGGCCGAGCACAGAACCCCGTGACGATCCCGTCGTTCTGCAGGATCCTCATCTTGCACCGCACGGCATCCTCCACGATCTCCCGACCCACTTTGTGGCACATCACAAGCTCCTCGGAGGCGACGTTCTTCAGCAGGTAGGACTCGGGCAGCAGCGCCAGCCGGACGCAGCGCAGCAGCTCGGGCAGCTCGCCATGCCGCCGCTCCATGTCGGCCTTCACCCAGTCGATGACGGCCTCGTACACCAGGCTCTCGTCCTCCACCTCCAGCTCCTCGCTCAGGATCAGCTCCTGGACTTTGTCTCTGGGCAGGCTGAGGAAGTCCTCCGTCCTGAAGAGAGTGGCGAAGTTGGCGAGGCACATCCTCCACGACAGCTCGTACAGTCTCTGGCACTGGTGGGCGTCCGACAGCAGCATCATGCCCAGGCAGTTCGACTGGTGCAGGTTCTTTTCCAGAAACTCTGCTGCCGCGTCCCTGATGTCGTGGAACTGGAGCATGTCTCCGGCCTCCAGCAGCGACTCGGCGTTCTCCTCGTTGATGATGACTCTGGCCGAGTAGGCGTAGTCCAGCAGCAGCTCCAGCACCTCGGGGTGGAGCGAGTCGTGGAAGTTGACGTCGGCGTCCCGGCTCTCCCTGAGGCCGCTGCTGAACATGGCCTCGAAGTAGCGGCTGCAGGAGGCCAGGACGGCGCGGTGGCACGGGAAGGAGCGGTTGCCGGCCTTCAGCACGACATCCGTGAAGACTTTGCGTTTGCGCAGCAGGTTGAGTTGCGTCAGCAGGCTGTCAGCGTGCGACGTCTTGTGGAAGAGCTGGATGTTCATGGAGCCGGAACTGGAGCGAGACTTTCTGTTTTCGTGGTTGCTGACGGACATCTTGACTTCGACCTGGAAGAACAGGATGAGATAAGATAGACCTTTATTCATCTCCCCAGGGGCGAATTTCACACGACACAACAGCTAGAGTAGAGAAAGAAAAAGCATAAATATGAAAATAAGGTGTAAATGTACAAGTATTGTGCAAACTGCAATGTAAACTCTGCAGATGGATTGTCATGGATGTAGACGAAGCAGAGAAGAACAAGAGCGTGTATTACAGCTGCTGACTGTTTTGGCATCTGGCTGTGCAGTGGGTTAAAATCACTGTACACAAGTTGGAAATTAACATATTCTGCCTGATAAATGGATTATCTAATAAAAAAACAGATTATCTGAAGCTGATTTTATCTGGACTTAACATTAAAAACTATCTGATGTGATGGCAAAAGTGTGTCTTTGGAAAACTTCATGCTTTCTTGTAACAGAATAATAATGATTAAGGAAGTATTTGCAGTTTATAGTGTATATTAGGCCTGATATTTGACATTATTTGGAGTCTGGCTGAGTGAATATGAGCCAAAATGCAAAGAAAACAGAGCAAAGTTGCAAAGATTTTCTGAAAATTTGTCCCAAAAATGTAGTTTAAAGTAACTGCGATACTTTTGTTGTGTGGTCAGAAACAATGGCGGTGTCATACATATACACAGAATATATACCCCCTTCCTCAGAACATTTGTAGGAATGTCTGTTTTAGAGCTGTTGTGGTCTTTGGTATCAGTCAACATAAGATTCAACACCTCAGACCAGCTTCTTGCAGATAAAATGATGTAACCACGGTGTATTTTGATAATAAATTAGTTGGTTTAAGTCATTTTGTAAGAAAAAAAAGTCAAAATCCTCTGATTTCAGCTTTTTAAGTCTGAATATTTAGTGTTTTTTTCCTTCTCTGTGACAATAAACTGAATATCTTTGGGTAGTGAACAAAACAAAGACACTGATCAACATTCTTTGTTGTTTTTGATATTTTATAGACCAAATAACTTATTGACTAATCCAGAAAATGATCAAAAATGAAAATTAGAAGAATATTATAGTACTGTTTCAGATGTTTGGGCAAAATGTGTTTAATTTGCATACTTAAACTCGAAAGTTTAACTACATTCTTTGAAATATAACCCATTTTCATGCATCGGGAACATTTTAGGCGCTGTAATCAGCTTTTGTTGAGAGTAAAGCTGAACTAAATGCACAAAGAAGCAAAGAGCTGCCTTTATAATCCTGTTTTCATAACAGCTGGACAGCGGCGACAGATATTCTGCCTTTTGATGTGACCATAAACACTCCTCCCATTTATGGCCGAATAAAAAACCACGCCAGCAGCTGATGAATCAACTTCCCAGAAGTTAAACTCTCATATCAGCGAGCGGAAATGGACTTCAGACTTTCAGCGAGATGAAAGGAGATCAGATAAGGATGTGAACACTTTTTGCCGCAGAGATTTACACGGCAAAACCCATGAAATCAACCCTGTGAGAGCGAATGAGCCGCATTAACCGGCTCTCAGGACAAGCTTCTGCGATTAGATGTCGGGTAAAGGAAGCATCACCTGGGCGTGCTGTCCTGCTTCACGTCTTCCACCCATAGAAACATTTCAGGGCCGTGAGTCACTCCGAGCCGACAGATTCCTGCCAGCTGGTTCCCTACAACACGGTGCCAACGGCGAAGCTTTAGAGCCCACATAAGATGTGACACCTCCGACCGACCGGCTCCTCAAGGAGGGAATTACATAACCGCCCAATCTTTCTTTTGATCATCTCCAGTGGGTTTGGACAGGCTTTACAGTGCTGCTCTGAGTGGGAGGACACGGTGTAATGTGATTAGCAGGATTTAGCGATCAAATTTGAGCAAATACGATTATGTAAGAACAAGACATTAGGAAGAAATGTGTCCTATTATGATGCAGGGGGTAAAAAAAACACTACACGTGTTGGAAATAAACATATTAAATGGATTATCTCATAAAAACAGATCATCTACATCTGGATTAATCAGCCAAAACATGCAAATGCACAGAGGTTTATGTCTGAGGTGATGGCAAAAGTGTTTCTGCAAAACTTTCTAATTAGAATAATCATGATTAAATAAATATTTGCAGTTTAAAGTGTATATTAGGCCTCAAATTTAAGATTATTCAAGAGCTGCCGACTGTTTTGGTGTCTGGCTAAATGAACCTGAGCCAAAATGGAAAGAAAACACAGCAAAAATAGAGCAATCAAAGGAAAGCTGCAAAGGTTTTCTGGAAGTTTAGTACAAAAATGTAGTTTAAAGAAACTGAAAAACTTGTTTTTGTTGTCAGAAACTATACAGGATCATATACAGCAATATATATTTAACTTCATGCTCAAAACATTGCTGGAAATGTCTGTTTTAGAGCTGTTTTGGTCAACCAACGTAAGATTCAACACCTCAGACCAGCTTCTTATAGATAAAAGGATGTAACCACAGTGTATTTTGATAATTTATTCATCGGTATTTAAAGAAAAAAGTCAAACTTCTCTGATTTCAGCTTCCTAAATGTAAATACGTTCTGTTTTATTCCTCCTCTGTGACCGTACACTGATTATCTTTGGGTTGTGGACAAAACAAAGACACAATCGACATTCTTAAACATTTTATGACATTTTATAGATCAAATAACTAATTGAGTAATCCAGAAAATAATCAAAAATGAAAATAAAGCCCAGGATTATGAAGAATATTATAGTACTGTTGCAGATGTTCAGGAAAATCGGTTGAATTTGCCTGTTTAACCTCTAATAAACATGCTTTACATGTGATTTTTTTCCCCTAAAATATAGAAAAATCCTTTTTAAAATTATCCAATGAGCTATATTCTTTAAAATACAACTCATTTTGATGCATTAATGACAGTTCAGTCACAATTTAGGAGCTGCATCTACTTTTTGTTGAACCAAGCTGCACTAAATGAGCTGAACTGCTCTTTTACAGCTTTTTAAACCGTTTAAAACAACTGGACTGGTTCTGATCCAGCCTCAGAGCAGGTAAACCGACACACACGGCCACTTTCTGGATCAACAGCCTCTTTTTGTTCCTCGGCAGATAAATTTAAATCGGCTGCAGGGGGACGGTCGGTTTCCGTGGAGGGACGCAGCGTGAAATCCAATTCGTTTTGTGCAGTAAACGTGAAACTCTGGTCAGCATTTCAGCTCAACTTTCCTCCCAAGTTAGCAGCAGCAGCCCGCAAGCCCCCAGCAGCTTCTCTCCAAAGGAAACAAACACCGAGCAGCTCCGGGATCGCTGCTTTTTTTTACGCGTCGGATTCTTACCTCACACCGGATTCCTTTATGTCGGTTACAACTTGTCCCGCCGTCGATTTCTTTTGAAGTTTCGGTTCAATTTATAGAAATCCGCCCTCCCAGTTTAGACCTGAATCACGTCCTGAGCCGCTGGGAAACGGTTGATCCATCGGTGTGTTCCAAAAACCGTGCGTCTTTACGCGTAAAAACAAGAGTCAAAGTGAAGTTAGAGAGCGGAGCCACGCAGCCTGCGGAGAGCAGCGAGCAGAGCGCAGAGCAGCAGCCGAGCAGAAGCTCCAAGCGCCGAGGCTCCTCCTCCTGCCTCCGCCGGCCAATGAGCGCAGCACGGCGGCCCTTTATTCTCCGTCCAGCTCCATTCAACGTTCACGATTATTGTCAGGAATCATCCACGGACACCTGTCACTGCGTCCAACTGCTCTGGTCTACTATGATCTGAATTTACGCACAGAAGAAAAACCCAAATCCACCTGAAATGGTGGTTTATTTATACAAAATCTTTAAGAGTCAGACAAAAGAAAGTAGACATTATAAAACAAAGAAAGCACTCAGAGAATGCAGCACTCTGCCAAGGCTGTTCATTCCCTCATATGTCATTGTCAGAAATGCAGCATTTGTTTATTAGTTATTGATGATCAGAAATCATGGCAACATAGAATGTGTCCATTTAATATAGATGTACCCACAAACAAAGTGACCTTCCTGAGCACAAACGTGTTATGCATGTACCAAATCGCGTGACCTAAACATGTAGCGGGCGGCAGGAATTGATGGGACTCAGAAACACCCCCACAATTTAATCAGTCATCCCTTGTATTATTTCCAATGGATAAGTCCTGATAAGTCCTCAGCGGTGGATTTGTATTAGGATCACAATCGTGATCGTCAGCAGGCAGCTGACATAGTGTTCACTTGTTGTCATGGTTACAGTGATGCCGTGCCGCTATATGGCAATGATACAGAAATCTTTAACAAATCCATGGATCCAGACTATAAGCTGCATCACTGCCAAAATCTAATCACTTGGTCCTTGTGTCATTTCTGACCTTCCCTGAAAATTTCATCCAAATCAATTTGTCTGCTATTGAGTAATGTTGCTGACAGACAGACGGACGGACAGATGGATGTACGGACGGACAGACAAACTCTAAACATGTTGGAAATAAACATATTCTGCTTATTAAATGGATTATCTCATAAAAACAGATCATCTACATCTGGATTAAACAGCCAAAACATGCAAATGCACAGAGGTTTATGTCTGAGGTGATGGCAAAAGTGTTTCTGCAAAACTTTCTAATTAGAACAATCATGTTTAAAGAAATACTTGCAGTTTAAAGTGTATATTAGGCCTCAAATTTAAGATTATACAAGAGCTGCTGACTGTTCTGGTGTCTGGCTGAGTGAATCTGAGCCAAAATGGAAACAAAACACAGCAAAAACAGAAGCCAAAATCTAATCATTTGGTCCTTGTTTCATTTCTGACCTTCCCTGAAAATTTCATCCAAATCCGTCTGTTTTTGAGTGATGTTGCTGACAGACAGATACACAGACAAACGTACGCCGATCATCACATAACTCCGCTACGTTCCTCGGGAGAGTAAGAAAAACACAAACGGCAAGATGAAAGACACAAACATCACCATTGCACCACCACAACTGGGTTAAATCCTGGTGTCAGATGAGATAGTCAGGGTAAACACGGGTAAATAAGAGATAAGATGAGATAAGCTGTTGTTTATATTATCTACAGAGGATTTTTTCCGCCACATATCGAAACATCCACACATCCGCTAAGCACTATTATACTTTGATAAACACAAGTGTGCTTTTAATGCATGATTTTAATGTGTGCCATCTGCTTTGTAGACAAAAAATCATATATTGTGTACACTACCGTTAAAAAGTTTGGGGTCACCCAGGCAATTTCATGAAAACTCCCACTTTTATCCATGTGCTAACATAGCTGCACAAGGGTTTTCTAATCATCAATGAGCCTTTCAGCACCATTAACTAACACAATGTAGCATTAGAACACAGGAGTGATGGTTGCTGGAAATGTTCCTCTGTACCTCTATGGAGATATTCCATTAAAATTCAACCGTTTCCAGCTACAATAGTCATTTACCACATTAACAATGTCTACACTGGATTTATCATTCATTTCAGGATATCTACATTGGGAAAAAACTGCTTTTCTTTCAACAATAAGGACATTTCTAAGTGACCCCAATCTTTTGAACAGTAGTGTATCTTTTGACATTAAGATCTACAATCTATTGCGAAAATACCCTATCCATCTACAATCATTGGTCCAATCATTTTATTTAAATATTTATCTATGACAGACCAATACATGGTGGATAGAATAGACTGGTATATATCCATCCATCATGCAGATGAAAAGACAAACAGATGTCCAAAAGTACTGATTTATCCATCGTCTATCATAGATAGATAGATAGATAGATAGATAGATAGATAGATAGATAGATAGATAGATAGATAGATAGATAGATAGATAGATAGATAGATGATAGATAGATAGATAGATAGATAGATAGATAGATAGATAGATAGATAGATAGATAGATAGATAGATCACCACTTTCCCTGGAATTAGAATGGTAGGTCCTAGAAACAAGCTTTAGGTGTTCACATGTGGAAGAAAAGTTTGTGCTGCTTCTATAAAAACACCAATTTTGAAAAATAATTTAGCCAAAACCTGAATATATCAGGTTGTACCTCAGTCCAACAGCGCTAATTTGAAAATGATCTAATGTTTTGAACATCATACTCTAAGAAAAATAAAGGTGCTAACTAGAACCAACAATGCATCTGTGCAAAGAAGAATCTTCTAGCTAGAGATTCTTTAAAGAACCCTCAAAGGTAATCATAGGAGCTTCAGTAGAAATCAACTGGACTTCTCTTGGAAGGGAAGTCCAGGTGATTTCAACTGAATCTCCTATGATTACCACAACCTGGATGGCTGAGAATCTACTCATATATACAACCCCCAAAGGTGCTTCAAAGAACCATCCAAAAAATGGCTCCTCTACGGATCGGAAATGGTGCTTCTTTGTGAAACATCTGCTTCTGATTTGATAACAAGACTCGACAATTGTTTCAGTAAAGTCAAATGTAAGAGTTTGCACCATTTCTGGGTTCCTTCCATTAGAACACATTTAATATTTTAGGTTCTTTGCCAGACAGAACATGTTACATCATACCAACTTAAGGTTTAGGAAGCTGTGACGGACATTTCTCACTGTTTTCTGATGTTTTATCGACCAAATCATTCACCAATATTTAAACTAATCATTATTTGCAGCTCTAATTTCATCCTTTTACTGCCACCAAACCAAATAATAAAAACAAAGAACCTCTAATATGTTAAAGAACCTCAGAAAATGCATGAGGAACTTTCTTCTAAACAAGGACATTCTTCAGTTTGAGATGGCACTTTGAAGAACCACGTAGTTGTTTGTCTGAGAGCAGCTTTAAAGTCAAACTTTTGTTGCAAAACAGCCTCAATTTAGCACCAAATTTTATTAGAAATATTAAATTAAAGATGGAACAAAACAGAGTTAATCCAACGTTGTGTTGGTGTCAAACTGGGCTCATTTTAACAGTGTGGACATAAACAGGATGTGAAACTAAGTGGTTTAGTGTATATTGGACAAAATGGAAAACAAACGGAGCAAAAACAAGAATAAAAGATTTAGAGTAGTTTAAGAAAGGCTGCAAACGAACAAGACAAAACTACAGAAAACATGTTAAACTGATCTTTTCTAGAAGTTTGTTCCAAAATGTAGCTGAAAGAAACTTAGATTCTTCTACGAACATAATACAGCCGAACATTTCCCCTCATATTCAGAGTATTGAACAAGATATTAAACATCTTCAAAAGTCTCTGTAGCAGAGGTTTATGAATTCATGAGTCCAGAAACTTCATTGAAATGTTGTCTGAATTATTCAGAGTCCTCATATCTTTTTCAAAATTTAGTAATCTATTACATCTGTGAATTTTATACCGCAGCATGAAGGTCTGAATGTTGCATCAAAGCCTTTAACTGTGCTGGCCAGATTAAAGATCTGGTGAGAAAATGTGAAAACATTCATGTCATTATTATTTTATTGGCGTGAAATTGTAAAAAAAAAAATGAACATTTTGTCTCAAAACATTGCAATCAGGTGATTAAATATTCGTTATTTGTGCGTTTTTTGAATGTAGCTCTAACCACGAGAAAGTGCTAAAGTACCCCAAAATGATGAAGAAATTGAGAAAATTATGATCTCTGCTCTCAGTAGGTGAGAGCGTTTCCCTTTTGATTTTTACACAAGTTAGCATGGACATTAATGTTGATAACACAGATATCCGTAATATTGATCAGCATATCCGCTCTGTGTCCAGCAGGCAGCAGCCTTAATGATCATATGATTGCAGGTTCAGTCCATGTGACGACCATGAGGTTGTTTCTGCAGCTGAATTCCTGACATTTTCTGCAGGATTTAAATACTCATGAGGTTTACAGGAATTCATAAAGAATGTTCCTTCATTCCAGGCAGCCAATCAGAGCGAGAACTGGATAAATTAGGAATCAGCCAAGTCAGCCTGCACTGCTGACAGCGTGACAACAGAGAAGTTATGGAAATTAGAGGTTTATTATGAATTTATGAGTAACAGATAAAAGTTTGTGGGTATTTTAGGAATTAAAATACATTCTTAGAAGTAGAAGAGACTATTAGCACTGTGGAGGAACATGTTGAGTCTAAAATGCTTCCTAGAACAAACATTTTGTGGGGTTTGTGGTTTAATTTGAATGTTAATGTTATGTTATTTATAGTATTGTTACAGTGTTTATTTCCTCTGAAACACAAGAAAAATATTAGAAAATATTGTAAATTTCTTTTTTTTTTGTACATTTAGACAATGTTAAGAGGGTATGGTGTTAGTGTCAAGAGTAATTTGCACAAAATTCTGTCTGCAGAAAGGTTTTAATTAGTCTTAAACTGCAAAAACAGCCTCTAAAACTTGCATTAATATCTCCACTATTGTCCAAAATAGCTCCATGATTCCATAATTGAATGTTTTTAAGAAATTAAAAATACACTCTTAGAAGTAGAAGAGACCATTAGCACTGTGGAGGAACATCTTAGTCTAAAATTCTTCCTTGAACAAACATTTTGTAGAGTTTGTGGTTTAAGTTGAACTCTTTATTACCATTATTATCATTTATAGTATTATTATAGTGTTTATTTCCCCTAAAACACGAGGAAAATGTTGAAAAATATTGTAAATTTCTTTTTTTTTTTGCACATTTAGACAACCTTTATGGATGTTAGTAATAGTGTTAAGACTAATTTGCACAGAATTGTGTCTGCAGAAGGGTTTTATTTGTCCTAACATGCAAAACAGCCTCTAAAACATGCACTAATATTGTCCTAAAGAGCTCCATAATTGAATGCCAAAACCTCAGGAATCCTTTTCAGTTAACAGAGGTTCTTTCAGCAACTTTTTCTCAAAATTAAACTCTTAAAAATTCCTTCAGAAACCCCTGAAACAAGCAGTTTTCCTGAAATATCCCCAATATTCTGCTAATTTAACAGACTATTTGTGTTATTTTATGAAATACATTCAAATTCAACAGTGAATTCTCCTCTCTGAGCACGTTCAGCGCTGGAACATGCTCCAACATGTCTGCAGGTGTCATTAACGGCGTTAATAAAGCCTGTGTTTTATTTAGGCGTGCCGGTTTCACAGCTCTGCCGTTGTGCAATCCGTTTGTTTGGTTTTTCATTTGCAGGGAATAAAAGCTATTCTTCTCTGTATTAGCTGCAGCTGTGCTTCATCATGCTCAGACAAGACGAAATGTCTGTTAGCAGAGAAGAAGAAACAATGAAATTATGTCGATGTTCTTCATTTTTAGACAAACAATAGATAAAACTGGCTGCAGGATTTCCACAGTGGATGCCAGACTTCTCAGATTTCCCCCTTTTTATCACTCAGCAGCTGCTTTTGAAGATTAAAACCTACTGGTGTTTGTCAGCTGTTCGTTTGTGCTGTCGAGTCATCTTCTCTTTAAGTTCCTTTTGTTTCCACTCTGCTCACATCTCAGCTCTCCAAATGTCCTTTTTTTTCTTCGAGGAACAACTGTGGTCAGAAGAAACTCTTAGAGGATCATAGGAAATGAACAGTAGAACTCACAGCTATGTTTAATAGTGAAAGTAAGAACATTTATACGCACAATATGAAGATAGTCTTCACTGGACAACTGCACTTTTACTGGGATTTGAACCATATATACCAGATATAAATGTAGCGGTGTCATCTTAGAGTCCAGTGGAACATTTACAGACAAAATAGAATAGAATAGAATAGAATAGAATAAAATAGAATAGAATAGAATAGAATAGAATAGAATAGAATAGAATAGAATAGAATAGAATATGCTTTATTGTCATTATACAGTGTATAACAAAATTGGAAAGCTTCTCCTTTATGTGTTTTTATTGTTTTTAGTCAATTTTGGAACCCTTCTAAGCCATCCTAGATGTTTAACCCATTTTGGACAGATTGTGAACAGGAAAAGAGGATTGTTTTGAGCAAGTTCTGGAAAAATTCTAATAATTTTGGATAAATGTGGAGATTAGTTAAAGATTTCTGTATCCATTGCCAGATAGCAACACAGCATCACTGTAACCATGACAACAAGCGAACACTACATCAGCTGCCTGCTGACGATCACATGATTGTGATCCTACTACAAATCCACCACTGAGGACTTATCAGGACTTATCTGTCAGAAATGATACAAGGACCAACTGATTAAATTGTGGGGGTGTTTCTGAGTCCCATCAATTCCCGGCACCCGCTACATGTTTAGGTCACGTGATTCGGTATCCATACATAATGTACACATGCAGAACACATGCCTGTGCTCAGTGTAAGGTCATTTAGTTTGTGGGTTCATCTATATTAAATGGACACATTCTATGGTGCCGTGATTTCTGCAACAAATTTTTTCAACACTTCATCCGTCTGAAATGACACAACGACTGAGCAGCCTTGGAGGAGGACCGAGCAGCCTTGGAGGAGGACTGCTCTCTCTGAGTGCTTTTTTTGTTTGAAAAATTCTCCTTTAAATCCTCCTACATGCTTCCATCTAGCATCCTAAATATTTAACTCCACACAGACTGGGCCAAATGCTTTCATACACACAAGTGTGCCTGAAGGAGATTAAGAATTTAAGCAGATTAGATTAATGAACTCCTGATTGTAATCTAGGGTTAATTCATTTTGCTGCACTTTAACCCTCCCCTTCCCCCCTCTCCTCTCACTGGCTGGAGGCCAAACTGGTCTGGGGTCTGTATGTTTGTGTGTTAGCATTGTGTAACCGCTCATTAATTACTCTGAGCCAGGCACGCCACTAATCAGACCCCCCGTGATAATTCCTCGGTGCCCCCCAGCGTGGCGGTGTTTGGATGACAGTAACCGTCGCTCCATTGTTGCTGCAGACTCACTGTACGCCGTTTGTTCCTCCAGAGCAGGTGGTCTGAAGCAGAAGGCGAGGGTCTCTAAAGGGGTCGTCCTCAGCGCCAAACAACGCTCTGATGACTTTCTATTTCTGTAGGCGACGCCTTGCTCCTCGGACTGCCTCAGTCTGAGCAAGTGTTTTATTTATTCAGCCATTTCACCAGATTAGCTGGAATTACAACTCAGTTTTCTATTAATAGAAGCGCGTTAATAACACTCCCTGTTTACAGTAACACCTCAGGATGACAGACTGGAGATTAATCCAACATCATACTGCGATGAACCAAGAAAAGATGGAAAAACTTGATTTACGTAACACACAGTAGATCTAATTAATACATTAAAGCCTGAATTTCTTCTCACATATTAACGCTCCCTCACATCATGAACCCTCGTGTCGTCCTGCAGGTCAAAATTGACCCGTTTTAAAGTTTGAAAATGTGAAAAAAAAAAATATTTTCACAGTGAAACTTCTGATGTCTACATTTTCAACATTTTTGGGAAATCTCTGAACATTTTTTGGTGGAAAAAAAGAAATGTTAAAAATGTTTCTTAAGAACATTCACAAAAAAATCTACTAAAATCCAACAAATTTCACTGGATTTTAGTAGATTTTTATGTGAATGTTCTTAAAGAAAATATCAGAAGTTTAACTGATATATATGGAATCACTTTAGATATTTTTAGGATTTTTTTGGGAAGATTTTTACTCATTTTTTGAAAAATATTTACAAGAATTTTCTTACCAAATTTGGGGAATTTTTTAAGAATATAACTTTTAAGGGAAACTTTTAAGGAATTTTTGGAATTTTCCTCCTGAAGGTTTTGCAAATTTTTAGAAATTTGGGGATTTTTTTGCAGAATTCTTGGATTTTTTTCAGACAAGGAAAGAATATTTTTTGGTTCCAGTAAATGAGGACAACAAGAGGGTTAAACAGCTGTTACATAAAGGCTGATACATTTTATTTAAAATATCTCAAAAGCTGAATCTAACTACTGACCATGGTGACTTAGTTTTCCATTTATACAAGCATGTCGACAAAAGTCCTTATTTACAGTAACTCTCTCTCTAAAATCACGTAGCATCAGTAAATGCTGGTGCACCATCGTCTACGGTCAGCAGCAGCTCTAGTAGCCTCCACAATTCCACTTCCTGTCATCTCTTTGAGGTCGTCCAGCCAACTCGCTGCAGGTCTCTTTCTCTTTCCGCTGTTTTCTCCAGGCAGTGATGAACGAAGTCGCTGAGTTTCTTTGCGATGATGTTAGCAACTCTTAGCCCCTTGAGTACTGATGCGGTTCTTCTCTTGTCTGTCTGTGGTATCCTCAGGATCCTGCGATAGCACCACATTTCTAAAGAATCCTCTCTTTTTATCTGCTGACTTCATAGTCCAGGATTGGAGCCATGTGATGCCACTGCAAAGGCTGCTGATCTCAGTAGTCTGACCTTTAGGGAAGAAGGAAGTATACTTTTCCATAGCTTGGTCATGTTTTGCAGTATGCTTCAGGCCATTGCTCCTCTGCTTTGGTCTCTTGGGTTCAGTTCCTTTTTGATGACCAAACCCAGGAACTCAAAGCTTTCCACCGCTTCTATTACATCACCGTCCAGAGAAAAGATTCCATCTGCATCACGTGGCTATGGTTAACAACTGTGATTTTGGTCTTTTTTGTGTTCGACAACAGCCCCGTTTGTAGCGGGGTCCATCAGCTCCTTACTACTACAGACCAGGGTGATGTTGTCAGCATATCTTACATCTGTTTTCCATTGGCCACCTACTTTAACACCTCCATGGAATTCTCCAAATCTCTCATGATCTTTTCAGTGTTGATGTTAAAAAGCTGTGGAGAAAAGATGCATCCCAGTCTGACCTCTCTCTTAATCTGGAACCAGACTGTGTCACCTCTGCTTGACTCCTGGTCTTCATAAAGTTCACTGATCAGCTTTACGATTGGGAAAACTCATTTCCCTCATGACATTCAACAGTTTCTGGTGGCAGACACAGTAACACCTCACCTCTAATGGTAAATAATGATGTGATCGAGGAAAAAAAGATGGAAAAACTTGCCTTAAATTACACACATAGGATGCTATTAATGTATTAAAATATGAATTTCTTTTAAAATACCTAAACCTACTGGGGAGAATCAGGAAAACACTCTAATACTTATTAAATTACTGTTAAATGAAGGCTGATCAACTTTATTTAAAATATCTCAAAATCAGAATCTAACTGTGTGTGCATAAAAACCCCAACAATGTCCATATGATCAATTTCTATTCTTTGAATATTTACTGGTAAGCCATTTCTAAAAAGTCTAGATTGGAGGCTTTGTTTGAGATTTACTGTTATAGTGAGTTTCATTTAGTGGATGACATCGCCACCATGTGGCAAATGCGTGCACATGTGGCTGTTTTTGTCAGTGTAGTGAAGAACATTATTATTTTAACAAACTAGTACGTTTATTTCTGTAGTTGACTCCTGTTCTTTGTCGAATAGAATAGAATGTCTTTATTGTCATTGTACATATACAATGAAATTAAAGGTGCAATCCTACCGTAGGTGTCGTAAAAAAGTTAAAAGACTTTAAGAAGATTTTAAAAACTAGAATAAAATATAAGAGAAACAAAGTACCCTGGGGTGCAGCTGAGAAATAATAATACTACAAAAAAACATTTCATCCACACATAAACAATCATCAGTCATTGTAGAGTGTTTGTCTGAACTAAGTTCTTTATTTTTTGAGCATTTTATCTTTTGGGTTAGTCGATAAATTCAGTCTTTACTGACTGTTGTGACTTAGTTTTCCATTTATACACGCATGGTGACAAAGGTCCTTATCTGTAGTAACACCTCTCCTCTAATGCAAAATAATTATGTGATAGTCAAAGAAAAATTGGAAAAGCTTGTTTTAAATAACACACAGCGGATGCAATTAGAGTTTTAAAGTCAGAATTTCTTTTAAAATACAACCTGTACCTGAATTTCTATGGAACAACTTTGAATAAAACTCTTAAAAATAAAAATTTAACTTCACGTGTCATAAAACATTTAATAATGTCTACAATATTTGTTGAGAGCACATTTTCAAAAAAATCCACAGCAGAATCAGAATTCCCTTTGTTAGAGAATTAGCAAACATGTTTATGTGTGGATGTTTTTGTCAGTGTGTTGGACATTAAAGAAACTAGTTTAGAGCTAAAATTTTGATCCTTTTGATTCTATAGTAAACATGAAAATCCAACAAATCCAAAAATTGCCCGGATCCTCTATGAGCCAGTTTATTATTCTTTTTCTTAAAATTTCTATTCAATGTGCTTTGAGTTGAGTTGTGTGATTTTTGTGTTATTTTATTAAACAGACTTTAAATCATATGTTTCACTGATATGTAAAATACAATTTCAGCTCTATTTACAAATTTAGAAATTTTTGTTTTTTAATCTCAATCCAGTGTTTTTAGTAAGTGTTAAATATTTTATTGTTTCATATTAAAGGGATAATTTTAAAGAGTTTCATTTAATTTTTATTTAATAAATGCCAACCAGTTTTATTTAGTTCATATTATTGTAAATTGGTTGCATTTTTTTTACAGTGTGCAGGACTTAAAGAAAAATAAAGAAACAGCACATGCGCACATTTTAAGTATTTTTATTTGACCTGTATTAATGTCAGTGACGTCATGTTTTAAAAATGCGGTTCGTAGCAACGTATTCGTTGCGCCCCTAAAAAAAAATGCATTTCCCATAATCCTACTCGCTCACACGGAGACAACGTAAGCCGTCTTCCGCTTTTGTCAAGGGCATCTGAAGCTAACGTTTGCTGTAGCTGTTAGCACGTGTGTCCGGTAAAGACTCCGGTAAAAACATGGACGGGTTCGGTTCAGACTTCTCAGCGGGAGGGTCCGGCGGTAAGGTGGACACCGGAACCATCATGGAGCAGGTGAAGGTCCAGATCGCGGTGGCGAACGCTCAGGAGCTGCTGCAGGTAAACCGTTGGGGCTAAGCTAGCCACCGGGGGCTAAGCTAGGAGAGCAGAGCAGCCAGGTGTAAGGGATTTACTCATGTTTTTAGTGTGTTACACGGATAAAATCAATGTTCTGTTAGAAATACAGCTCATAGAAGCTCACTGAAACGTTGTTTATACGTTCTTTGACTTACAAAAGCTTCAAATAAAGGTTGCTGTGGAAAGTCATGAGTTTGTCAGAGGAAACTGAAAGACAAATAAAAAACTGCAGAATCTGATGTGAACTTTGGAAGCTGTTTATAGCAGCCTGTTTATTTTATATGTTTATATGCTATTGTGAATGAACTGCAATGACTTTGACTTTTCATTTAAGGTCAAAATGTCCAGTTACCCATCAGCCTTATCGTGTGTTAGTGGTGCTTTATTTAATTGCATTTATGTCAATATTTATAATCATTATGGGCCTGTTGTGGTAAATGTTGATGCCACCTGCAGACACGCTTTGCATTGCTTCAGGTCCTTTTTTTAAAGTTTAGTTTAAGAGCTGAGCTAAGCCAATAAGAGTGTTTGGTAATCAGTTCAAAGATTTCATTAGTGTTTAGAATTAGTCAAAGAAGTATTTATTACCCCTGAGTGGATCCAGAGAATATTAATTACTGCATACTGTTTGTTTTGGTTCGCATCTGGTGTCTTTTAATCATAAATATCCTGCATAAACTGGTGATTTCTGATGTCACAGTATAATATCTGGTCAGAGTTTCAATAGCCAAATAGTGCAAAAGTTAAAAATATAGATCAATACACAGGTAATGTTTTAACAAAGTTTAAAGATAGTTCGGTTGTATGGCTCATTGTGGCCGTTTGAACACCACAGACGACTTATCAACCAGCTCCCAGTAAAAATACTGCTATCTGTTCAGCTTTTTGTTGCATGAGCGGCAGAAGAATATTAACAGGAATGATCACAATCATGGGTAGAATAATTATTTTCAAAAACCCAAAATAAAAGTCCAGTTGTTTTTCATTGAAGCTGTGACTTTGATGACTGAGAATCCAAACGGTTCTATTCTTTTAACTCTTTAACCAACATGTGTTTCTTTTAAACCAGTTTATTTCTAGACAACTGAGAGTGTTTTTAACTCCTATCAAATAAATGCCTCCGTTGTAGTTATAAATCACAATAAACTGCGTTTTTTTTTGTGTTTCAGAGAATGACAGATAAATGCTTCAAGAAGTGCATCGGCAAACCTGGGAGCACACTGGACAACTCTGAGCAGGTAAACGTCTTTTGAGGGCTTTTTTGTGCAGGAATCATCTGTGTGTTTGTTCACATATTTGGCCAAAAATGCTGATTCTGATCCTAAAGTTTGGGGCCAAGATGAGCCAATTTTCTCCTAAATCCAGAAACACTTGAGCTAAAACTACTTTTTGCAATTGGTTAATTTTTTGTCACTTTTCAAAGTAAAATCCACTCGTTTGAACCTCTTTAATGTGAGGATGTGCTGCTTTATTGTACTAACAGACTGCACAGACAGGCATTTGTTTAGCATTTTATCCTTTTTCTAATGCTTTCTCCCTGTCATATTTAATGTTTCACCATCTTTACTAGTGTTTTATTATAGTTTTTTTTTAGAGTTATGTTGCTTTCTAACGCATTGTGTATTTAATGTTTTCCAAAGCATCTTGTAGCCTCAGTTTTGAAAAGTACTATAGAAATAAAGTTTATAATTCCTCTTATATTATCTCTGGACTATTAGATAAAGCAGGTAATATGTTCACCTTTTTATGTTCAGTAAACCAAACAATCAGAAACTTCTTGGCAGATTAATATCAGCATTGATTGTCAGGTTTATTCCTCTCGCCTGCTAACCTCGCTGCTTTCTCCCCATAGAAATGCATCGCCATGTGCATGGACCGGTACATGGACGCCTGGAACACCGTGTCCCGAACGTACAACTCCAGACTGCAGAGGGAACGAGCTCGCATGTGAACATCCCGCCGTGCTTCCCTTCTTCAGGCTGCCGCTCACAGCGAGGACCGACGGCGTGAAAAAAAAATCCAGCGGAGGTCTGGAGCTGTGGACGGACGTATCGTCTGTCTTTATACCTCACGGACAGGCGGGCAGAGCCTGTGGACTTCAGCCATAACAGCGTCTCTGTGGACATTTTTATTTCACGCTGAGGAACCGTCGACTAGTTTAATTATTTGTATCATGTATGTTAGATATAACGTGTTTCCTCCAGCTCCATTGGAAACTCTAAACACAGCAGTATGGATGTTTGTGAGAGAGAGAGAGCTCGCCCTGCGTTTGATTCTTGGTGTGCCTTTATATTGAGGACATTCGGTACCAATAATTAGAAACAGAACTTCTTCCAGTCGCTACAGCTGCTTCTGAAACACTGTTTGTGGCATTTTTTCTGTGTGAAGAAGCTCAGCAAGCGGCTACGGGTGCATTCCAGACTGCATACTACCAAAATCTATAATCGAATGCCAGCATGTCCTACCACATCTGGGTGATTTTGTGGACCCACAGTCCTCTGCACTGTTAAGTCAAGGTGTCTTGTATGGGGAGGAAGCATGTCCAGCTGCCTGAAACAGCACCTCGTTTGTAAGTATGCAATTTGGAACGCAGCCGAAATATTTGCATCTGCAGAATAAGCAGCACAACTGGAGCCCTTAAGGGACCGGAGTGAAAAGATCTGTACTGAGGAACAACTTGGTGTTTTCACCGCTGCTGACTCTGACATTCACAGGCCCCCAAACAGTCGTATATCAGAGTACAGCCGGAGAACAAAACCGTTTTGTCCGACATGTTTTCTGGTCGTCACTCTATCTGCCGCCCTCCACAGTGGTGGGCTTGTTTCCTCGGAGTCTGGCACCTTTCTCTGCTTTGTGTTCGCGGTTTGTCAGATGTCTGGGAACCTCGATCCTTTCTTCAGCCATCCCAGAGCCAGAGAAGCCTGTGAACATCCTGTACGGTGTGACTGGAGCGATTTCCATGAAAGTAAAATCAATAAATCTCTTCAATCAGGGAGATTCTTGTGTGTTTCTTCCAATGAAGCACTGTCATGCGTTCCCTGATTCCGATATCACAGCTATATTTTCCCCAGAAACCCACCTTTCCCTAACAAATATTACATTAACCCCATAAATGAACCACGTATAATCTGAAAAACACCACCGTGTACCGCAGGTTTACCAGTTAGGAAAATAAATAACTATAATAAATAGTTTCCAATCATGCGTGTGTTAGCAGGAGGTCCGTCAGCCACAGTTCAGGATCGTTTCTTCAGTAGAGAAAAGTCCCATTGCACAGAATTAGAAACAGCACCGGCAGCTCCGCAGCAGGTGAGTAAACTGAGTGGCTCTTAGCATGACTTTAGTCCTTGTACAGTACAGTTTGGTGGAGACGCAGCTTTAAAATCCACACAGTTGTCCGTTATGTCCTCCTCAGAAAGGCAGGTACTCAGAGATCCATTTCCGGACGGACGTCACTCGAGTGTAAACCCCCGGGAAACCGATTCGCCCGCAGCCGTGTCCCCAGCTGGTCACTCCAGCGATAAACCACTGACCTGAAGGCTGCCGGCAGGTCAGCGGCCCTCCAGAGTCTCCCTGCAGGACAGAAAGAAACAAGAGAAGGTTCAATGGTGCAGTTATTTTACTAGAAATTAACCTTCGTGTTGTTCTGTGGGTCAAAACTGACCCGTTTTAAAGTTTGAAAATGTGGGAAAAAAAATATTTTCACAGTGAAACTTCTGATGTCCACATTTTCAACATTTTTGGGAAATCTTTGAACATTTTTTGGTGGAAAAAAAGAAATGTTAAAAATGTTTCTTAAGAACGTTCACAAAAAAATCAACCAAAATCCAGGAAATTTCGCTGGATTTTGGTTGATTTTTATGTGAATGTTCTTAAAGAGGGAAACTTTTAAGGAATTATTGGAATTTTCTTCCCGAAGGTTTTGCAAATTTTCAGAAATTTGGGGAATTTTTTTGCTGAATTATTGGATTTTTTTCAGACAAGGAAATAATATTTTTGGTGCCTGTAAATGAAGACAGCAGGAGGGTTAACATGAATGCATTCAGGCCTCCGGTGATTAAATGTTTGGGCAGGAAAGCAGGACAGTAAGAAAAGAGAATGTCAGTGGGATCGCTGCTGAGATGCCAGGCGCTCTGACCGAGACAGGAATGCTTGAGGGTTTCCTTACATAAGAAGATTACAGGGAGGGAGTCTGGACTTTTAGGACAGAAGGGCACTTTTCCACCAGATTAGCATCTTTCATTGAAATCTGCATCACATATTGTTTTTTTTTTTCTCTATTATAATATCTGCTGAGAGTTTTCAAGCCCTGATTTATTCCTGTTCTTTCAGTTTTTTAACGCAGCTCCTTCTGGTAACCTTTAAAGGGCAACATTTACTGTGTTCTGACCTGGTTAACCATCCACGAGAGAAAGATTTATGTGTTTCCCAGAGACAGACGTCCGTCCAGCCCTGGACTGTGAGCAGCTTCTTACCAGGCAGGTGTCTCGCCCTCCCTCCATGAAGCCGGCACACATCATGCTGGCCGTCAACACGTTTCCATACGACTGCTGGCAGTCCGCCTGGTCGATGACGTTCACCGCAGCCTTCTGCAGCAGGTTGGTCAGAGAGCCTGTGGAAATACACAAGTATATATTAGTGGGTTTTATGCATTTTCAGTTCCGATACTGGAATCATTTTCTGCTGCTGTGAACTAAATTGAGTTCACTTCAAAAGTTCAGGTGAAGCAGCAGGAGGTTCAGTGGTGGAAAAGTTAGAATCTTAGCAGATAAAAGCAAAGCTGTCTTCACAATTACATGTCAGAGGGCTGATTATGAAGCAGGTTTGACATATTCAGACTTTCTTTGCCTTAACTGGCTCAACTAAATCTAAAACCCAATCAGAGAAAGTCAGTCATCTTTCTTTAACCCTCCTGTTGTCTTCATTTACGGGCACCAAAAAATATTGTTTCCTTGTCTGACAAAAATCCAAAAATTCAGCAAAAAAAATTCCTCAAATTTCTGAAAATTTGCAAAACCTTCAGGAAGAAAATTCCAATAATTCCTTAAAAGTTTCCCTTAAAAGTTTTATTTAAAAAAAATCCCCCAAATTTGGCAAGAAAATTCTTGTAAATATTTTCAAAAAATGATTAAAAATCTTCCAAAAAAATCCTAAAAATATCTAAAGTGATTCCATATATATCAGTAAAACTTCTGATATTTTCTTTAAGAACATTCACATTAAAAAAATCAACCAAAATCCAGTGAAATTCGCTGGATTTTGGTTGATTGTTTAGTGAATGTTCTTAAGAAACATTTTTAACATTTCTTTTTTTTTCCCCACCAAAAAATGTTCAAAGAAAATGTGGACATCAGAAGTTTCACTATGAAATTTCCGCCCCCCACACACTTTCAAACTTTAAAACGGGTCAATTTTGACCTGCAGGACGACGTGAGGCTTAAGATGTGGAGTGTTCAGTTTTCCTCTCACCTCCTTCCCTCATGGAGCCCCAGCCGGTGATGTAGCACTCAGCGTTCTTCAGGAATCGATGCACCGGAGATGGGAGGCAGACGGACTGGATGGTGTAGGACATGGGGGCTGGAACCATCAGCTCCAACAGGGCTACGTCGTGGTCCATGTTGGTGCCGTTGAAAGCTGGGTGGATGATCACCCTCTGGATGGGGATGACCAGAGCTCCGACCCCCGAACGCAGCACGGAGCCCAGACTGACGGCCCAGTTAGAGGGAGCTGGGTCACTGTGGGAATAAAACAGCCCAGTTAGACGGAGTTGGGTCACTGTGGGGATAAAACAGCCCAGTTAGAGGGAGTTGGGTCACTGTGGGGATAAAACAGCCCAGTTAGAGGGAGTTGGGTCACTGTGGGGATAAAACAGCCCAGTTAGAGGGAGCTGGGTCACTGTGGGGATAAAACAGCCCAGTTAGAGGGAGTTGGGTCACTGTGGGAATAAAACAGCCCAGCTAGAGGGAGCTGGGTCACTGTGGGGATAAAACAGCCCAGTTAGAGGGAGCTGGGTCACTGTGGGGATAAAACAGCCCAGTTAGAGGGAGTTGGGTCACTGTGGAGATAAAACAGCCCAGTTAGAGGGAGCTGGGTCACTGTGGGGATAAAACAGCCCAGTTAGAGGGAGCTGGGTCACTGTGGAGATAAAACAGCCCAGTTAGAGGGAGTTGGGTCACTGTGGGGATAAAACAGCCCAGTTAGAGGGAGCTGGGTCACTGTGGGGATAAAACAGCCCAGTTAGAGGGAGCTGGGTCACTGTGGAGATAAAACAGCCCAGTTAGAGGGAGCTGGGTCACTGTGGGAATAAAACAACCCAGTTAGAGGGAGCTGGGTCACTGTGGGAATAAAACAGCCCAGTTAGAGGGAGCTGGGTCACTGTGGGGATAAAACAGCCCAGTTAGAGGGAGCTGGGTCACTGTGGGAATAAAACAGCCCAGTTAGAGGGAGCTGGGTCACTGTGGAGATAAAACAGCCCAGTTAGAGGGAGCTGGGTCACTGTGGGGATAAAACAGCCCAGTTAGAGGGAGCTGGGTCACTGTGGGGATAAAACAGCCCAGCTAGAGGGAGTTGGGTCACTGTGGGAATAAAACAACCCAGTTAGAGGGAGCTGGGTCACTGTGGAGATAAAACAGCCCAGTTAGAGGGAGCTGGGTCACTGTGGGAATAAAACAGCCCAGTTAGAGGGAGTTGGGTCACTGTGGGGATAAAACAGCCCAGTTAGAGGGAGTTGGGTCACTGTGGGAATAAAACAGCCCAGTTAGAGGGAGTTGGGTCACTGTGGAGATAAAACAGCCCAGTTAGAGGGAGTTGGGTCACTGTGGGAATAAAACAACCCAGTTAGAGGGAGTTGGGTCACTGTGGGAATAAAACAACCCAGTTAGAGGGAGTTGGGTCACTGTGGGAATAAAACAACCCAGTTAGAGGGAGTTGGGTCACTGTGGGAATAAAACAGCCCAGTTAGAGGGAGTTGGGTCACTGTGGGAATAAAACAACCCAGTTAGAGGGAGCTGGGTCACTGTGGAGATAAAACAGCCCAGTTAGAGGGAGTTGGGTCACTGTGGGAATAAAACGGCCCAGTTAGAGGGAGCTGGGTCACTGTGGAGATAAAACAGCCCAGTTAGAGGGAGTTGGGTCACTGTGGGGATAAAACAGCCCAGTTAGAGGGAGCTGGGTCACTGTGGGAATAAAACAGCCCAGTTAGAGGGAGCTGGGTCACTGTGGGAATAAAACAGCCCAGTTAGAGGGAGCTGGGTCACTGTGGGGATAAAACAGCCCAGTTAGAGGGAGCTGGGTCACTGTGGGAATAAAACAGCCCAGTTAGAGGGAGCTGGGTCACTGTGGAGATAAAACAGCCCAGTTAGAGGGAGCTGGGTCACTGTGGGGATAAAACAGCCCAGTTAGAGGGAGTTGGGTCACTGTGGGAATAAAACAGCCCAGTTAGAGGGAGTTGGGTCACTGTGGAGATAAAACAGCCCAGTTAGAGGGAGTTGGGTCACTGTGGGAATAAAACAACCCAGTTAGAGGGAGTTGGGTCACTGTGGGAATAAAACAGCCCAGTTAGAGGGAGTTGGGTCACTGTGGGAATAAAACAACCCAGTTAGAGGGAGCTGGGTCACTGTGGGAATAAAACGGCCCAGTTAGAGGGAGCTGGGTCACTGTGGGAATAAAACAGCCCAGTTAGAGGGAGCTGGGTCACTGTGGGAATAAAACAACCCAGTTAGAGGGAGTTGGGTCACTGTGGGAATAAAACAACCCAGTTAGAGGGAGTTGGGTCACTGTGGGAATAAAACAACCCAGTTAGAGGGAGCTGGGTCACTGTGGGAATAAAACGGCCCAGTTAGAGGGAGCTGGGTCACTGTGGGAATAAAACAGCCCAGTTAGAGGGAGTTGGGTCACTGTGGGAATAAAACGGCCCAGTTAGAGGGAGCTGGGTCACTGTGGGAATAAAACGGCCCAGTTAGAGGGAGCTGGGTCACTGTGGAGATAAAACAGCCCAGTTAGAGGGAGTTGGGTCACTGTGGAGGGGAATAAAGACGGTTAGAGCAGGTTCACCTATAAATAACTACAACTTCAAATTTTTCCTTTGTTGTAGTGCAAAGAAGTTCACATTTAAGGAATTACAGTCGCTTATAAATACAATTTCTTATTATTGTTACATTTAAGGAATTATCTTTTTACAAAACCTCATGAACATCCTGAAATTTCTTAAGAAAAATAAGTTTCAGCAACATTCAGCCTCAGTTTATTATTCCCACATTACAACTTCCAGATCAGTGTCGACAAAGGAACACAACATTTAGTCATTTGGAACTGAATGAGAAAGTATTTTACTTAAAAGAGGTAAAAAAAAAAAAAAAAACAAGACAAAATATTACAAAAATGAGACACAAAACAAAAGTGAGACAAACGACACGAAACAAAACAAGAAAGAGACTAAATTAGACAAAAAAGTTATAAAGTGACTAAAAAAATGGACAAACGACAAAAACAAGACAAAATATGACAAAAGCGAGAAACTAAACGACAAAATGACAAAAAATAAGACAAAAAACACAAGTGAGACAAAAAAGAAACACAAAACAACAAAAACACGAGACAAACGACAGACTGATGCCTCAGTTGAGTGTCTACAAAGAAACACAACATTTAGTCATCTGGAAATGAACCACAGACAATTTTACTTAAAAAGGCAAAAAACAACAAAAACAAGACAAAATGATACAAAAAAATGAGAAACGACACAGAACAAAACAAGAGAGACAAAAAATTAGACAAAGTTACAAAGCAACAAAAAAATGGACAAAAGACTCAAAATACAAAAAAACGACAAAAGCGAGAAGTCAACAAAACAAGCAAGATAAAAAAAAAAACAACAAAAACGAGAAAAAAAGACAAACCTGAGACAAACGACAAAAGTCAGACAAAAAAAGACAAAAAACAAGACAAAATATGACAAAAACAATGAACAATCTAGTATTTTACTTTATGATCAAAACAACTTGTCATGATCTACAAATTATTTTAAATTTATAGTTTTACTAATTTACAATCTGTAGTTAATGTCTTCTCTGGAATTTTTACATTTTGGGGGCCGGATTGGACCCTCTGGAGGGCTACTTTTGGCCTGCAGACCGCATGTTGGACACCCCTGTTTTAGATGTTCAGCCAGTCTTTGTCAACATTTTCTTGGCAAAACTTGAAAATCTGCTTTAATTTTTATGAAATTCTTTACAAAACACTCTGAAAATTGATCAAGTTAAATTCATGAATAATTTATCTTCTGTTTCTGAGTGTTTCTGATGTTTTTTACTGATTTGTTTCTCATTTCTGGATCTTGTATTCTTAATTAACCCTCGTGTCGTCCTGCGGGTCAAAATTGACCCGTTTTAAAGTTTGAAAATGTGGGAAAAAATATTTTCACAGGGAAACTTCTGATGTCCACATTTTCAACATTTTTGGGAAATCTTTTTTTGGTGGAAAAAAAGAAATGTTAAAAATGTTTCTTAAGAACATTCACAAAAAAAAATCAACCAAAAACCAGCGAATTTCACTGGATTTTAGTTGATTTTTATGTGAATGTTCTTAAAGAAAATATTAGAAGTTTTACTGATATATATGGAATCACTTTAGATATTTTTAGGACTTTTTTTTGGAAGATTTTTACTAATTTTTGGAAAATAATTACAAGAATTTTCTTGCCAAATTTGGGAGATTTTTAAAAAAAAATTAAACTTTTAAGGGAAACTTTTAAGGAATTATTGGAATTTTCTTCCTGAAGGTTTTGCAAATTTTCAAAAATGTGAGGAATTTTTTTTGCTGAATTTTTGGATGTTTTGCAGACAAGAAAATAATATTTTTTGGTGCCCGTAAATGGAGACAACAGGAGGGTTAACTGTATTTCAGGTTGTGATGCTTGGAGCAGATGTTCCAGACCTTTTGAAGCAGTGAGCTGCAGTCAGGAGCCACTTGTTGTGGATGAGCGTGGCTCCACAGCGGTGAAGTCTCTGGTACTGGAGGCTGCCGATCCAAGGCCACTCCCCCCTCCGAGCCGTGACTCCGCCCACGATCCTGTGGGAGCCCAGAGCAGGACGAATGCCACAGTCTGGAACAAAAACAGCTCAGAACCAGGTCCTTTAAATCCAACATCCACTGATATTTATGCATATTAACTGACAACAGTCTGAAACAAACACAGCTCAAGATTCAAGGTTCAGAATTTCTTTATTTGTCATTTTGCTGTCCATCTATGTACACAAAAACCTAAACATCGTTCCCCCAGAGTGCATCAGTACCACAGAGCTATGTCCTTTAAATCCAGCATGTATCATCATTTATGTACACTCGCCGGCCACTTTATTAGGTACACCGATACACAAATAGCTAATCAGCCAATCACGTGGCAGCAACTCAACACATTTATTCATGTAGACGTGGTCAAGACAAGCTGCTGAAGTTCAAACCGAGCATCAGAATGGAAAAGAAAGGGGATTTAACTCTCATGTTGTCCTGGGGGTCAAACTGATCCCTTTTAAAGTTTGAAAAGGTGGAAAAAAAAATATTTTCACAATGAAAACTTCCACATTTTTAGAAAATTTTTGAAAATTTTTTGGTGGGGAAAAAAAATGTTAAAAAAAAGTTTCTTCAAGAACATTCAGGAAAAAAAAAATCAACCAAAATCCAGCAAATTTCACTAGATTTTGGTTGATTTTGATGTGAATGTTCTTAAATAAAATATTAGAAGTTTTACTGATATATATGTAATCACTTTAGATATTTTTAGGATTTTTTGGAAGATTTTTATTCTTTTTTAAAAAGTATTTACAAGAATTTTCTTGCAAAATTTGGGGGATTTTTTTAGGATTTTTTTTTGGAAGATTTTTACAAATTTTTTGAAAATATTTACAAGAATTGTTTTGCCAAATTAGGGGGATTTTTTTCCCTAAAACTTTTAAGGGAAACTTTCAAGGAATTATTGGAATTTTCTTCCTGAAGGTTTTGCAAATTTTCAGAAATTTTGGGAATTTTTCTGCTGAATTTTTGGATTTTTTTTCAGTCAAGGAAACAATATTTTTTGGTGCCCATAAATGAAGACAACAGGAGTGTTAAGAGATTCTTGTTGAGTATTTCACAAACTGCTGATCTGCTGGGATTTTCACCAACAACCATCTCTAGGGTTTACAGAGAACGGTCCCAAAAAGAGAAATTATCCAGAGAGCTGTGTGGACCAAAATGCCTTGTTGATGTGAAGGTCAGAGGAGAACGGACAGACTGGTTGGAGATGACAGAAACTCAACAGGAACTCAAATAACCACTGGTTCCAAGGAAGGAATGCATAATGACCACAGTGGACCATCTTCTGATGCTACTTCCAGCAGGATAATGCTCCACGTCACAAAGCTCAGATCATGTCTAACTGGTTTCTAGAACCTGACAATGAGTTCTCTGTCCTCCAACGGCCTCCACAGTCACCAGATCTCCATCCAGTAGAACCTTTAGATGTGGAGGAACTGGGGACTGGATCATGGATGTTCAGCCGACAAATCTGCAGCAGCTGCGTGACGCTATCATGTCAATATGGACCAAAACCTCTGAGGAACGTTTCCAACACCTTGTTGAAAGTAAAGAATTAAAGCAGTTCCCAGGGGGTCCAACCTTGAACCAGCAGGGTGTTCCTAATAAAGTGGCCAGTGAGTGGATATTAACTCACAGCAGTCTGGAGCAGAAACACATCTCAGAAAAAGGCTCTTTAGAACCAGCATGAACTCACCACAGTTCCTTTCGTCGGCTCCGTTGGGGCAGTCGGAGACTCCGTCACACTCTGGGTTCACCTTGTTGATGCAGGAAGTGGAGCTGCACTGGAAGCTTCCGCTGCAGTTCAACACTGAAGACATGATGCACAAATCAATAAACTAACTACTGAGACTGAATTAGAGGGGTGTCAAACTCATTTTAGTTCAGGGGCCACATTCAGCCCAGTTTGATCTCAAGTGGACTGGACCAGTTTTTACTATGTGATCAAAATGATCAACAAAAGTCTGATAAAAAAGACAAAAAAACAAGACAAAATATTGTGAAAATGAGACACAAAATATCAAAAAAGTGAGACAACACAAAATAAAAAAAAGAGGCAAACAATTGGACAAACAAGTTACAAAGCAAAAAAAGGCTAAATGACAAAAACAAGACAAAGACAAAACAGCTCGCAAAACAACAAATAAAGCAAAACAAAATGACAAAAATAAGACAAAAAACACAAGCGAGACCAAAAGGAAACACAAATCAACAAAAATGAGAAAACGACAAAAACATGAGATGAAAGTCAGACAAAAAAAGAACAAACAACAAAAACAAGACAAAATGTTACAAAAATGAGGCACAAAATGACAAAAACGAGACAAAAAGACAAAAATTTTGACAGACAAAACAAAAAAAGACACAAAATTTGACAAAAAGTTACAAAGCAACAAAAAATGGACAAACGACAAAAATGAGACAAAAAAAATCTACAAAGCGACAAAAACAGCTCGCAAAACAACGAATAAAGCAAAACACAAAATGACAGAAATAAGACAAAAACCAGAAGCAAGACCAGAAGGAAACACAAAATGACAAAAACGTGAGACCAAATTCAGACAAAAAAAGACCTCAAACAAGACAAAATATTACAAAAACGAGATACAAAATGACAAAAGAACAATGAGCAATGTAGTATTTTACTTTGTGATCTAAACAACTTGTCATGGTCTAGAAAGTATTTTAAATTTTTAGTTTTACAAAAATTACAGTCTGCAGTTAACCTCTTCTCTGGAATTTTTACACTTTGAGGGCCGGATTGGACCCTCTGGAGGACCGCTTTTGGCCCGCGGGCCACATGTTGAACACCCCTGCTGTATTCAATCTATTAATTCTGGAATCTGAGGCTTTCTCAGTGACATTACCAGGTAGAACTGGAGCAGGCGACTCGTCCATGGCGACGGTTCTGGGTTCTGGCTGGTCGTTCGCGGTTCCTCCGGTCACAGGAACCGGCTCAGTGGGAACAAACTGGACGTCGTCATGGACCAAGCTGGGATCTGTGTGGCGTAGAATCCAGTTTCGGAGCTTCGTGACGCGGGAATAAACTCCGGGTTTGTTGATCTGAGCACAGCCGACCCCCCAGCTCACCACCCCGGCCAGGAAGAACCTCCCCGGGGCCCCTTCACACACCAGAGGACCCCCAGAGTCACCCTGCACAGGAGACACAGGAGATCTGAGGTGTTTATCCAGGAGAAACTGAAGGTCAGTTAATCATCAGGTCTTCGGTGATGGTTGATCAGGATGCTGGGCAATTTCCACAGATTTATGGATGAACTTTAAAACTTAAAGGCCCGTTTATGATGTTCAAGCTGCAAACAAGTGGGACGTTCAAGTCTCCAGATATCTTTAAGTCCATATCGTGTTCATTAGACAGTCGACATTAGAGAGAAAGGAAATGACATTGGTGCGGCAGCGTCATTCAATTCAATTCAATGTTATTTATAAAGCGCCGATTACAGGTCAAATTGTCTCAAGACGCTGTACAGAACCCATATGAACCCCCAGAGCACCTCTACACTCACAAAAACACAAAGGTACCATCTGGAACCAAAAATAGTTCTGTGCAATGGTGCAATAAAATAACCATTTTTAGTTCCACAAAGAAGCTTTTAGCAACAGGAACTTCTTTAAAGACTCATTTCTGCAAATACAAATAGATTCTTTAAGGAAGTGTTTTGAAGAAAGTTCTGTGCGGACTCACCTGGTTCAGCAACGAAGTTCTTTTAAATGTTACTTTTAAATTTTAAATCAGATTATTACATGCAGGTTGAAAAACAAGCATAGACAGAGTAGCTGGCCATTTATTAACTCTATGACAGATGAGTAAAGTATTAACCCTCCTGTTGTCCTCATTTACGGGCACCAAAAAATTGTTTCCTTGTCTGAAAAAAATTCAAAAATTCTGCAAAACCTTCAGGAAGAAAATTCCAATAATTCCTTAAAAGTTTCCCTTAAAAGTTTTAGGAAAAAAGTCCCCCAAATTTGGTAAGAAAACTCTTATAAATATTTTCAAAAAATGGTATATTGTATGGTATATTTTTTTTTCCACATTTTCAAACTTTAAAACGGGTCAATTTGACCCACAGGACGACACAAAATTTAATTAATGATGACGTTTTGAAGAAAAGTTTAAGAACCACAGGACAATAAGACAATGCTCCAAACTAACAGAAAATGTCACTTTCCTGTACTAATTTCCAGTTTATATTGAGGATGCTGTTCTGTTTGGTTTGTTTTTGCCACATTCAGGTGTTCAGAAGTGAACATGAACCAGAATGAACTGGTGATAAAGTTATGTTTCTTCCTGTGTTACTCAGATAAAAACAGCCTGCAGGCCTGTATTTCCAGGGTGGGAACAGTATTAATGAACGCTTACAGCCAGATCATCCATGTTAATGAGCCGGAGACTCCTAGGAAACTATTGTAGTGAGACGTAAGCGGATATCTTTCCATAGAGCTGCACCGACCTGACAGGAGTCCACCTTCCCCTGCAGGAATCCAGCACACATCATGTTGTTGGTCACGGCTCCTCGGTACACCGACGACTTGTTGCACACCTTGGAGTCGATGATTTTCACCACAGCTTTCTGCAGCGTGGGCGGGCCCACGGCTGAGGACAAATAAAGACTCATCACCACCAATGATCGTATTCCAACCTGCAGTCGAGCTGCACAGCCACAAAAATACTCAATATTAGTAGAAAGAGCTGCTTCATGGACTGTAAATATAGAATAACTGCATACAGGCGTGTGTGACATAATGCAACGCTCACATTAATAATATGAGACATGGAGGTACACCCTTAGAAAGAGGACAAACCTTCTGAGTTATAAATGGTTCCTTAAAGAACTCTTGTACCAGAGTTCATTGGTTGATATTTACACTACTGTTCAAAAGTCAGGGTCACTTAGAAATGTGCTTATTTTAGAAAGAAAACCATTTTTTTCAATGAAGATAACATTAAATGAATAATAAATCCAGTGTAGACATTGTTAATGTGGTAAATGACTATTGTAGCTGGAAACAGCTGATTTTTAATGGAATATCTCCATAGAGGTACAGAGGAACATTTCCAGCAACCATCACTCATGTGTTCTAATGCTACATTGTGTTAGCTAATGGTGTTGAAAGGCTCATTGATGATTAGAAAACCCTTGTGCAGTTATGTTAGCACATGGAAAAAAGTGGGAGACATGGAATTATCTGGATGAACCCGAACTTTTACACACACACACACACACACACACACACACACACACACACACACACACACACACACACACACACACACACACACACACACACACACACACACACACACACACACACACACACACACACACACACACACACACACACACACACACACACACACACACACACAAAAAAAAATCCAAAAATTCTGCAAAAAATTCCCCAAATTTCTGAAAATTTGCAAAACCTTCAGGACGAAAATTTCAATAATTCCTGAAAAGAAAATTTCCTTAAAAGTTTTATCTTAAAAAAAATCCCCCAAATTTTGCAAGAAAATTCTTGTAAACACTTTTTAAAAAAGAATAAAAATCTTCCAAAAAATCCTAAAAATATCTAAAGTGATTCCATATATATCAGGAAAACTTCTAATATTTTCTTTAAGAACATTCAAATAAAAATCAACCAAAATCCAGTGAAATTCACTGGATTTTGGTTGGTTTTTTGTGAATGTTCTTAAGAAACATTTTTAACATTTCTTTTTTTCCACCAAAAAATGTTGAAAATGTGGATATCAGAAGTTTCACTGTGAAAATTTATATTTTTTTCCACATTTTCAAACTTTAAAACGGGTCAATCTGACCCGCAGGACGACACGAGGGTTAAGCATCTAAAAAACGAAGCTGATGCAGTTCCAGGAATGGCCACTAGAGGCTGCACCAAAAGCGAGTCCATCCCCATAGACCCTAATGTTGAAATGTCAAACTTTACAGTACAGATACATATGTCTACAGCCTGCTACGAGAAACCATTTTGCTCTCTATAGTTAATTTCCCAATTAACTATGTTGTCCCATATGTCATTCTTGTGTGGACAAAAGTGTAATATAAACAATAAATGATTATTCTGAACCAAAATGACAAAAATGACCTAAAAACACGTTGATTCTTCTACGGGGCCCACTTATGATAGAGTTTGGGTCCATGTAAGGGTTGATTTGAGCTCTGATTTGTTGCCGTGTGTCTTTAGGACTCACGCTGGAACTGGTTCAGAGCCCCCCACCCCGACACCAGGCAGCTCTGACCGGGACTGAAGACGTGAGACGATGACGGCAGGCAGACCGGCTGGATGTGGGAGCCGAAGCTGAGCGGCGTCTCCAGCTCCAGAACCGTCACGTCGCTGTCGGTGGTCATGGGATTGTAGTCCGGAGACACGACCAGCGACTTGATGTTGATGATTTTCGACTCGGACTCCTCGCCGCTGACCAGCCGAGCCCCGACCAGAGCCGTCCACTCCCTGGGGTCGTTGTCCCTGAAACCAGAGGACAGAAATCATTCATGGTGCTGCTGCAGCTCTTTGTACCTTTTATTAGGAGTTTAATCCACTGAATGGCTGCATTTAATTTCAAATGAAATCACCTGTAAATTTCCTGCTTTTCTGAAACTCTCCTGGTGCAGCTACAGATGATGACTTCTAAAGAACTCTTCACTGATTTAGAAAGTCAACTTCCAGTTCTTCTTTTAATGTAAATATAATGAGATCAGCAAAAAAATGAATAAACAAATAAAGTGCACTCTGGCTGCTGTTCGGTGCATAAGCAGAGACAACAGTCAGAGTTTCTCCACACCTGCCCAGCGCCTCTCACCCTGGGCACCTCCTGAAAAGGACAAGTCCCACTCCTCTCCAGGATTCTGGTTCCAGAACCGTTGCTGTGCGTGGAGGTGAGCCCAACTACATCTAGCCGTTATCGCTCCACCTCCTGCACCAGCTCAGGTTCCTTTCCTGCCAGTGAGGTGACGTTCCACGTCCCCAGAGCTAGTTTACGCCACCGGGGGGCGGTGTGCCCAGCTGCCTGCTCCTGCCTACTGCCCGGTGGGCATAGCCCGACCCTGGTTTCCTACCCTGCAGGTGGTGGGCCTACCGTTGCCCCACCAGGGGCTAATGCCCCAGAGAACACAGCTCCCAGGATCACAGAGACACTCAAACCCTCCACCGCGATAAGGTGGCGACTCAACAGGGGGTCCAGTGATGATGTCAAACAGAAATAAGGTAAGATAAGTGTGATCTTCTGCCCACCTCTGGAAGCAGTGAGCTGTGCTGACCAGCTATAATAATAATAACAATAATAATAATATTAATAATAATAATAGTAATAATAAGTGTGATCACCTCTCGAAGCAGTGCGCTGCGCTGACCAGCTATAATAATAATAATAATAATAATAATAATAATAATAATAATAATAATAATAATAATAATAATAAGTGTGATCACCTCTGGAAGCAGTGCGCTGCGCTGACCAGCTATAATAATAATAATAATAATAATAATAATAATAATAAGTGTGATCACCTCTGGAAGCAGTGCGCTGCGCTGACCAGCTATTATAATAATAATAATAATAATAATAATAATAATACTAATAATAATAATAATAATAATAATAATAATAATAATAATAATAATAATAATAATAATAACAATAATAATAATAATAATAATAATAATAATAATAATAATAAGTGTGATCACCTCTCGAAGCAGTGCGCTGCGCTGACCAGCTATAATAATAATAATAATAATAATAATAAGTGTGATCACCTCTGGAAGCAGTGCGCTGCGCTGACCAGCTATAATAATAATAATAATAATAATAATAATAATAATAATAAGTGTGATCACCTCTGGAAGCAGTGCGCTGCGCTGACCAGCTATTATAATAATAATAATAATACTAATAATACTAATAATACTAATAATAATAATAATAATAATAATAATAATAATAATAATAATAATAATAATAATAATAATAATAATAATAAGTGTGATCACCTCTCGAAGCAGTGCGCTGCGCTGACCAGCTATAATAATAATAATAATAATAATAATAATAATAATAATAATAATAATAAGTGTGATCACCTCTCGAAGCAGTGCGCTGCGCTGACCAGCTATTATAATAATAATAATAATAATAATAATAATAATAATAATAATAATAATAATAATAATAATAATAATAATAATAATAATAATAATAATAATAATAATAATAATAATAATAATAATAATAAGTGTGATCACCTCTCGAAGCAGTGCGCTGCGCTGACCAGCTATAATAATAATAATAATAATAATAATAATAATAATAATAATAATAATAATAATAATAATAATAATAAGTGTGATCACCTCTGGAAGCAGTGCGCTGCGCTGACCAGCTATAATAATAATAATAATAATAATAATAATAATAATAAGTGTGATCACCTCTGGAAGCAGTGCGCTGCGCTGACCAGCTATTATAATAATAATAATAATAATAATAATACTACTAATAATAATAATAATAATAATAATAATAATAATAATAATAATAATAATAATAATAATAATAATAATAATAACAATAATAATAATAATAATAATAATAATAATAAGTGTGATCACCTCTCGAAGCAGTGCGCTGCGCTGACCAGCTATAATAATAATAATAATAATAATAATAATAATAAGTGTGATCACCTCTGGAAGCAGTGCGCTGCGCTGACCAGCTATAATAATAATAATAATAATAATAATAATAATAATAATAAGTGTGATCACCTCTGGAAGCAGTGCACTGCGCTGACCAGCTATTATAATAATAATAATAATACTAATAATACTAATAATACTAATAATAATAATAATAATAATAATAATAATAATAATAATAATAATAATAATAATAATAATAATAATAATAATAATAATAATAAGTGTGATCACCTCTCGAAGCAGTGCGCTGCGCTGACCAGCTATAATAATAATAATAATAATAATAATAATAATAATAATAATAATAATAATAAGTGTGATCACCTCTCGAAGCAGTGCGCTGCGCTGACCAGCTATTATAATAATAATAATAATAATAATAATAATAATAATAATAATAATAATAATAATAATAATAATAATAATAATAATAATAATAATAATAATAATAATAATAATAATAATAATAATAATAATAATAAGTGTGATCACCTCTCGAAGCAGTGAGCTGCGCTGACCAGCCAGCGTTCACTGATGATGGAGGCTCCACAGCAGTGCCGTCCATGAAGCCTCAGACTGACCTGCCAGGGCAGCTCCCCCAGCCGGGCGTCCTCCCCGCCCACCACCCGGCTGCCCATGGCTGGACGGGTCCCACAGGCTGAGGAAACAGGAAACAGGAAGTAGAATAAAGCTGCTGCAGAGCGAAGGATCATTGTGAACACGGTGAAATCATTCACCACAGCGAGCCTCGTCCGATCCGTCTGCACAGTCGCTGATAAAATCACACTCTGGGTTCAGTTTGGTGACACATTCTCCGTCATCACAGGTGAAGGACTTCTCAGGACACCTGGCTGGAGACACAAGGACGGGACGGACGGAGGTCAGTCCACCAGGTCCATCAGATCACACACAGAAAAGGGTTTTATCCACACTTTACTTATTTGGTAGGTTTGGGAAATATTATCCAAATTTTGGGAATTTCATGTTTTCACACTTTCAATTTTTATGTTTTCACCCTCAAAAAAACACATCAATCAAAAAACTCATCCAGTATCTAAGCAACCGTGAAGAAAAAGCGATGAATCTTGACTCACCCGTCACCTCGTCTCCGATAATATAAAACGACTTCCCACTGGATCCTGGAAAACAAAACCGTTAAAAACCGAAAGAAAGAAAGAAAGAAAGACAGAAAGACAGAGAGAAAGAAAGATAGGAAGAAAAATGAAAACAAAAGAAAGAAAGAAAAAAAATGAAAACAAAAGAAAAAAGAAAGATGAAAGAAAGAAAGAATTTTAAAAAAGAAAGAGAAAGAAAGAAAGATGAAAGAAAGTAAGAAAGACACAGAGAAAGAAAGATAGAAAGGAAAATGAAAACAAAAGAAAAAGGAAAAGAAAGAAAAATGAAAGAAAGTAAGAAAAAACAAAGAAAGAAAGAAAGAAAGAAAGAAAGAAAGAAAGAAAAAATAACAAAAATGAAACAGAAAGAAAGACAGAAGGAAAGAAAGGAAGAATTTAAAAAGAAAGGAAGACAGCAAGAAAGACAAAATAACAAAAAAGAAAGACCCCAAGAAAGAAACAAAGACCCCAAGAAAGCCAGAAAAAGGGAAAGACAGCAAGAAGGAAAGAGAAAAAAATAAAAACAGCAAGTCAGAAAGAAAGGAAACAATGCAAAAAGAAAGAGAGATACCAAGAATGAGAGACAAAATCCAAAAAGAAAGAACAAAAATGAAGACAAATAAAGAAAGAAAGTCTCAGAGAAAGTTTTCTTGGCAGCAGACTGCTGATGGTTTCACACCCAGTAAGACGACGCCGTTGATTCGTCCAAACTGAGGAACCTCCAGCGGCTGTCGGAGTCCAGCTCTCAGGACGTCCTGAACAAAGCGGTCTGAATACTGCTGGACCTTGGACACCCTGAAGACCAGCCGGAAGGTGGCCATCACGTCCCCGTTGATGTTACTATGGAGACGGGGAGGAGAGGGGAAGACAGCGCTTAGTTCAGCTTTAAAATGTTTAAACAATGAACGTTTATCTCAGATTCCACTCACCCATAGGCAACAATACTGCAGTCAACGTAGTGATGAGATATAGACGAGGCAGTGAAGACGTTCTTAATCTGAAACAGCAGGAAAAATATCACAATTTAACACTTTTTAAAGGAAATATCGACCTTTCAGCTCAAAAAAACAACCTTCATTTCAATGATGTTGAGTTTAAAACAGCTGAAAATGACTCAAAAAGGTCAAATTATAAAAGGATAAAATGAAAGATAAACAGTTAAAGAAAACAATCAAATGAACCTGAGTAAAAATACAGTTAAATGGAGCCTGAACAACACTTTAAAATGACTTAATAATAAAAGAAAAACAGTAAAAGAACAAACAATCCAATAAGACTGAATAGAATACAGTTAAATGGAGTTTGAATAAAAGTTTAAAATGTCTTAAAAGGATGGAACAAAAAGGAATACAATAAAAGATATATAGTAAAAGAAGGCAATCCAATAAAACCTGAATAAGAAATACAGCTAAATGATGTCTGAAAAGCTCAAAATTACTTTTTAAAATGCCATAAAAAAAGAGATATAATTAAAAAAAATGCATGGTAAAAGAAAACGGTTTGTTGCTAAAACTGAATGCAAATAGTTTTATGATGTTGAGTAACAGATTAAAAGGATAAAATAATAAAATACATACAGTAAAATAAAAAAACACTAAATAACACAGTAAATGCAGTTAATTAAGAATACAAGAGTCAGAAATGAGAAACAAATCAGTAAAAAACGAGCAAAAACAGAAGATCAATGATCATGAATTTAATTTGTTCAGTTCATTTTCAGGGTGTTTTGTAAAGAATTTCATAAAAACCACGAGAAAATATTTATGTTTTTCACGTAAATGTTGACAAAAAAAGGCTGAACATCTCAAATGAGATGCATCCGTTCACCAGATGAGCAACAGAACAACATGCAGCACTGATATAATATGAAACCCATAGAACACATTAGTTATTAGCTCTTATTAGTCATGTGGATTTGCTCTAGTCTGGTGAGGAGAATTCCTCAAGAAGAAGGAGAATTTAACAAACTGAATCCACAAACTGAAGCCAGATGTTGTGGTTTGGATGTAAAAAGATGTAAATTAAGGGCAGAAATGAGAAACAAATCAGTAAAATAAGCAGAGTTTTCTTCTTTTGGGAAGTTTTAGATTCCTGAATCTAAAACTTCTTCTTCTAGTCTGAGTACGACACAAGAACTAGATTTACTTTTTTGCTGCTTTTGATATTAAATATGTCATATTTTACAATAGTTGTACATAAACTAAATTTCAGCCTGGATTTTTGTACTTTGGGAACTTTTAGATTTGTGGTTGCAGTACTTGTCTGACAGCAGAGGAGACCAGAGGAAACATCTGGAGAACATGAAAACTGTAGTTCATACTTGTTCTGAGTATAACACAAGGAACTATCCATCCATCCATTATCTATACACTGCTTAATCCTCACTAGGGTCATGGGGGGGCTGGAGTCTATCCCAGCTGACTCAGGTGAAGGCAGGGGACACCCTAGACAGGTCACCAGTCTGTCACAGGGCTACATACAGAGACAAACAATCACTCTCACATTCACACCTACGGGCAATTTAGAATAATCAATTAACCTCAGCATATTTTTGGACTGTGGGAGGAAGCCGGAGTACCCGGAGAAAACCCACGCATGCACAGGGAGAACATGCAAACTCCATGCAGAAAGATCCCGGGAAAGCCGGGACGCGAACCAGGGATCTTCTAGCTGCAAGGCGAAAGTGCTAACCACTACACCAATGTGCAGCCACACAAGGAACTAGATTTATTTTTTTCTTCTTTCACAATATCTGCACATAAACTGAATTTTCATCAGGATTGTTCCACTTTTGGAGCTTCTAGACTCTTGTTTCAGACCTCTAACATCAGGAGGAGACCAGAGGAAACATCTGGAGAGTAAGAATCAATGTGCATCTCATCCATAGCAGCTTGATAATGAGGATTTTATGGGTACAAACATTCATCTAGAACTTCTTCAGCCTTATTCTGAGTACAACACAGGAAACTAGATTTACCTTTTTCTTACTTTTGGCTTTAAATATCCCACATTTTTCACAATATCTTCATATAAACTGAATTTCAGCCTGGATTTTTCTACTTTTAAGAACTTATTATAGGATAGCGTTACTTTTAAACCGAAAACTCAGTAAGTAAGTAAGTAATTCTGACAGATTGGCCACGTGATAAAAGGACACGTCATCACACGTTGGATGAAGCTCTGAAGAAGACTGAAGATGCCGCCGAAACTTGTCGGCAAGGTAAAACCATCCTTTCTTACTGAGTGTTCGGTTAAAAAGTAACGCTGTCCTGTAATAATAAATGACAAATGAACATAATCCAACTTTCAGATTATTGTTTCAGACCTTGAACATCAGCAGGAGACCAGCAGAAACGTCTGGAGAACATGAAAACTGTAGTTCAACCTGCATCTCATCCAGAACAGCTCGAAAGTGAAGATTTATGCATACAAACACTGATCTGAAACATCTTCACACTTGCTCTGACCATGCAACAAGATCCACAAACTGAATCCAGATGTTGTGGTTTGGATGTAAAAGTTGTGAAAATATTAGAGCAGATTAAGTCTGGTATTAATGCAGTAAACATGGCCGCTTCATGCTACGCCGTGCTCTGACCTTGGACTTCAGGACTGAGGACAGAACGATGGAGAACCCAGAGTTCTCATCCTGTAGAGCGACGTCGTACTTCAGACCTTTGAGCTCCACCGTCTCCATGAAGTAATGCTGCTCCTGCACCAGATAGGCTGCAGGGAAGGAAGAGAAAAGATGAATGTTCAGAAAAACTGACTTCACGTCTAAATAAATCACTAAATGTCTCCTCACCTATAACAAGACCGACGAAGATGCCGACGACGAGGAAGAGGAGGAGGAAGGCTATGAGGGAGCCCCTGTAGCAGGCGGAGCTGGGCGGAGCTGCTGAGGAAGACCACGCTCCTCCTCCTCCATCCTTCTTCACCTCCATGTTGGATTCACAGCGTCTCCAGCATCATAGAGTCTGACGGACGACAAGATCCAGACCTGGAGGGAAGAAAACGCCTCAGTGTGAAGAGCAGGATGGAGAAAACTGTGATAGCTGGAGAAAAACAACAACAAAAAAAAACTGGACTCAGTGGCTGAAAAGGGTGTGAAAGTGGTTGAGTTGTTTTACACAATAACCGCGTTTAAAGTGATTCCTCCAGAGTCAGCAAACTACTGCTGCACATTTTCACCTTAAAAAGCTAAAATAATTAAATAAAATACTGGATAAACTTGGAGCACTGTGAAAAAAAAGACTAAAACAACAAAAACAAGAGACAAAATGACACAATCGAGACACAAAATGACAAAACCAGACACAAAACCACAAAACCAAGATAGAAAACAACAAAAACGAGACACAAAACGACAAAAACGAGACATATAACGACAAAAACGAGACACAAAACGACAAAACCGAGACACAAAACGACAAAAACGAGACACAAAACAACAAAAACAACAAAAACGACAAAAACGAGACACAAAGCGACAAAAACGAGACACAAAACAACAAAAACAACAAAAACAAGACACAAAACAACAAAAACGACAAAAACGAGACACAAAATGACAAAAATGAGACACAAAAACGAGACACAACGACAAAAACAAGACACAAAACGACAAAAACGAGACATAAAACGACAAAAACGAGACACAAAATGACAAAAACGAGACACAAAACGACAAAAACGAGACACAAAACAACAAAAACGACAAACGAGACACAAAATGACAAAAACGAGACACAAAACAACAAAAACGACAAACGAGACACAAAATGACAAAAACAAGATAGAAACATCAAAAACGAGACACAAAATGACAGAATCGAGACACAAAACAACAAAACCAGACACAAAACGACAAAAACAAGACACAAAATAACAAAAATAAGACACAAAAACAAGACATAAAACGACAAAAACAAGACACAAAATGACAGAATCAAGACACAAGATGACAAAAACGAGATACAAAACAACAAAATCAAGACATAAAATGACAAGAGACAAAATGACAAAAATGAGACAGAAAATGACAAACACGAGACAACAAACAACAAAAACGACAAAAATGAGACACAAGACAACAAAAACGAGACACAAGACGACAAAAATGAGATACAAAATGACAAAAATGAGACACAAAACGACAAAAACGAGACAAAACGACAAAAACGAGACACAAAACGACAAAAACAAGAAAAAAATGACAAAAAAGAGACACAAAATGACAAAAACAAGACAAAATGCCAAAAAGAGACACAAAATAACAAAAACGAGACACAAAACAACAAAAATGAGACAAAATGCCAAAAAGAGAATAACAAAAATGAGACACAAAACGACAAAAATGAGACAAAACAACAAAAATGACAAAAATGAGACACAAAACAACAGAATCGAGACAGAAAACGACAAAAACAAGACAAAAAAACGGCAAAAATGAGACACAAAACGACAAAAACAAGACAAAATGACAAAAAAGAGACAGAACAAAAATGAGACAGAAAACGACAGAATCGAGACAGAAGACAAAAACGAGACACAAAACGACAAAAACAAGACAAAAAAACGACAAAAACGAGACAAAACGACAACATCCTACTGCTGACCGCAGTGACACTGATTAAGGAATAAAGCTGGGATGTTAGCAGAACCTTGGTGTGTTTCAATTCAAGAATAAAGTTTCCACAGACGCTTCTTTCACATTCTGGCGCTGAGCTCCGGCTGTGCGTAAAACACACCGAGGAGGCCATGATGCCTGGCGGCCGCAAATCAGCTGCGGAAAGAGGTCAGAGTGAAAACCAGAAAACTTCCGCCCATAGCTGAACAGACAGCGGCTGGACGGGCGCTGGGAGTTTCACGGAGGCTGGAAAAGACGCACGGCGGCTCCAGACGCACCGCGCCGGGCAGGGGACTCACCTGTTCCCGCTCTCATCGCTGACATCCACGGTTCTTCCTCTCAGCAGCACAATCTCGGATGGAAGTTGGAGGCGACAGCGAAGAGAGCTCCGCTATTTGTTCCACCTGGCTGGGGGGGCGTGCCGAGCCGAGCCGGGCCGCAGGTAGCTCACCTCCTCCGCCTGTTTGCACAAGTCTGCCTCACAAATCCCCCGCAGATCCTCCTTCCTCCCGCCCTGATCCCTGCGGCTACACGCCGGTGTGCACAGGCGTTCCCCCGCAGAGCTGCAAGTAAACACCGCACAGGTAAAAGACGCAGAAGTGCGGAAAACTCCTCCTCAGATCCTCGTCAGGCTGCTCCATTGACACAGTGACTGAGCAGCAGAGGAGGAGCAAAGACTCCTTTTCATTCCTGGCTTCAAGTCCTGGAAACCATGAGGGCCTCTTTTCATTCATCAGAGTCCAGGTGCTTTTTTAAGCTCAGAGAAGCGCTATTTTCAGCATTTTCTCTCATTTAACCCTCCTGTTGTCCTCATTTACGGGCACCAAAAAATATTGTTTCCTTGTCTGAAAAAAATCCAAAAATTCAGCAAAAAAATTCCCCAAATTTATGAAAATTAGCAAAACCTTCAGGAAGAAAATTCCAATAATTCCTGAAAAGTTTCCCTTAAAAGTTTTATTTTAAAAAATCAATAAATCCCCCAAATTTGGCAAGAAATAAAAATTTAAATAATTTTAAAAATAAAAAAACAAAAATCATAAAAAAATTTTAAAAATGAGTAAAAATCTTCCAAAAAATCCTAAAATATCTGAAATGATTACATATGTATCAGTAAAACTTCTGATGTTTTCTTTAAGAACATTCAGAAAAAAATCTACCAAAATCCTGCAAAATTCGCTCGATTTTGATTTTTTTTCTGAATGTTCTTAAAGAAACATTTTTTTCACATTTCTTTTTTGTACACCAAAAAATGTTCAGAAATTTTCCAAAAATGTTTAAAATGTGGAAGTTTTCACTGTGAAAATATATGATCAAAAAAGTTTCCCTTAAAAGTATTATTTTAAAAAAAATCCTCCAAATTTGGCAAGAAAATTCTTGTAAATATTTTCAAAAAAAATTGTAAAAATCTTCCAAAAAAAAATCCTAAAAATATCTGAAGTGATTCCATATATATCAGTAAAATTCTAATATTTTCTTTAAGAACATTTATAAAAAAAATCAACCAAAATCCAGCGAAATTCGTTGGATTTTGGTTGATTTTTATGTGAATGTTCTTAAGAAACATTTTTAACATTTCTTTTTTTCCACCAAAAAATGTTCAAAGTTTTCCCAAAAATGTTGAAAATGTGGACATCAGAAGTTTCACTGTGAAAATATATTTTTTTCCACATTTTCAAACTTTAAAACGGGTCAATTTTGATCTGCAGGACGACATGAGGGTTAAATAGCATTGTAAAGGGTGTAGTTGTTCAGGAGTAACTCCAGTGTGTCTGATCTGTTTTAGCAGCAGCTTCTTGTTTCAAAGCACTTTGATCCAAAACTCCACACAAAAGTTCCTCCAGCAAACCCCTGGAGGAACAATCCAAACAAAGGAAACTTACATTATTCCCCCGCCCTGCTTAAAGCGCCGCCACTCAAAGCGCTTAATTCCACAAATGTGTCTTTGTGGGTGTGCAGACAGGCTTGAATAGCTTATCTTCACACACACACACACAGACATAATACACACTCCATTTATTCCTTTAAACACTCCCAAAGATCACAAACTCTTCTGTTACTGCATTAAAACGGAGGATGAAGCTGAACCCAGAACATCAACATATGTTCTATGACATCCTCTGTCATCTACATCAGGAGAGTCAAACTCATCTTAGTTCAGGTTCCACATTCAGCCCAGTTTGATCTCCAGTGGACCAGACCAGTAAAATTAAGCTTAATAACCTAGAAATAACCACAAATCCTAACTTGCAGTAGTGCAAAAAGTACATTCTGAAAATGTTCACATTTAAGGAATTATCTTTTTACTAAACATAACAAACAACCTGAAATTTATTAAGAAAAATAAGTTAAATTTCAACAACATTCAGCCTCAGTTTGCATTTACACAGTACAGCTTCCAGATCACAGAGTTTCTACCAAGGTACAAAACATTTAGTCACAGCTATCTGGAACTGAATGATGTGGTATTTTACTTTATGATTTTATGAAAATGACGAATGTCAGACAAAAAAACACAACTAAAACAAGACAAAATATTACAAAAATCAGACGCAAAACGACAAAAACGAGACACAAAATGACAAAAAACGAGACAAACGACACCAAACAAAACAAAAAAGACAAAAAATTAGACAAAAAAACTGACAAACGACAAAAACGAGACAAAAAAATTACACAAATGACACAAACAAGACCAAGTATGACAAAAGGCGAAAAACAGAACAACAAAAAAGTAGACTATCAACACAAGTGAGACAAAAACAACACAAAATGACTAAAACGATAGAAAACATCGAATAAAGCAAAACACAAAATGACAAAAATAAGACAAAAACACAAGCGAGACAAAAAGGAAATGCAAAGCGACAAAAACAAGAAACAAAACGACAAAAACGTGAGACAAGTCAGACAAAAAACAACAAAAACAAGACAAAATATTACAAAAAGGAGACACAAGATGACAAAAGAACAATGAACAATCTAGTATTTTACTTTCTGATCCAAACAACTTGTCATGGTCTAGAAATTATTTTACATTTATAGTTTTACTAATTTACAATCTGCAGTTAATGTCTTCTCTGGAATTTTTACACTTTGAGGGCCGGACTGGACCCTCTGGAGGACCACTTTTGGCCCGCGGGCCTCATGTTGGACACCCCTGGTCTACATAATGATCCACGACCTGCTGAGGTGAACTAGCTGTAGCTAACGGAGGTATTTTGGTATTTTGTCCTTTATTTGCTCAAGAAATTCTCCTTTTTTGTTGACTCAGTTACACAGCAATGAAACTGAGCTGCAGAGGAACGTATCAGGATGTACAAAATACAGAGGGACTGCAGGTCAAGCCATATAAAATCAGCCAAATCTGAAAAAAATCCCATCTGACCTCCTCAGAATCAGCTGCTTTTTTAGTGTATGATGAGCTTAGTTTATTTATTATCGCCATCTAAAGTTTTACCTTTATACTTTGAGTCTTTTCCCATCATTTCTGAGCCTCACAACTTCATCAGTACAGCAAATAAACACATAAAATTTTAGGATGAAAACATGTTTGATTTCTGTTAAATCTGCCTCCAGATCAGTTTTACATCCACTCCAGGTGTCACAGTCTAAAGATGAAATCTGTCTCCAGAAATTTTTACCGCAAAGTAACAAAATCACAACAAAAAGACAAAATTTCCCCCCAAAAATGCAAAATAACCATAAAAAGATGCCGAAATACCATAAAAAGACGCAAAATCAACACAAAAAGAGACAAGATCATCCCACAGAATCAAAATTGTCACAAAAACAACAAAAAGATGCCAAATTACTGTAAAAAGACACAAAAATAGGCAAAATTACCCCAAAGAGTAAAAATCGCTGCAAAAGAAGATGCAAAATCAACACAAAATGGATAAAATCACCACAAAGAAACACAAAATCACAATGAAAATTGACAAGATTGCCCCAAAGACTCAAAAGTGCCACATAAAATATGTAAAAACAACAACAAAAAAAATGCCAAATTATCATAAAAAGACACAAATTGAACACAAAAATAAGAAAAATTACCCCAAACAGTAAAAATTGCTGCAAAAAAGATGCAAAATCACCACAAAATGGACAAAATTACCCCAAAGAAACACAAAATCACCACGAAAATAGACAAGATTGTCCCAAAGACTCAAAATTGTCACAAAAAATGCCAAAATTACCACAAAAGAAGCCAAATTACCATAAAAAGACACAAAATCAACACAAAAATAGAAAAATTACCCCAAAGAGTAAAAATTGCTGCAAAAAAGATGCAAAATCACCACAAAACGGCCGACATTGACACAAGAAAGGTTGATTGTACCTCCACTCCAGGTCACAATCTAAACACTAAATCCTGTTTATGTTCCAACCCTTTTCGTGGTCATTTCTGCCATTTTGTGGTGATTTTGCATCTTTTTGCAGCGATTTTTAGTCTTTGGGGGCAATTTTGCATATTTCTGTGTTAATTTTGTGTCTTTTTATGGCAAATTGGCATCTTTTTGTGGTTATTTTGCATATTTTTTTATGGCAATTTTGAGTCTTTGGGAGCAATCTTGTCTATGTTTGTGGTAGTTTTGTTTTTTCTGGTAGGAATTACTCCAAATTTCTGCAGACAGATTTAGTGTTTGGACTATGACACCTGGAGTGGATGTAAAACTGACATTTTGGTGAGTTAATATTGATTTTTATGATTTTATCTCTCATATATATATATATATATATATATATATATCAGTAAAACTTCTAATATTTTTGTAAAGAACATTCACAAAAAATGGACCAAAATCCAGCGAATTTTGGTTGATTTTTTTGTGAATGTTCTAAGAAGCATTTTAAACATTTTTTTCCACCAAAAAATGTTCAGATTTCCCACAAAAATTGAAAATGTGGCCATCAGAAGTTTCACTGTGAAAATATATATTTTTTCCCCACATTTTCTAACTTTAAAACGAGTCAATTTAACCTGCAGGACGACACGAGGGTTAAGAACATCCACAAAAAAAAAAAAAACAAAAAAAAAAATCAACTAAAATCCAACAAATTTCATTGGATTTTGGTTGATTTTTTTCTGAATGTTCTTAAAAAAATATTAGAAGTTTTACTGATATATATGGAATCACATTAGATATTTTTAGGATTTTTTGGGGAAGATTTTTACTTTTTCAAAATATTTTAAAAAGTTTTTTTGTCAAATTTGAGGGATTTTTTTTTTTTTTTTTTTTAAATAAAACTTACGGGAAACTTTTAAGGAATTTTCTTCCTGAAGGTTTTGCAAATTTTCAGAAATTTGGTGATTTTTATTGCTGAATTTTTGGATTTTTTCAGAGAAGGAAACAATATTTCTTGGTGCCCATAAATGAAGAGAACAGGAGGATTATAAGCGCAAAATTTCCACCCACCTCTATGCACTTCAAGGACCTGTAACTCTGAAAATATTCATAGTATGAAGGTAAAACTTTGCATAGCTTCATTAAACATACTAAAGTTATTGCACATAAAACTATTTTTTTTATTTTTTTTTTTACTGTTTTCTAATTTTGGCATCTAGTTCTGCATCAATAGTCGCACAAGAACATAGAAGGAAAAACAAAGTGTACCCAGGATACGCTACATTTTCATTTTATTTTCTTATCAAAACAACAAAGAATAGTAAAAAGTTTACTCATTCTAGATAAAAAGAAAATTGTACTGTCAACACTTCCCCAGCTTGTGGGCTCTTTACAAACACAAATCTTTGCAAATTTGCACAGACAGAAATAAAAGTGAAGTGCATTCGAATGTCTTTTTTGATGATTAACTTAACGCAAGAAAACTGCTCCGTTGCTGAATTATTTATGGTATGGATGAAACAAAAAAAGGACAAAAAATACAATATTCAAGTGTGTGAATGGTTGTGTGTGACGTCAGCCGTCCTGCTGCTGGATGAAGGGGTTGGGGATGGCCTCCATGCCGTCCTGAGGGCAGATCAGCACCACGGAGGTTCCTCTGCAGACCACCAGCCCCAGCTGCCGGGTGTCTTCTGTCAGCTTCAGCTGGTCGTCTGGATCTGGAGGCGCAGAAGGAACAAGAGTTTAACGTTCCACTGTCATCATTTACACCTGGTGTTTCATTTCAACTGACATACAGAGACATAGACAGTTTTTTTGCCACCTAATTCAAAAGTTTAACTCAAAACTTTGCATTAGCACAAATACTACACATGTCGAATAATTGGCAAAAAAAAAAAACATAAAAAAAGATGCCAAATTATCATAAAGACACAAAATCAACACAAAGATGAAAAATTACCCCAAAGAGTAAATATCGCTGCAAAAAAAGATACAAACTCACCATAAAATGGACAAAATTATCCCAAAGAAACACAAAATCACCACGAAAATAGAAAAGGCTTTCCCAAAGACTCAAAATTGTCACAAAAATGCAAAAATAACCACAAAAAGAAGCCAAATTACCATAAGAAGCCACAAAATCAACACAAAAATACAAAAAAATTTAACCCAGAGTAAAAATTGCTGGAAAAAAGATGCAAAATCAACACAAAATGGCCAAAATCACCACAAAATGGACAAAAATACACCAAAGAAACACAAAATCACCACGTAAATAGACAAGACTCAAAACAACAACAAAAACATGCCAAACTATCATAAAAAGACACAAATATGGGCAAAATTACCCCAAAGAGAAAAATCGCTACAAAAAAGATGCAAAATCACCACAAAATGGACAAAATCACCACAAAATGGACAAAATTGTGCCTGTAAATGAGGGCAGCAGGCGGGTTAAGAGCACTTTGAAAACAGCGATAGTGGAGAGGGATGTGCAGCCCATGGCATGTTGGTGCGGTTTGTGTAGAGATGAACGTTATTTTTCAGTGTTAAAATGTTCACAATAAAACTTTTCACAAAAATGCCACTTCGTCTCAAGTCAACCCAGTCCTAAAGCTAAATCAACCCAGTATTATCTGCAGTAATGTGACCTCTGAATATCGTGAGAGTTTGCGTCCACTTACCACGCATGTACTCGATGGTGCCGTCCAGCACCAGGTTCAGTAGAGGATCAAAGCCTTTCAGGACTCCGCTGGCTGAGAGGGAAACACACAACATGAAGCTTACATGATTAAAGATCAATTCAACAAAAAACAAACATGTTCTGATTCCACTGGCTCAACTGTTCCTTAATCCTCATGTTGTACTGTGGGTCAAAATTGACCCGTTTTAAAGTTTGAAAATGTGGGGGGAAAAAAATATATTTTCACAGTGAAACTTCTGATGTCCACATTTTCAACATTTTTGGGAAATCTTTCAACATTTTTTGGTGGAAATAAAGAAATGTTAAAAATGTTTCTTAAGAACATTCAAAAAAATCCACCAAAAACAAGTGAATTTCACTGGATTTTGGTTGATTTTTATGTGAATCAATATCAGAAATTTTACTGATATTTATGTGATCACTTCAGATATTGTTAGGATTTTTACTCATTTTTTTGAAAATATTTACCAGAATTTTCTTGCCAAATTTGGGGGATTTAAGGAAAAAAAAAAAAAAAAAAACTTTTAAGGGAAACTTTTAAGGAATTATGGGAATTTTCTTCCTGAAGGTTTTGCAAATTTCAGAAATTTGGGGAATTTTTTTTGCTGAATTTTTGGATTTTTTTCAGACAAGGAAACAATATTTTTTGGTGTCTGTAAACGAGGACAACAGGAAGGTTAAAGTGCACCAAGAAAAGTGGAGATTTAAGTCCAACACCTGACTGGAATGTACCTAACAAATGAGTTGGGGCTGAAGCGGTTCCTAAAAGGTAAATTCTAGGTATCATTGTGTGTGTTTACTATTCTTAGGAAAGCTAACAAGGATCGGAATGGTTCACATGGAAAACAGCAGTGAGAGAACTGCAATATTTACAGCCTCTAAACAGCGACTATTAGAAATGTATGAAGAATTCAAATGTTCAGTGATTTAAAAAAAAAAAAAAAAACATTCAGTATAAACAAAAACCACAGAAACCACCATAAACAAAAACAGAGAAAGAAAGGCCGTTTGCCATCTATTTCTGTATCTTTATTATCATGGATCCTACATAAAATGAGGCTTCATTGATGTACGATTTGCACATTAAAATGATTCACCAACCTAAGCGTGATGGTACAAGATCACAAAACGCTTTTTTCTTAACATATTCTCTACATATGCAGCAACTTTTCAACAGTTATATTCTTACAATTAAATAAAAGATAAATCAGGTGCTTGATAAATGCTGTATCTGTTCTTCTATGCAAACAGTAAAAACAGAAAACTTGCAGATTATTAAAAGTATTTTATACAAAAATGCAGAGGCTATTTATGGGTTACATTAAATCTCAAGGCTGAAAATGCTGAGGGTATATCTTGACACATACCATGTTTACTTTTTCAACGTTCTTTTAAATATATCAACACATTTTTAAACACGCCGTCCTAACTGGAAAATAGAGGCTAGAGGCAGGTGGATTTATAAGACAATTCTGGTCAATATAGTTTAATTTTTTCCAGTTGTGCTGTTAACTATTTTATGCAGCTATTATCATTCTGTTAAGGTAATTCATACTGAGACTTATTTACTATAACAGAAGATTTTCCAGCACATACTATACAAATGAGCAATTCTCAGTCAACATCTTATCGGTTATCTTTAAGTAATGCATTTCATTTATTATGTATTGAACTAGATTTTCCTCTAAACTTCAAATTATGGACTGAAACTGGTTAATAAAGTTAAATAATATGGTAACAGAGCAGGAAATCAGTGGAAAAACCTTTGCTCAGTGCTGCAGGATTTCAATAATTCAGCTAAACCTGACAGCTAACCTGCTTTGAACCAAGTCAGTTTCCCAGCAACAGTTACCAGAGTAGCTGAGCTTGAATTATGCTGAATTTGAACCTTAAAGTAAGTCAGACTAACAGAAAAACACCTGGTTTATTAAACTCGTTTTATAAATCAGGCCCCTGGTTAGCTTTAGCTTGTTAGCAGCCCTCCTACCTTCTCGTCCACCTTGAAACTTCACACGAATCGGCTTGTCGATGTATTTGGACAAGTCGAAGATGCTCTCCTTCTTCTTCTTTTCTTTATCCTGCAGAAAACACCGGCAGGTTGTGTTTAAAAGTCACATGTGAGCTAACCGCTAACAGACACTTAGCCTGAGGTTAGCTTAGCGCGGCTAGCCAAGTTAGCAGACGTGAGAAAAACACAACGTATTCTGAGAAAATAGCTGCTCTGCACCTCAGGTCGTGTTCGGAGTAAACTCAGTTATTTTCTAACAATGTATGTGGCTATAGTAATGGATAAAAAGCTGAAGAGTTGCTTGAATGGAAGCGAAAATCCTACGAACTCACCGCCATGTTTGCTGTGTGACACGGAAGTTAAACTGTGACCTCAGAAATGCTCCGCCAATCAAATCGCCGAGCGCCTGGACGTGACGTCACTAGAGTTTTTTTCGGTTTTTTTTGTTTAATTCTATTAAATTTAGTTTAACAGTAAGATAGTATGTATTAAATTCTAACTATTTGGCATCCTGTTGTTATAATTAACATATTTTATTATTGTGTTTTCAGCTGCTGACCTCCTTTTTTCCGTATTGTGTCAGTCCGTCAGGGGGAAAGTCTATTAATACCAGCAGCTGAAGTGTTGGAAACCAGAGCGAGGCCCTGAGGTGCTGGTTTATTGTGACATGGCCTGCAGAGCCGACACTGAGCTGCAACCTCCCAGCTTTGAACCGCCTCTGCTGTCTGAACAAATAAACCAAACCGAGGAGGAACAACTGGCTGTGGAGCCTGACGTGATCCCTGATGTTACTCTGAAGGTGGAAGGAGAGAGTTTTTACGTGAACCGAGGACGACTGGCTCTCCAGAGCCCCTACTTCAGAGCTCTGTTCTTCGGCTGTGGCGTGGAGAGCAGCAGGAGGAGGATTGAGATCAAAGGTGTGAACGTGGAACATTTCAGGATTTTGATGGAACACAGCAGAACGTGTAACCTCGCTTTAGACAGAAATAATGTTCTGGAGATCCTCCGGACGGCAGATTATTTGCAGCTGGAGGGAGCCAGGCTGCTCTGCTCTAAGTTCCTGGAGCGTGAGCTGCACCTCAGCAACTGTGTGGGAATGATGGCCTTCGCCTGGCAGCTGGGATGTTCTCAGCTCTACACTGCAGCCAGACAGGTGGTGCTCACTCACTTCTCTGCCGTCTACACCCAGGAGGATTTTCTGTCTCTATCCAAGGAGTCGATAGCAGATCTGCTCGCCAGTGATGACCTGACCATCATGAAAGACGACCTGGCCCTGGAGGCCGTCCTGCGCTGGGTGGCGTTTGACCCCAAACGAGAGGAACACTTCCTGGAGCTCATCGAGCTGGTGAGGCCCGAGTCTCTGTCCTTACCGTTTCTCACCGAACTTCTGACCAGGATGAAAAGTTCCGACCACAGAGCCCAACTCATCTGCAAGCTGAACCAATACTTCCCTGCGTCCTGGTCAATGGGCAGGTCGGTGAGGAGGACCAGGGCCGGGGAGACTCTGTTCGTCCTCGGCGGGCCTCACGATCAGGAGCAACAGCCGCTGTACCGTTTTCACCCGCTCAGTGGACGATGGCAGAAGTGTTCACCTCTGCAGAGGAAGAACCTCACTCAGTACTCTGTAGCTGCAGCAGGTAAAGTAGCACCAGGAGGAGGACAGGAATTAACCCTCCTGTTGTCCTCATTTACGGGCACCAAAAAATATTGTTTCCTTGTCTGAAAAAAATCCAAAAATTCAGAAAAAACATCCCCAAATTTCTGAAAATTTGCAAACCTTCACATAAAAATCAACCAAAATCCAGCAAAATTCGCTGGATTTTGGTTGATTTTTATGTCAATGTTCTTAAGAAACATTTTTAACATTTTTTTTCCACCAAAAATGTTCAAAGATTTCCCAAGCATGTTGAAAATGTGGACATCAGAAGATTCAATGTGAAAATATTTTTTTTCCCACATTTTCAAACTTTAAAACATTTACAGGCATCAAAAAATATTGTTTTCTTGTCTAAAAAAAAATCCAAAAAATCAGCAAAAAATTCACCAAATTTCTGAAAATTTGCAAAACGTTCAGGAAGAAAATTCCAATAATTCCTTAAAGTTTCCCTAAAACATTTTTTTTAAATCCCCCAAATTTGGCAAGACAATTCTTGTAAATATTTTCAAAAATAAGTAAAAATCTTCCAAAAATCCTAAAAATATCTGAAGTGATTCCATATATATATCAGTAAAACTTCTAATAACAATAAAACATTCACAAAAAAATTTATACTTATGTGAATGTTCTTAAGAAACATTTTTAACATTTTTTTTCCAACAAAAATGTTCAAAAATTTCCCAAAAATGTTGAAAATGTGGACATCAGAAGTTTCACTGTGAAAATATTTTTTTTTCTCCACATTTTCAAACTTTAAAATGGGTCAATTTTGACCCGCAGGACGATACGAGGGTTAAACTGATAATCAGGGAGGAGATGAAGGCATATTTGTTTCTATGTATGAGGTGTAAATGCAGAATTGAAGCTGTCATATTTTTTACCAAATTATTGAGCAAAAATATTATTTTAATGTGTTAAAAACACATAAATATGGTTCAAGTCCATGTCTGTAGAATCAGTGCATCGTTTGTATTGGCATCATTCTGTCAGATGTGGGAAGTTTCATCTATATAAGGTTATGCTCTTGTTTGTGCACTGGGTGTCGCTGTTTCTATTCTAAGGAGTGGGCTAAAACATCCATCCATCCATCCATTATCTATACACAGCTTAATCCTCACTAGGGTCATGGGGGGCTGGAGTCTATCCCAGCTGACTCAGGTGAAGGCAGGGGACACCCTAGACAGGTCACCAGTCTGTCACAGGGCTACATACAGAGACAAACAATCACTCTCACATTCACACCTACGGGCAATTTAGAATAATCAATTAACCTCAGCATATTTTTGGACTGTGGGAGGAAGCCGGAGTACCCGGAGAAAACCCACGCATGCACAGGGAGAACATGCAAACTCCATGCAGAAAGATCCCGGGAAAGCCGGGACGTGAACCAGGGATCTTCTAGCTGCAAGGCGAAAGTGCTAACCACTACGCCACTGTGCAGCCCGGGCTAAAACATAACTGACTAAATCCAATTCAATTTAAATTGGATTTATTGAAAAAGATTGCCTGCTGAGATGTAGCCTCTCATATTCATTTTTTCAAGGGTCCTAAAACACAAATTCAAAACATATAAATGTATTTATTTGATTGTTTGACAGTATCAGAATTGCCTGATGTTATAATATACCGTCATGGAAAAAATTCCTAGACCACCCTTGTGTTCTTCAATTTCTTGTTCATTTTAATGTCTGGTACCACTAAAGGTACATTAATTTGGACAAATATAATGATAAAAACAAAAATAGCTCATAAGAGTTTAATTTAAGAGCTGATATCTGGCCATTTACCATGGTTTTCTTCATAATAATCAAAATCACTTAAGTTCTTACATCAATAGCTATGGAATGGTTCTGCCAAAAACACTGCTTTTAGGCATTCCATGTTCATTTTGCCACAGATTACAACATAAGATCACCTGTTGAGTAAATCATTCCTAAAAATAGTATAAAAAGTAGTTTATCAACAGATTTACTGCAATTAATGTTTTTAATAAATTATACCCAGAATTAGACACTTGTTGTGATATTGTCTTTTATTGATGTCCTCATTATTCAGGTGACAGTGTGGTTGTGACGGGCGGCTACTTCCGGGACGTGCTGTGGTTCAGCGTGGACTGGGTCCGGATCTATGAAGTCGGGAACCAGCGCTGGGTGGACGGTCCGGCCCTGCAGAAGTCCAGACACAGTCACTGCTCCGTGGGGCTGGACTCCACGCTGTACGTCCTGGGAGGCAGCATGGACGAAGGCCTGGTGGCCGACGTGGAGAGGCTGGTGCTGGGGTCCGAGGGGGGCTGGGAGGCGGTGAGGCCCCTGGTCCGGGCCGTGGAGAGGGCTGCCTCTGCTGCTCTGGACTCCTGCATCTACGTAGCCTGTGGCCTGGATGAAAACGGGGAAGTTTACGCAGGAATCCAGAGGTACGTGGTGAAGGAGGACCAGTGGGACGTGGTGTCCTACTCCCCATTTCCACGGTGAGTGAACTTCCAACAATTTTCAAGAAACACAAGAAAATCACTCAGAGAGCGCAATACTCCTCCAAGGCTGCTCAGTCCTCCTCCAAGGCTGCTCAGTCCTCCTGCAAGGCTGCTCAGTCCTCCTGCAAGGCTGCTTAGTCGTTGTGTCATTTCTGACGGGTGAAATCTTGAAAAAATTTGTGGCAGAAATCCCGGCACCACAGAATGTGTCCATTTAATATAGATTTACCCACAAACAAAATGACCTTGCCCTGAGCACAGGCGTGTGTTCTGCATGTGTACATTATGTCTGGATACCGAAACACGTGACCTAAATATGTAGCGGGTGGCAGGAATTGATGGGACTCAGAAACACCCCCACAAATTACAGAGGTCTTTGGTTTACAACGTCCTTGTCCTACGGCGTTTCGTCGTTAAGTTGGAAGTGGTTACGTGGAACTAGTTGGCGAGCGGAGCGAATATATACGTCGTCACGTGACGCTATCAGATGGCTTTGTTTACATTCTCCAGTTGTACACCACCTTGGATTGTGCTACATTCACTAACTTTTTATCCTTCATTATGGCTGCCAAGCGTAAGTCAGACTCTTCTGATGCTTGGACGAAAAGGAAAGCCGTCTCCATGGAAGCGAAATTAGATATAGTAGAACACTCGGAACAGGGCGAAACACCGATGAACATCGGCATTATTAGATCAAGTTGTTAAAACAGTGCAACATATTCTGTTACCTTGTAAAATGATTCATGCATGAAAGTCGTGGTATTCATGACTTTTATGAAGAACTGATCGATATCATGATTCACGTAGTGGCTTTGTTGACATTGTTGCCGGAGTTCCGACTTACGACAAAAATCAGCTTGCGTCGATACGGAGCAACAGAAATCTGACGCAAGTCGAGGACCCCAGGAATCAATTGTTCCTTGTATCATTTCCACAGGTACACTGACACCGTGCCGCTATCTGGCAATGGTACAGAAATCTTAAACAAATCCGTGGATCCAGACTATAAGCCGCATCACTGCTAAAATCTAATCACTTGGTCCTTGTGTTGTGTCTGACCTTCACTGGAAATTCATCCAAATCCATTGGTCCGTTTTTCAGTAATGTTGCTGACAGACAGACGTACACCGATTGTCACATAACTCCGTCGTTCCTTGGTGGAGTAAAAAGATAAACAGAAAGGTTAATTATCTTTTTAAAACTCTTCCTCAGATATGACCTGGTCGCCACTGAGCTGAACGGCGCCCTCTACCTGTTCGGAGGTCAGGCGCTGCGGTTGGACGTGGAGACGGACGAGTGGACGGAGCTGGATGAAGATTGTCTGAACAGTAAGTTCTTCTGCGGCTGCTCCACCGTCGCCGGGCAGATTTACCTGCTCAGTGAGAGGAAGAGCAACAAAGCTTCTCCCAACATGGTGCTGCTGGACTCCTACATAGACACCTGCATCCAGGTGGACGATAACATTCCCTGTCCTGTTCCCCTCAGAGGCTGTGTCACCGTCAGGATGGTCACATGATGGAGGGTCATGTGAGGATAATAATTGGAGTTTTGTGCATTCGAGGTGTTTTTCTTTCCTTTAACTTCCTCTCTGGTTGTTGATTTCACCCCTAAAAACTTCCATCTGTGTAGTAAAGCTGTTCAGAAGGTTTTCTTTTCATGACAATAATCTCTTCCTGCCTTAAAATGGTAACTCTGTACCGTTGCTTCCTCCAGATCTTTGAATCTGTCTGTGCTCGTTGCAGCTCATCACCGTTTCTGTTTAAACACTGTAAAACTACACAGAAAAAAAAATCTGGAGAAATAAAATGCACTAAGTCTGCCAGAACAAATAATAAAAATTACGAACACTGGATTACTGTTACGTTCAAAAAACTGTAAAAATTGTGAAATTAACCATAAATATCTGTGAAATAATTGTATTTTTTTTGCTGATTTAAACACAGCAAATGGGGTCATTTTATGGTCACACATTGTAAAAGAGTAAATTATTATTTGTAAAAATACATTTTTTTTGATGTGGACATGCTGTAGTTTTGACCATTTTTTCTGGTTTGTTGTTTTTGGTTTTTTTTAAAATATTTTTTATTATTTGTAATTGAACAAAATAGGAAAAATTTGTAAAATAACAGCTGAAAAAATTATTTACCATATTTCAAATTAATAAACAAATTACTATTGGTAAAATGACAGATTTGTGATGTAGACATTATCTACAACTTTGGCCTGTATTTTTAAAGACAACATTTACTACACATTATCTGTAATTTGAACAAAACATGACAAATCTGTAAAATCAGAAACACCAAAAGCAAAAAATACCAATTTTGAATCCTTAATATTCATGCATTTTTTCAACAGCAAATATCAGTAAAATTATGGTAGTTTTTTTGCTGATTTAAACACAGTAAATGCTGTCATTTTATAGTCACACATTGTAAAAGAATTAATTATTATTTGTAAAAATACAGATTTTTGATGTGGACATTATTTAGAGTTTTGGCCATTTTTTGTTTGTTTATTTTATTTTTGTTTGTCTTTTACTGTTATCATGTAATTATTTTTTATGTAATTTTACTAGATATTATTTGGAATTGAACAAAACAGGGGAAATCTGAAAAATAACAGCTAAAAAATGCGTGACTATTGGTAAAATTACAGATTTGTGTTGTGGCATTATCTACGGTTTTGGACATTATGTACAATTTTGGCCCCTTTTTTACCCCAGACAACATATTAAATGAATAAACTAAAGATTTGTAATTCAAACAAAACATGAGAAGCGTGTAAAATAATAATAAAAAAAACGTATTTACCATTTTTCAATCTTTAATATATTCTTTTTAAAACAGCAAATAATAGTAAAATTACAGTAGTTTTTGCTGATTTAAAATCATTAAAAATAGTGTAATTTTGAAGTCAAATGTTGAGAAAAAAAACAAAACAAAAACCAAGTCATGGTTTGTAAAAAAAATAAAATAAAATACAGATTTCTGATGGGCACATTATTGATAGTTTTTGCCCGTTTTTTTTTTTTTTTAGGGAAATTCATATTTTTTTTTCTCTGAGTTTCCTTGATATTATCTGTTATTTAACAAAACAGGGAAAATCTGTAAAATAACAGTAAATTGTTAAAAAAATAAACTATTTTAAACCGTTGAAAGTTTTTTTTTTTTAAAAACAGTTTTTCACTCATTAGGTTCTTGCATATAAAAACACAAGGTAAAAACTTGATGTTCCACCAGATGGGGGTCTTTAAACAGAACTTAATTTGTGCGAAATGAATGAAAAAATAAAGTTCTTTATAAGGGGATTGAATTAACACATAGTCAAGACATTGGTGTTAATTTATTCAATAGAAGTAATTTATTAAAACCTTTCAACAAAGCATCCATGTGCACTCAGAATATAACAGTCAAGAGTAACTTTAGTGGAAGCAGAACATTTCTCTGCTTTTATATTAATTAAAAAACAAACTATATTCCAGTGGGTCTGGAAGTGTCACTCAGTGGATCAGCCCTTTTAACTTCACTTTAAATCCCACTTAATGTTTTACACTTCAGCGCCTTTCAATCCCACTTAACCCTCGTGTCGTCCTGCGGGTCAAAACTGATCCGTTTTAAAGTTTGGAAATGTGGGAAAAAATATAATTTCACACTGAAACTTCTGATGTCTACATTTTCAATATTTTTGGGAAATCTTTGAACATTTTTTGTGGAAAAAAAGAAATGTTAAAAATGTTTCTTAAGAACATTCACATAAAAAAATTCTTACGTGAATGTTCTTAAAGAAAATATTAGAAGTTTTACTGATATATATGGAATCACTTTAGATATTTTTTGGATTTTTTTGAAGATTTTTACTCATTTTTGAAAATATTTACAAGAATTTTCTTGCCAAATTTGGGGTATTTAAAAAAAAAAAAAAAAAAGCTTTTAAGGGAAACTTTTAAGGAATTATTGGAATTTTCTTCCTGAAGGTTTTGCAAATTTTCAGACATTTGGGGAATTTTTTTCTGAATTTTTGGATTTTTTTCAGACAAGGAAACAATATTTTTTGGTGCCCGTAAATGAGGACAACAGGAGGGTTAATGTTTTACACCTCAGCGCCTTTAAATCCTGTTTCTACTCACATCACACACATCTTTACATATCATATTATTATATTTCGAACACAGCAGCCACCCAGTACTAACCTGTCATTATGTATTGTGTGTATTTTGTGGTGCTTTCTGAACAACATTTGTATTGTTGAACACATGTGGAGTCCAGCAGCAGTTCAGACACCTGCATGTATTTCACTGTTACCTCGTATTCCTAGTAAAGCACTGGAGCTCTGCACAGTTTTATCAAAATATTCCACCACCGTCTGCTCTCTGAGACTTTATTCTTCATCTGAGACATAAAGCATTTGTAAATAATCCATCTAATCTACCTAAAATTTCTCCCTAATGCCCATTTTCATGGCTTATCCATTCAGAAACATATACACAAGTCACAGTAAGGCCTTTCCCAAGTGTTTGTCCAGTGAAAGTAAATCTAACATCGAGTATAAAAACTACAGCCAAGGCACAAAACAAAAGTCCGGTGGAGAAAAACCTCAAAGGAAACCTCGCTGAGAAATTATGCTGCCTTGATCTCTTAACCCTCCTGTTGTCCTCATTTACAGACACCAAAAAATATTGTTTCCTTGTCTGAAAAAAATCCAAAAATTCAGCAAAAAAAATTCACCAAATTTCTGAAAATGTGCAAAACCTTCAGGAAGAAAATTCCAATAATTCCTTAAAAGTTTCCCTTAAAAGTTTTATTTTAAAAAATATCCCCCAAATTTGGCAAGAAAATTCTTGTAAATATTTTCAAAAAATGAGTAAAACCCTTCAAAAAAATCCTAAAAATATCTAAAGTGATTCCATATATATCAGTAAAATTTCTAATATTTTCTTTAAGAACATACACATAAAAAAAGTGTTTGTCAATGTACTTAAGAAACATTTTTAACTTTTGACACCTCTTTTTTTCCACTAAAAATGTTGAAAATGTGGACATCAGAAGTTTCACCGTGAATTTTTTTTCCCCCCACATTTTCAAACTTTAAAACGGTCAATTTGACCCGCAGGACGACACAAGGGTTAAAGTAGAAAAAAAAGAAACAAAAACACACAAATAAGTGTGTATTTTCAGGATCAATACGTCGTTCGTAAAAGCCACCATTCTGTCAGACGTGAGGAGTTTATGGTGTTCTTCATGCACCGGGGGGCGCCGTTAATATTCTCAAATAACTGAATCCTGTCAGAAAAATACAACTTTGTCGCCTTTATGGGATTTTTTCCTTCCTGCCACAGATTCCGACGTTAAAATGTTAAATAAACGATTCATAAAAATAGTCTAAAAAGTGGTTTGTATCAACAGATTTCACTACAATCAGTGTATTAATCTTCTACATACAATCAAACACAGCACGTCCATGTGTATAAAGCTGTGGGGGTGAATTAAATCATCACTTTGTTCTCTTTAAAATATATTATAGCACATATTACATGATTATTTTGAATAAAAACTTCAGTTTTTCTTTTTTTTCACCAAAAAATGAGTGAAAATGAGTTATTTACACACGAGTTATTATGATACAGCGAAAAGAAAAAAGCATAAATAACAAAATCTGCAAAACAAACTACGATTAGATGTGAGAAATCTCCCTGTTTTGCCAGATTAATGTCTATTTTCAGCATTAGTGATGGCGTTTCCTCCTCATCTCAACCTGGTTGTGAAGATCTACAATCATCGGTGCTTTTTTTTGCCTTATTTTGAAGAGAAGCAGGATGCAGACCTGAAATCATCGACGGACCGTGCTGGATGTGGCAGAAATCAGTTAATCTCCTGAAGGTTGAAGCTGCTCCACTATCTGGCTTTGGGCAGTCGGCTGCTGATGTTCCTCTGGTTGGTCAGGTTGTTCAGGACGCAGTTGTTGGCCAGCGACGCCAGCTTGGAGTTGATGGCACCTTTCCTCTGCTCCCAGCTGCACTCGTCACCTTCGTCCTCAGGCTCCTCCTCCTCCTCCTCCTCGTCCACGTTGCTTTCTTCATCGCTTCGTTCGTCGCGTTCAACCTGCAAAAACAACCCCATAACGAACAATCCTGCATCTTCTCCTCAACCTGCTGCTGGATGAACAATCCGGTCCGCTCACCTTTCCCAGGAAGACGAACTTGTAGACCATACGCAGGATGAGATATGCCCAGAAGACGTGCAGCGCCTGCAGCACTAACAGCAGAGCGTTGAAGAAGTAGTAACCGAGGAACGGCTGGAAGAACTCAAGAGAAACCACCAGGGTCGTGTGGACGACTCTGGAAAACACAAGATTGTTGGTTCAATGCTCCAAACTCTTAAAACAGCTTTAAAGCAAACAAATATTTAATTTAAGGGTATGTAAGGACAATAAAAAGTCCTTCTACTATCAAAAAATGACCTTGTTAGTGGACGAACAGGTGACAAATTAAAGGAAAAGCCAACATAAAGTGTCTCAGGAGGTGTTTATGCTGCCAGAAAAGCTTCAGAGCTCTACTGCATTGATTCTAGAAGTCTATGAACTCTTTTAAAAGGATCAAACATCATTTTTCTAAAAGACACTCCCTTAGTTGTTGTTTCTATGATGGTGGTGCACACTAATGCCTACCACGGTGCCCCCAGCTTGTCCTATGCGTTCAGTTAAGTTCTGATCTGGTGACTCCAAAGGCCGAGGACTGTCTGTCAAAACGTAAAAGAACCCAAACCCTGGACTAACAGCAGAGCGTTGAAGAAGCAGTAACCGAGGAAGGGCTGGAAGAACTCAAGAGAAACCACCAGAGTCGTGTGGATGACTCTGGAAAACACAAGACTATTGGTTCAATGCTCCAAACATTTAGTTTTTGTTCATATACTGACATTCTACTTAAAAAATGACCTTGTTAGTGCCATCTAGAGGAGGAACAGGTGACAAATTAAAGGAAAAGCTAACATAAAGTGTCTCAGGAGGTGTTTGTGCTGCCAGAACAGCTTCAACACAATACTACATTGATTCTACAAGTTTCTGAACTCTATTAGAGGGATGAAACACCATTTTTCTAAAAGATATTCCCTCGATTGTTGTTTTTATGATGGTGGTGGAGATGAATATCTACCACGGTGCCCCCAGTCTATCCTGTGTGTTCTGAAGACCAAATATTCTCATTTTTTCCATGTCTGTGCAGATCATCAGTCAACTAGGTTATGGAAATTCTATGAAATTTGATAAAAACCAAAAAGAGGTGTCCAGTTACTTTCACTAAAGCTCCTGGATGATTTTATATGCATTCAGTGAGCCATCAGGCCTTATAGATGGAGGAATTATCATTCTGGAAGAGACGTTCTGGATGGAAATGTTCCATCCCCAAGATCTACTTTGAACTGACTCTCTAACAGGATCAGTGGAACCAAACCAGACCACCAGATCTCCTCACTTAGCGGTCAAGAGTTCAGGTTTTTCCTTTAATTTGTCACAAGTTTCTCAGTCTAATTCTTGGTTCAGAGGTTGAACATCTTCAAAAACCCAAAACAGAAGTCCAGGTACTTTATACTTATGCTTCATAAAGTTAAACCGAGTTTGACATTTCTGCACTGAGATTTCTCTTCACTCATTAGCCGACACACACACACGATCCCAATAAATGATGTACACGGTGTCCAGAAAGTCTCTTTACAATTTTAAGAATTTATTACAAATGCAGTTGATAAGATATCTTAACCAGATTTGTTTTACTGTAATCAGTGTTTATTAAAATTTGTAATCACATTGAGATTGTGTGTTTCAGGCATCCTGTTGGTGAAAGAGGTGCTGTTAAATGAAACCCTAAAAGACGGCTGCTTCTCAGATCGGTGAATTGGAGGGGATGGGCCAGTTTGTGGCCAGTTCCTTGGCCACCAAGTTCACCAGACAGCACTCCCTTGGACTTCTTTCTATGGGGTTATGTTAAAGATATTGTGTATCGAACATAGATACGGGACATTACTGACTTAAAGCGAACGATTTCTGATGCCGTTGGCACCACTGATGAGGCGACGCTACAGCGAACACGGCAAGAAATCGAGTACTGTCTTGATGAGCTTCATGCAACTAATGGTGCCCATAGAGAGATGTTTTAACCCTCCTGCTGTCCTCATTCACAGGCACCAAAAAATATTGTTTCCTTGCCTGAAAAAAATCCAAAAATTCAGCAAAAAAATCTCCAAATTTTTGAAAATGTGCAAAACCTTCAGGAAGAAAATTCCAACAATTCCTTAAAAGTTTCCCTTAAAAATTTTATTTCAAAAAAATCCTCCAAATTTGGCAAGAAAACTCTAGTAAATATTTTCAAAAAAATAATAAAAATCTTCCAAAAAAATCCTAAAAATATCTAAAGTGATTCCATATATATCAGTAAAACTTCTAATATTTTCGTAAAGAACATTCACAAAAAATCAACCAAAATCCAGTGAATTTTGCTGAGAAACATTTTTAACATTTCTTTTTTTCCACCTAAAAATGTTCAGAGATTTCCCAAAAATGTTGAAAATGTGGACATCAGAAGTTTCACTGTGAAAATATATTTTTTCTACATTTTCAAACTTTAAAACAGGTCAATTTGACCCGCAGGACGACACGAGGGTTAAATGAGGCAGAAAAAACTTTGACAACCACTGATTACAATAAAACAAATTTGGTTAAGATATCTTATCAACTGCCTTTGCAATAAATCCCTAAAACTGTAAAGAGACTTTGTGGACACCCTGTATAAATGACACAGCAGTTTCTTAGGTCTTGTTGCCTGATATCGCCACACATCTTCTGCTTCTCGTATGTCATTTCACACCACAAAACCTCCCATGATTCATACTCTCAGCCTGATATGACCGGTGTCATGTTGGTCACATGATATGAGTGGATCACATGTCCCATCCTATTTCAAGCAAACAAAACAGACAGAAACCTGGAAACTGTTTCTGACCAAAACCTAAACTCTGGTTCAATCCCGCCATCTTAAAATGAGAACTATTGCCAAAATGTAATTGATGCTGCCCAGAAACATTGTTGAACTTGTGCACACCTGTATTTTCACCTGTTCATGTGATTGTAACTCACTTTTCACCTGCCTGAACGTGCAACAAACCCCTGGTTTGCAGATGATTCAAAACTCAGCAGAACGAACTCAGAGCTCCAGTCCTGATTGAATGATACCAACTTCCTCTCTGGTACAGAATTCAGGTTAACATTCTGTTGATTTCCTTTAAATTGCTCCTTTTTGTGGCTGTTCTCTATATCTCCAAATTTTTAACATCATATTCTGTACCTCAACTCTTCAGATCAGAGAATCAGGGGCTGTTTAACCATCCTGTTGTCTTCATTTCCGGGCACCAAAAAACATTGTTTCTGTGTCTGAAAAAAATCCAAAAATTCAGCAAAAAAAAACGTTCAGGAAGAAAATTCCAATAATTCCTTAAAAGTTTCCCTTAAAAGTTTTATTTAAAAAAAAAAATCCCCCAAATGTGGCAAGAAAATTCTAGTAAATGTTTTCAAAAAATATTAGATAATATTTCAAAAAAATTTTTCAAAACAATCAACCAAAATCCAGTGAATTTTGCTGGATTTTGGTTGATTTTTATGTGAATGTTCTTAAAGAAAATATTAAAAGTTTTACTGATATATATGGAATCACTTTAGATATTTTTAGGATTTTTTGGAAGATTTTTACTCATTTTTTGAAAATATTTACAAGAATTTTCTTGCCAAATTTGGGGGATTTTTTAAAATAAAACTTTTAAGGGAAACTTTAAGGAATTATTGGATTTTTTTTCCTGAAGGTTTTCCAAATTTTCAGAGATTTGGGGATTTTTCTTCTGAATTTTTGGATTTTTTCCAGACAAGGAAACAATATTTTTTATTGCCCGTAAATGAGGACAACAGGAGGGTTAAAAATCACCTGGTAGAGTCGGTTTTAAAATGCGCTGTAGAAATAAAGTTTACTATTATCATTAATATATCTGTATTAAGACAAAAGCAGCTGATTTACCAGTTGAGCAGGAACACAAAGATTTATTTTCCACCTCAGCGTCTCACCTGCCTGGAAACACCACCAGCCTCGTGACCAGGAAGACCAGAGCGAAGACGATGAACAGCGAGTCGCACGTCCTCGTCCACACGGCGTAGTGGAACATCTTCGCAGACTTTAGCGAGAAAAAGGAGGAAAAAGTCACTTTTAGTTATTACTGACACTGAAAATAGACCATTTGTGCATCATATTTCTGGAAAATTAAAAAAAAAAAAAAAAAAACCTTTACCTTGTGATGTTGCTACAGTGAGACAGAAAAAGATGGTCCATAAGTATACACTAAGTTCAAAAGTCTGGGGTCACCCAGATAATTCCATGTTTTCCATGAAAACTCCCACTTTTATCCATGTGCTAACATAACTGCACAAGGGTTTTCTAATCATCAATGAGCCTTTCAACACCATTAGCTAACACAATGTAGCATTAGAACACAGGAGTGATGGTTGCTGGAAATGTTCCTCTGTACCCCTATACACCAGAAAAAATGCCCCTCTCAAAACAAGAAAAAAAAACTTGTTTCAAGGAACTTTTACCTTGAAATAAGTGAAAAAATCTGCCAATAGAACAAGTGAAAAATGGCCTGGTAAGATTTCTTGAAATAAGATCTGATATCTAGAATCTTGAGATCTCACAATTATCTTGGAAAACTTGTTTTAAGCTCTAATTTACCAGGATTGTCAAACTGAGGCGTCTTAAAATAAGACAGATATGCTAAAAAAAACCAAAAAAAACAAAACAGTTTTTCACTCAAAAATAGATTTTTGCTTTCATGAACTTCCCAGTTTGAGATGTATTAACCCTCCTGTTGTCTTCATTTACGGGCACCAAAAAATATTGTTTCCTCGTCTGAAAAAAATCCAAAAAATTCCTTACATTTCTGAAAATTTGCAAAACCTTTAGGAAGAAAATTCCAATAGTTCCTTAAAAGTTTCCCTTAAAAGCTTTATTTAAAAAAATCCCCCAAATTTGGCAAGAAAATTCTTGTAAATATTTTCAAAAAATTAGTAAAAATCTTCCAAAAAAATCCTAAAAATATCTAAAGTGATTCCATATATATCAGTATAACTTCTAATATTTTCTTTAAGAACATTCACATAAAAATCAACCAAAATTCACTGGATTTTGGTCGATTTTTTTTGTGAATGTTGTTAAGAAACGACTCGACGGTTGAAACTGTGTGTGTGTGAGTGTGTCTGTGTGTGTGTCTGTGTGTGTGTGAGTGTGTGTGTGTGTGTGTGTGTGTGTGTGTGTCTGTTTGTGTGTGTGTGTGTGTGTGTCACACACTGGTGATGTCACTGAGGATTTCACTCATGATCACTTATGATGTCACAGTTGATCTCAGAAAGTTCTTAAATCTAGGACAGGTTGGAACATTTTTCATTACTTTGCAACAGTCAGAGAAGCCACTGGTTTTTTTCCAACGACCTGCAACGTACGACAAGCGACAACCACAGCAGCCCGGTGGTTTTTACCACTTGTCTATTTCTGTAACCACCACATCGGATTACACAACAATGGCTGAGAACAGTGAATTTGAACACAAGGTGACACTCGACTGCGAGGCCTCCTCACCGGACATTAATTGGGACGACGACTTCATGGAGGATGAAGGTGACGTTCATGAGCAGCTGAGCCGCAGAGAGGCTGAGGTGAAGAAACTTGAAACAGAGAACGAAGGCCTCTTTGCCATGCTGCGCTTTTACACAAACCTGGAGAAAGAGCGAGCCGGAGAAGATAAGGAGGCCCTGAAGGAGCAGGTGCAAGTCCTGCAAAACTCAAACGCCACACTGCTGTTAGAAAACAGCAAGCTGGCAGCAAAGAACAGAGAGCTGGAGGAGAACATGAGACAGATGCAAGAGGAGAACATCAACCCTCTGCAAGAGCGCATCAGTCACATGGAGGAGGAGATGGCAAAGCTCCAGGCAGAGAAGACGCAGCTGACAGACCAGAATGAGAAGAACTTGAGCCAGATCAGGAGTCTGGAGGAAAAGCTGGCAGAAGAATCCTTGATCAACGAGCAGACGCTCGACAGCCTGGACTTCCTGGAAAGACAAATATCTTTCAGGGACCAGGACATTTGTCAACTTGAACGCAGCAACCAGAGTCTCTCAGCAAAGCTCTTGGATGTCAAGGATCAGCTGCTGCAGACCAACGGTGAGATCCAGCAGCAAGAACCAAGCTGGATGGCCGAGCGGCAAACTGTGCCGAAGCATCAAAAAGAGACAGACTCCTTGAACGCCGACCTGCAGCAGAAAGTCCAGCAGCTGCAAGCTAATATTACGGAGCTGCAGGAGCAACAAAAACAGACGCAGGCCTTGAACAACGACCTCCAGGAGACTGTCAAACTGGTGCGAGCTAATAATAAGGCGCTGGTGACGTACTGTCTCAAAAGGAAGAAAAGGAGTCTCTTTGAGCGCTTCAGAAATGCAAGGAGCACAGAAACACAGACTGATGAAGAGGAGGAGATAAAAGAACCAGCAGTGAAGAAGAAGAAGAAAAAAAAGAGCTTCTGGAGCTGGTTCAGGAGGAGCGATAACAAGATGGAGGAAGCTAATGCTAGCACAGTGTAGCTCCTTCTACCTCTTCCACCTCCTCACCCCTTCTGCCTCCTTCCTCTTCACCCTCATACCCTCTATTCCCACTTTCCTTGCCTTGCCTTCCTTGTTTCCTTTCTTTCCTTTCCTTTCCTTTCCTTTTTTACTTTCTTTCCTTTCCTTTCCTTTCCTTTCCTTTCCTTTCTTTCTTTCCTTTCCTTTCCCCCGCTATCAAAAAATAAACAAAAAAAACATCAAATAAAAAAAAAATCAATCATATTTCTGCACATGTGGATGATATTTTTAATTTTAGGATTTTCATGTTTTTGAAGAAAAATAAGCTGAAGTTGAATCATTTTCAGGTGCTGCCGCTTGTAAATGTTCCAAGAATTGTAATTTATATTGTATTGTATTTAAATCTTATGCTACATAGGTACATTTTCTACTTGAATAAAATCTGTGTGATACAGATAATAATTTAATGTTCATGTCTATATTTCCATTTATGAAAGAATCTATGCAATGCCACTGGAATGTGCAATAATGTAATTCCACAAAATGACACAAAATGATCACAAATAGACATAAAACGATCACAAGTAGATCCAAAATAATAACAGAGACAAAATAACTAAAAGCAGACACAAAACAACCACAAAGACACACAAAAGACCATAAAAAGTCACAAGCCAACAACAAGAAACATGTAAACTGGCTCCACAGAGACACAACGTGATCACTCTCACTGAAATAAGGCACACAATGAGGCACCAAACAACTAAACAAAAACACAAAATGACCACAAAGGAATCTCACAGATGTGATGTTTTCAAATTAGTGGTGGGACACGATTTTAAAAAATTATCTAATTAATTACAGGCCTTGCAATTAATTAATCACAATTAATTGCAGTTTTGTCAAATAGCAATATTTGACACAATAAGTGAAGTTTTTCAATTCAAATAAAATTGTGGTTGACAGTTGAATCAATGAAGAGACATATGTGTTTATAATTTAAAATTTATTTTAAAAAAGGAAAATGGGACATATAGAAAAAAGTGATTTTGATGACTTAAAGCCTGAATTTAGTTGTTTTTTCCACTGTATGGCACATAAAATCAACATAAGTAGTTCAAGGAGCTTCAGAAAGTTGAAAATCCAGAGATTCATTCTGTTTTCATCTTTTCTGGGTCTGATAAATGGTGGAATTTTGATGGTTCTTTTTTTAGGAATATCAATTTTTATTTATGTAATTTTTTTATAAACAAACATTTTATAATGAAGTTATTAAAAGAGATATTTTTGTTGTTTAGGTTATTCCTCCTCCAAGGAGGCAGAGCCTCGACGGAGTAAAAACTCGAGGGTTAAGTATATATAGACACATTATTCAGAGGACACAGATGCATTAAACAGAGCAAAGACTGAGGTGTTGAAATGAGAAATTATACTAGTTCAGAACGTGTCTATGAAGTGGCGGATCGACTCTTCCTGACTGTATCTTTTCCTTTAACTCCTTCCGTTCTCAGGGTAATATGAGTGAACTGGGTAAGTTGCTGATGCAAGGCTCCTTCAGCGTGTGGACGGAGCACAAGAAGGGTCCTGCCAAGGTGAAGGATCTGGTCTGTTTCAAGCCCATGCAGAGGCACCTGTTCCTGCACGAGAAGGCCCTGCTGTTCTGCAAGAGGAGGGAGGAGAACGGCGAGGGCCATGAGAAAGCTCCATCCTACAGCTTCAAGCAGTCTCTGAATGTGAGCACCTCTGCAGCTGCAGCGCTGCACTCGTCTGTCATGTCTTTATCCATGAAGTGAGACAGATTAATACCTCCTTTCACTGTTTATTGAACAGATGAGTGCGGTGGGGATCACTGAGAATGCAAAGGGGGACAACAAGAAGTCTGAAATCTGGTGTAACTCCAGAGAAGAGGTCTATATTGTTCAGGTAAATAAAAGAAGAGCATGTGAGCAACGGTTAGAATTAAGATTTTACACAGTGCTCTTGAATATGTTTCGTCATTGCATTTCAGGCACCTACAGCTGAAGTAAAAACCACTTGGGTGAATGAGATCAGGAAGGTTCTGACAACCCAGCTGCAGGCATGCAGAGGTATGTTCACACTGCAAAAACTGCAAATCTTACCAAGTCTGTTTGTCTTATTTTTAGTCAAAATGTCTCATCCTGCTTGATTTAAGACAAATTCACTGAACAAGAAACATTTCATCAAGATGGAGGGACTTGTTTTAGATGATGCATCTTAAATATCTTGTTAAGTCAAACAATCTTGAAATGATCTTGTTTTGAGTTGAATTTTACAAGAAAACTCAAAATAAGTTTAATCCTCGTGTCGTCCTGTGGGTCAAATTAACCCGTTTTAAAGTTTGAAAATGTGGGAAAAATATATTTTCACAGTGAAACTTCTGATGTCCACATTTTCAACATTTTTGGGAAATCTTTGAACATGCTGCAGATGTTTTATCAGTCTGTGGTGGCAAGTGTCCTGTTTTATGCTGCAGTCTGCTGGGGAGGCAGTATAAAAAAACAAGGATGCGAGGCGTTTGAACAAACAGATAGAAAAGCTGGCTCTGTGGTTGGAATCAGATTGAACACATTGGAGGATGAGGTGGAGAGACAGGCTCTTAGAAAGATGGAGGCCATTCTGACAAACCTGGATCATCTACTTCACATCTGCCTCAGTGAACAACAAAACATCGGTGGACGGCTCCTTTCTCTGCACTGCAGGAGTGAAAGATTCAGAAAATCTTTCTTACCATCAGCAATCAGACTATTTAATTCAAAAGTAAACATATGAGACCAGACAATTGAATTTCCCTTCATGGATTAATAAAGTTATTGTATTGTATTGTATTGCATTTTTTGGTGGAAAAAAAGAAATGTTAAAAATGTTTCTTAAGAACATTCACAAAAAAATCAACCAAAATCCAGTGAATTTCGCTGGATTTTGGTTGATTATTTTGTGAATGTTCTTAAAATATTAGAAGTTTTCCTGATATATATGGAATCACTTTAGATATTTTTAGGATTTTTTGGAAGATTTTTACTCATTTTTTGCAAATATTTACAAGAATTTTCTTGCCAATATTGGGGGATTTTTTTTTTTTTTTTTTTAAAGAAAACTTTAAGGGAAACTTTTAAGGAATTATTGGAATTTTCTTCCTGAAGGTTTTGACAATTTTCTGAAATTTGGGGAATTTTTTTGCTGAATTTTTGGATGTTTTTCAAGGAAACAATATTTTTTGGTGCCCGTAAATGAAGACAACAGGAGGGTTAATACATCTCAAACTAGGACGTTACATGAAACCGAAAATCTATTTTTGACTGAAAAACTTATTATTATTATTATTATTATTATTTTTTTTTTTTTTTTTTATCATATCTGACTTATTTTAAGACACCTAAGCTTGACAATCCTGGTAAAATAGAGCTTAAAATAAATTTTCTCAGCTAATTTTAAGATCTCAATATTCTAAATATCATATCTTATTTCAAGAAATCTTACCAAGTTGTTTTTCACTTGTTCTATTGGCAGATTTTTCACTTATTTCAAGGTAAAAGTTCCTTGAAATAAGTTTTTTTTTCTTGTTTAGAGAGGGGTATTTTTTCCAGTGTTTGGAGATATTCCATTAAAAATCAGTCGTTTCCAGACGGTCACTCAGCTCCCACAATGTTCATATTTAACCTTTACTCGGACTTTCACCTGAAACACGTCAAACTTCACGTGTATTTCATCTGTTTCTTCCCGTCTAACCTGAAGAAACGCCCGACATGATGATCTCTATCAGACGGCACCCGGTCACGCCTGACATCAGGTGACGAACGCTGCGTGTTTCCAGATCTTGATTTTCAGATTTTATCAGCGAAACGTGACACTCGGGGAAAGTCAGCCTCATAAAAACAATGAAGCTATTGTCTCGCCGTGGAACAGGCAGGTAGAAAACCTTTACAGCTGCAAGGGGAATTTGTATTTCCACCCAAGGCCATAATGTTCTTTGCCCACTGTGGAGTGAACATGAGGTTAGGTGTTCAGGTGGAGGATCAGGAAACTTCTGCACAAAAATCTATCTAAACAAAGGCTGCATTCAAGTTCTCTGTGACCTTTAAGCCAAATTTACTCCACTTTCCTGCATTTTAAAGATGCATTCTGTGTTTCCTTCTTGTCTCTACTCCAAACCTGCTGCCTCTTTGTTCCTGCACATAAACACTCACCGGCCACTTTATTAGGAACACCTTGCTGGTAAAAGGTTGGACTCCTTGGAGAACTGCTTTAACCCTCATGTCGTCCTGTGGGTCAAAATTGACCCGTTTTAAAGTTTGAAAATGTGAAAAAAAATAAATATATATATTTTCACTGTGAAACTTCTGATGTCCACATTTTCAACATTTTTGGGAAATCTTTGAACATTTTTTGGTGGAAAAAAAGAAATTTTAAAAATGCTGCTTAAGAACATTCACAAAAAAATCAACGAAAATCCAGTGAATTTTGCTGGATTTTGGTTGATTTTTTTGTGAATGTTCTTAAAGAAAATATTAGAAGTTTTACTGATATATATGGAATCACTTTAGATATTTTTAGGATTTTTTTGGAAGATTCTTACTCATTTTTTGAAAATATTTCCAAGAATTTTCTTGCCAAATTTGGGGGATTTTTAAAAAATAAAACATTTTAGGGAAACTTTTCAGAAATTATTGGATTTTTCTGTGTATTTTTTTTGCTGAATGTTTTGATTTTTTCAGACAAGGACACAATATTTTTTGGTTCCTGTAAATGAAGACAACAAGAGGGTTAATTCTTTACTTTCAACAAGGTGTTGGAAACGTTCCTCAGAGGTTTTGGTCCATATTGACATGATAGCGTCACGCAGCTGCTGCAGATTTGTCGGCTGAACATCCATGATCCAGTCCCCAGTTCCTCCACATCTAAAGGTTCTACTGGATGGAGATCTGGTGACTGTGGAGGCCGTTGGAGGACAGAGAACTCATTGTCAGGTTCTAGAAACCAGTTAGACATGATCTGAGCTTTGTGACGTGGAGCATTATCCTGCTGGAAGTAGCATCAGAAGATGGTCCACTGTGGTCATTATGCATTCCTTCCTTGGAACCAGTGGTTATTTGAGTTCCTGTTGTCTTTCTGTCATCTCCAAGCAGTCTGTCCGTTCTCCTCTGACCTTCACATCAACAAGGCATTTTGGTCCACACAGCTCTCTGGATAATTTCTCTTTTTGGGACCGTTCTCTGTAAACCCTAGAGATGGTTGTTGGTGAAAATCCCAGCAGATCAGCAGTTTGTGAAATACTCAACAAGAATCTCTTAACCCTCCTGTTGTCTTCATTTATGGGCACCAAAAAATAGTTTCCTTGACTGAAAAAAAATCCAAAAATTCAGCAGAAAAATTCTTGTCTTGACCACGTCTACATGAATAAATGCATTGAGTTGCTGCCACGTGATTGGCTGATTAGCTATTTGTGTATCAATGTACCTAATAAAGTGGCCAGTGAGCGTATATTCACAACAACGAAACGAGGAAGGAAAGAAACTGTGTGATGAATGAATGAACCGGCGTCTGCACTCAGGTTTAGTATTTTACCTCCAGGAGGAAGTCGGAGGAGTCATGCACCAGCATCACCAGCGTTCCCACCCTCACGTAGTTGCCGCAGTAGGAGAAACCGATGAGGAAGAGGGTTGCAATGTGATGAATGACCTGCTCCTTGAAATCCTGGAACACACACAGGCCACACAGCATGAGGAAGAAGTACAGACACAAGGACCAAGTGATTAGATTTTGGCAGTGATGCAGCTTATAGTCTGGATCCACGGATTTGTTAAAGATTTCTGTATCATTGCCAGATAGCGGCACAGCGTCACTGTAACCATGACAACAAGTGAACACTACATGATCACATGATTGTGATCTTACTACAAATCCACCGCTGAGGACAACGACTTGTTTATTTAAAGATTTCATCCGTCAGAAATGATACAATGACTGAGCAGCCTTGGCGGAGTACTGAGCAGCCTTGGTGGAGTACTGAGCAGCCTTGGTGGAGTACAGCGCTCTGAGTGCTTTTCTGTCATTTTTTGTTCTTTGGTTTGGTGGAGATAACAGCATGAAATTAGAGCTGCAGTTATTTTCATTGTTAATCAATCATTTGGTCTTTAAAACAGCAGAAAACAGTGAGAAATGCTCATTAAAGTTTCAAAAATCCAAAGTTGGCATCTTGTCACATGTTGTCTGTCTGACCAACAATCCAGAGCCATAAATATTAGATCTATTCTAAGATAAAGAACCCAGAAACTCTGCAAATTTGACTTTTTTCGTGCAGAAATTACTTATTAAGTGCCGTTATCAAAAAGAAAAAGGTGGGTTTACAAAGAACTATCTTGAAAATGGCTCTGTAAAGAGCCTATTTTTGCTAAATTTCTGCGGCACGGCATCACTGCAACCATGACAAGTGAACGCTACGTCAGCTGCCTGCAGACGATCACATGACTGTGATCCTACTACAAATCCACTGCTGAGGACTTATCAGGACTTATCTGTCAGAAATGATCCAAGGAACAACTGATTAAATTGTGGGGGTGTTTCTGAGTCCCATTAATTCCTGCCGCCCGCTACATATTTAGGTCACGTGATTCGGTATCCGTACATACATATGCCTGTGCACATGGCCACATCCTATAGTGCCATGATTTCTGCCACAATATCTTCCAAGATTTCAGCCGTCGGAAATGACAGAACGACTGAGCAGCCTTGGAGGAGGACTGCACTCTCTGAGTGCTTTTCCAGTTATTGTCATTTTATGCACTAAATTACAGCTAAGTACTGATAACTTTAGAGCACATTTGGAAGTTTGTTTTTGCTCCTCTGCTGCTGTTTTATTTCAGTGAATTTCACAGCCTGAAGATCTTAAATCCTGCAGTTTGAAAACGAGAGCAAATGCAAAGTCCAACAAGTTATGATGTAACAGCAGATAATCCAGAGCAAAATCCGTATTAAGAGTAATCGTGCGTGAGAAAAACAACATTTGGATTACACACTGTGCAAGGAAAACAAACGTGGTGGACATTTGGTTTTGACCATTTGAGTCATAGTGAACAGATGCAGATGCACAAACTATCAGGAGTTTTGGGCGTTGGCAGCTCGTACTCACTTTCCTCTTGACGTCCACAGAAACACACAGAAGCAGCGACAAATAAAAGCTCATTTCCAGGACATAATACCAGTAGTGAGCCTCGGAGACGGGCTGCAGAATGACAGAAAACAGAGAGAAAGCGTGGGTCAACATTTATATCTCAAACTTATCTGAGCAAACACATCGTAGTACGTTCACTGTACGAGGAGGCAGACGTATCTCAGCACATTCCATAAACTCTAGCAAACAAAACAAAAAAAACTATGCATTGTTTGACTTTATTCTTTGGTTTCGACACTGTAGAGCAGACGAACGTCTTAGAACTTGGGTTGGCATCAGGGATACTGCACTTGATTGGTTTTACTCCTATCTCTAAGACAGAACCTACTTGGTCACCATGGTAACATTCCTCCTCTTCAGCCCCCATTACCTGTGGTGTACCGCAAGGTTCAATTTTAGGCCCAATTTTCTTTTCTATTTATTTACTCCCCTTTGGTCTTTTAATCCAATGCCACAATATATCCTTTTATTTTTATGCAGATGACACACAGATATACCTTCCGCTGAGAGTCTCAATGACAATAGCCTTTGGATGGCTAAAAACCTTCTTGAACTAAACAAATCAAAACATGAAGTATTACCTTTTAACCCTCCAAACCTACACAGCAGTCTCACCGCCAGTAACCTCAGTCCATTATCCACCAACCTAAAGCTCATTGCCAGAAACTATGACGTTTTATTTGACTCTGACCTCCGTTTCGCTCCCCACATCAAAAAAAATATCCAGTCGTGCTTCCTCCAAATCACAACAATCTTCAAGATTAAGCCAATGCTCTGATATCCAGACCTGGAAAAATTTGTACTCATCTTCTCGCATCTCTATTACTGTAACTCCCTCCTTTCTGGCATTCCCGTAAAGCTCCCCTGTCGCCTTCAACTCCTCCAGCAGCTCAGCTTCTTACCGGTTTTAACGGACGACATCACATCCTTCCTATTTTGGCTTCCCTTCTCGTGGTCCCTGTTTGTTTCAGTATCGATTTTAAGATTTTACTGATCACTTTTAAAGCTCACCAGGGTTTTGCCTCAAGCTATATTTGTGATCTGCTGACCCCATATAAAACTCAGGTGGATCCCTTCAGGTCGTTCCAAAGTCGAGGCTTAAATCTTAGGGTGACTGAGCGTTCTCCATCAGGACCCCCTTTACCTGGGGAGATCAGGCCTGCAGAGTTCTTTTAAATCACTTCTGAAACCCACTTTTATAGACCTGCTTTTATGTGAAGTTTTCTTTTCATTTTATTTAGTTTTAGTGTTTTATTCTGTATTCTGTCCTGTTTGTTTTAGATGTTCATCGTTTTATGCTTTTAGCTGCCTGGTTCTTTGGTGTGATGTCGACTCTCTAATTCTTTAATTCTCTAATCACTCCGTCAAGGAATGGTGGAGTTATGTGATGACTGGTTTGTCTGTGAATCTGTCTGTCTGTCTGTGTGAAACATTACTCAAAAACAGACTAACGGATTGAACGGATGATTTACAGTGAATATTTACTCCGCCACGGAACATGGTGGAGTTATGTGACGACTGGCATTGGTTTGTCTGTCTGTCTGTCAGAAACGTTACTCAAAAACAGACCAATGGATTTGGATGAAATTTTCAGGGAAGGTCAGAAATGACACAAGGACCACCTCATTAAATTTCCACAGTGATGCGGCTTATAGTCTGGATCCATGGATTTGTTAAGGATGTCCCGTTGCCAGATATAGCTGCTGGCATGGCGTTACTGTAACCATGACAACAAGTGAACACTGTGCCAGTTACCTGCTGACGATCACATGATTGAACAACTGATTAAACTGTGGGCTGTTTCTGAGTCCCGCTACATATTTAGGTCACGCATGTAGCAAATCCCAGCCAGACAATGGTGAAGCTCCTGATGTTTCACAAAGCCTTTATTTACGTTCAGCCGTCAGCCTTATTTTGAACACAAATTCACCTTTCTGTCCTTCACTCCTTTCTTCAGGAAACACCGTCAGAGCTTGTCTCCATTCCAGCTGCTTCTAAGTTCAGACACATCCTTTGCTAGACAGCAACAGCATGGAACCGTTTTCTTTCATCTTTACGTGAATTTTCAGACTTTTTGGCAGCGTCTTCGTCATGTCAAGAAACCGCTTCTTAAATAAACACTTCCTGTGCCACTGAAATGGTGACAAAATAAAAGTCCATAACATTAAAAAAAATGCGCCTTCAAAATAAAAGCATGGAGGGGAACGGTTATTTTAACACTAGTAAAACAAGGGCTTGCCAAAAGTGATGAACTGATCAACAGACCTTTATAAGAGTAATTTACACGCAGTATCCATACATAACATGCACATGCATAACATATGCCTGTGCTCAGCGCAAGGTAATTGTTTATTAAAGATTTCATCCATCGGAAATAATAGATCAACTGAGCAGCCTTGGAGGAGGACTCCGCTCTCTGAGTGCTTTTCTAGTTTTTTGGATTTTTAATCTCTAACTTTTAACCCTCAATCTTATTCTTTAATTTTTAAACTGCCTCGTTACCGTGTGTGATATGAATCTAGCTAATTATTCCTTTAATTTATTGCCATTTTTACTATTTATTTGAATTGACTGCTCTGACTTGTCTCCTATGTCTTGTTTGATTGTGTTGCATGTTTTAACTTCAAAGCACTTTGTGAATGCTGTTCTTAAGGGTGTTGTATAAATAAAGTTATTATTATTATTATTATGATTATTATTCTGCAGATGAACTGATCCTGCAGCCTGACCGTGGCTCCTCCCAGGTTGTTCAGGTGTAACGGGACCCTCCAATGAGCCCTTTGTCCTGAGCTTTTACAGCTTCACCTGTCTGCTCGGTCTGTGTGGGAAAACTTTTAGGTGGTGCAGAAACAAACGTGCTCTGAAAAAGGGGAAGCGTTTCATTCAGAGGAAGCTGATCTCCAGTGAAAACACTCCACATCCACAGTTTACTGCGGCACAATAGCAGGAAGGCATTTAACCTGTGAAAACACATTCCTGCTCGCTGCCGGAGGCCTCAGAGAAGGAAACCAGGCCATCAGCAGCAGCGTAATCAGTCAGACTGCAGATAGGAGAGCTGCTGTTTCACTTTTCAGTTTTTTTACTGTTTTCTGTTGGAGGCCGTGACCCCGACAGAGCAGGGCTGCAGTGGTTTCCTGGGAGGAATGCCGACCTGCAGGCAAACCCGAACATCATCAGCAGATATTAGCTTTCAAACTCAGGGCAGAAAAGACTCAAAGCATACAGGAGGCAGGTTTAGTGCAGAGAAAGTGAAGCAGCGGAGATGAAAGCTAGCGGCTGGTGGAGGACTCTGTTTAGTTGGATTCATTCCGGTGATTGTTTCCAAATGCTGCTTTGTAAAAGGGAGCAGCTGATTTTGCATCAGACCTGCAGATAACAATGATTTATCATTCATATCATTTTCAATCTCTTCTTGTTGTTTTTTTCTTTTTTGGTCATTTTCAATCTCTCCCTGTTGTTTTTTTTAGCTCATTTTCAATCACTTTGTTTTTTGTATCATTTTTTGAAATGATTTCTATTCTTTTTGTTGTTTTTTGTCTCATTTTTTTGTCATTTTCAGTCTCTTTTTTGACCTGCAGATTACAATGATTTATTAATGCATTTGACATTTAGTTGTTAACATACTGATCATTTATTCAGCCAGTAATTAGTCAGGTTCAAATATTATTTAAAAAAAAATATTTTAAATTAAGATTTAAAATTAAGTTGTCACTCAGAGTTAGAAGTCAAGAGCAGGTAATTTATATAAATATAAAACATAAAAAAGCAAGAAATCCTCCTTTTTAAGAAGCTAAAACCAGCAAAACTTTGGCATTTATTAAAATAGTTTTTAGTAAACTTATCTGCACCTTTATTCATTTAATTTTAATCAAATTTTGCTTTTCCAAATTTTTAAATTTTGTAATATATATGTTTTAAAATTCATTTTAATAATTACAAATTCTAATTATTAATTATTTTATTAAAATTATTGCACATTTGATCTCTGAAATGCTTTAATTTTTCTTATTTTTTTAAGCTGTTTTTAGTAAATCCAACGTGTCCGTACTGTTTTTGAATATATGATTTTTTTTTCCTGCTTTTGCTTGATAAAAGATGTGATTAACTTACTGATTATCAAAATTCCTCTTTAATTTTGAGTTGATTGACTATTCAATTAATCTACTGGTCATTTTTGTGTAATTTTACACACTGATCAGCCACAATATTCGAACCAAATTTCTAATATTGTGTGTTCGCCAAAGCTTCTCTGACCAATCAGAACCCAGAACCTCTGAAGGTGTCGCTGGCATCTTTAAGTCCTTTGGGTTTGGATTCTGGTGCACCTCGAAGATGCTCCATCAGATTGGGATCTTGGAAGTTTGGAGGCCGGATCAACACCTCACCTTGTTCCTCAGCAGTTTTTTGTGATGTTGTGAGTCTGCTGGTGTTGGGTAGGAGTGCTGCAGCTGTGTTTAGGTGGATGCTACATGTCAAGGTAACACAATAACCCTCGTGTCGTCCTGCAGGTCAAACTGACCCGTTTTAAAGGTTGAAAATATGGAAAAAATATATATATATTTTCACTGTGAACTTCTGATGTCCACATTTTTAACATTTTTGGGAAATCTTTGAACATTTTTTGGTGGAAAAAAAGAAATGTTTAAAAAAAAAGTTTCTTTAAGAACATTCATAAAAAAATCAAACAAAATCCAGTGAAATTTGCTGGATTTTGGTTGATTTTTTTAATGAATGTTCTTAAAGAAAATATTAGAAGTTTTACTGATATATATGTAATCACTTTAGATATTTTTAGGAATTTTTTTTGAAGATTTTTACTCATTTTTTGAAAAGGTTTACAAGAATTTTGTTACCAAATTAGGGGGATTTTTTTCCTCAAACTTTTAAGGGAAACTTTCAAGGAATTATTGGAATTTTCTTCCTGAAAGTTTTGCAAATTTTCAGAACTTTGGGGAATTTTTCTTGCAGATTTTGAGTTTTTTTTCAGACAAGAAAACAATATTTTTTGGTGCCCGTAAATGAGGACAACAGGAGGGTTAATGCCAGAAACCAAAGATTCTCAGCAGAACATTGGTTTGTAGTGAGATAATCACCGTTTTACTGTACTTTATATTTACTTTAATGCTGTGGCTCAATCCAACAAACAGTTTGTATAACTTGGTGTAGATAAATGACATTAAATACTAAAATCCTTCCTGTGCTGCTCACCTGTTTGGGGTAACCCCTCCAACACTCTCTATGATCCCAGAACCAGGGAGTCTGGAAGAACAAGCAGAAATCCTCATGAAATAAACTCTGACCTGGATTTAAACTTCATAAACAAACAGAAACTCATTCATAACGCAGACACTTTGGACTATGACACATAAACTTACAACCAGCAGTAAGCAAAGCAGAATTATATTCCTACACAGTGTAAAGATAGAGGCGTAAGATTATAAAGATCTTAAAAAAGAGACTAACGTACTTACGTTAATTAAAGAGCCGAGTCCTGCTGTGAAAGCTACAACGTAGAACACAAACCGCCATCTGCACGAACACAAGGAAACACTTTAAATCTGTACAAAATTGCATCATTTTGGTGGCAAAATTAGGGTTAAAAAATAAGATGAGTTTTAACCCTACAGAGCCCAGTGTAGCGCCGGCGCTATGATTGCATATTCATTTTTGATTGGTGGTAGATTTGAAACCAGATAAGACAGGTCCATCATTCTTATTGCATATAAAATCTGGGGAGTTACACATTACATTACATTTCATACATTCTCCAGGTCTCAGAGCGCTTTTTTGATGCAGTGATTGGTTTGTAAGAATACATAATAAAGCACACATAACAAAAAAATGTTGTTAATTAGTTCCATAGCAGGAAACTTTGCAGCTTTACAGCAGCAAATGGGATCAAATACAGGGAATGTTAGTAGAAAATAAAAATATATGAAAAATATACGTAAGTACTGTTGATATTGTGCAGACTTTCATATGCAGCCATTTAGATATGACACATTCATCTGAATGTGGAAAACAAAGATATTGCACATGTTTATATACTGAAAAATACTGACATTGCAGATAGATTTTTGTATATATTCTTGCATTTCTAGAGAAATTGATGTTGTATGTACAAAATATTTAAAATGCACAAGTATGAATGTGTTAAAAGGTTTAATCCTCCTGTTGTCTTCATTTACAGGCACCAAAAAATACTGTTTCCTTGTCTGACAAAAAATCAAAAAAATTCAGCAAAAAAATTCCCAAGTTTCTGAAAATTTGCAAAACCTTCAGGAAGAAAATTCCAATAATTCCTTTGAAGTTCCCCTTAAAAGTTTTACTTTAAAAAAAACTCTCCAAATTTGGCAAGAAAAATTTGGAAAAATCTTCAAAAAAAATCCTAAAAATATCTGAAGTGATTCCATATATATCAGCAAAACTTCTAATATTTTCTTAAGAACATTCACATAAAAATCAACCAAAATCCAGCGAATTTTGCTGAATTTTGGTTGATTTTTTTGTGAATGTTCTTAAGAAACATTTTTAACATTTCTTTTTTTCCACCAAAAAATGTTCAAAGATTTCCCCAAAATGTTGAAAATGTGGACATCAGAAGTTTCACTGTGAAAATGTATTTTTTTCCACATTTTCAACCTTTAAAATAGGTCAGTTTTTACCCGCAGGACGACACGAGGGTTAAAATAAGCAGCAAGAAGAGTTCAAGTCTTAACAGAGGCAGCAGCAAACCAGGTAGAAAGTTTGCACAAATCTCTCTGATGTTTAGTTGAAAGAAAAAAACTAAAGAAGAAAAAAACTCACGAGGCCTCGCAGAACTTTTTGGTGTTGCTCGGTCGGTCCTGGTTCCTCCTGTGTCTGAACCAGGTGTGGATCTTCCTCTGGGAGAGTCCACACTGCTTCCCCAAACTCACCACCTCACTCTGGACACAGATGACAGATAAAAGGTTTTATTCTTCATGCAACTCGCTGCTTTTTCTCTCTCTGAGCTGCAGTAATTCACCCTAAAGGAGCTCTACTGCTTCAGTTTAAGGTGGAAACTGTCACCATTAATGTGTTTAATCCAACAGTTTGTTCAGAGCTGATGAGTCTGGAACAGAAGCGCTGATGTTCTGATGATCCCTGCTGAACCCTGATACTTTATACGGCTGCTGAGGAGATCTCAGTGAAGGCTGAGGATTAATTACAAGGGTAGTTCGACTTGTCGTGTTAAAGAAAGTTAGACCAACACAGCAACAACACATGCATTGTTTTATTTAGCAACACTGCAATGCAAAAAAATCTGAACACGAAAAAAAAGTCAAATTTTAAAGATGTTTCTGTAAAATATTTCACTGTAAAGTCAGTAAAATCTGCAATTTTAGGGATTGTTTTTTTCTTCTTATTTGCAGATTTTTCTCCATTTTTAAAAGGCACAAAAATATCAACAAAACTACAAAAACTGAGCATGAACTTACGCTACACTACTCTGCAAAAAATCCTGAATTTTATAGATCTTTCTGTAAAATATTTCACTGTATAGTCAGTAAAATCTGTAATTTGACAGATTTTTTTTCTTTTTATTTTGCAGATTTTTCTTCATTTTTGAAATACACAAAATGTCAATAAAATTCTAAACATATATTAAGAATTTACATTTCTCGTGTAAAATAAAATAAAAACTGAGCTCTATCCAAAAGTATAAACACAATTTTTACATTGATTTACCTGTAAAAATTCACAATGTACTTTATAGAATTTAAAATGAACAGCTTGCTATTGTTTAATATTGGTAGATTAATAATGGTAGTTTTACATTTGTTTGAAAAATCATAATTTTTTTAAATCAATAAAGATTTCTTTTAAATATACAGGAGTTTTATGTAAAACTACATATAAAAATTCATAACCTACTTGGACATGATCCAAAATTACCAGTTAAATATTATAATTATAAACCTTTATTTAATTTAATATTTTAACATATTAATTTCATAATAAAGATCTGTCAAATTTACAAAATTCTTGCGTAAAATTACATCTCAAAATTCATACTACACTTGATATACTAAATAAAGGAACAGTATTCAGATCTTTGCAATTTCAAACTGACATTTTACATAAAATTACACAAGAAAACCCAACTAATAATAGGAATTTTCTACAGTATTAAGCCTGATTATTATTCTTTTATTATACTGGTATTCAACCATATTTATTGGTAATTTCATTGTTTGTACGTGTGCAAATATCCTTTATTAGACATTAAACGCTAAAACAACACACATTATGTAGAAGTATGTAGGCTACAAACTGTATTTTGAGTCTGGAAAATGGTATCCTTGCAGTTTTTGGTGCACAGCAGCTGGAAAAATTAGATTTTTTCATTTCCCCTAGTTTTTTACAGTGCAGCTCTTTGTAGCTCCTATCGGTGTTGTAATAAAGGATAAAATATGACTCCATACCGAGGGTGTAACATTTTCCCCAGACTGTCTTGGATCTTGAAAATGAATCTAGTTTGTGTATTTCATTGTGTGTTTGCGGCTTCAGATGTACATGTCAGAACAAACACACACATCAGCTGTCACAGGGAAACGGGACAGTTTGCAAATAAGTCTAGAAAATCAACATGAACACATACGTTCACCTGTACACATGCAGCGCTTGATAAATTAGTCATGTCTTGTTCCGACAGGTGAACAACCAGCTTGTCTGCACAGGTACATCTGGGCTGCGACGCCAAACGAAACCAGGAGGTGGGTGGAGAGTTTCCATGAGAACCTGAGCTCCTCTGCTGCTTGTCTGCACTTGTTATTCTTAAATTATTATGAGTAAAGAATAAAAGTTAAACAGCAGACTAATTGTACAGCAGTTACATTGTTTTTGTGCTATTTTTGAGCAGATTCACAAGCTAGAAATTACTCAAATTAGTCCAGAATTTGCTCAAATAATCCTCCTAAACTGTTCAAACCCTGTCCAAAATGAGTTAATGGTCTAAGATAGTTGAGAAGGGGTAAAAAAAAAAAAAAAAAAAAGAAAGACTAAAAATGGGTCCAAAATGACTTTAAAATGTCTTCATTTTCTTTAAAAAGTAGGAATTATTCACAGGTACAGCTTTATAAACATTGGTGGTCCTCAGCTGTGGATTTGTAGTAGGATCACAATCGTGATCATTAGCAGGCAGCTGACGTAGTGTTCACTTGTCGTCATGGTTACAGTGACGCTGTGCCGCTATCTGGCAATGATACAGAAATCTTTAACAAATCCCTGGATCCAGACTATAAGCTGCATCACTGCCAAAATCTAATCACTTGGTCCTTGTGTCATTTCTGACCTTCAAGGAAAATTTCATCCAAGTCCGTTGGTCTGTTTTTGAGTAATGTTGCAGACAGACGGACGGACGGACAGACAGACGGACAGACAGACAGACAGACAGACAGATGTACAAACCAACGCCAATCATCACATAACTCTGCCATTCCTTGGCGCAGTAATAATGTTAACCCTTAGATGCTCCAGTAATTGGACCCTACACTCTTCCTTTTTTTTAATTGCCCCCTGCAGACAAAGTTTTCTGAATCAATGTTTTTATGCCATTTTTGTCATTTTGGTTAAGAATAATAAGTTGTATTATTATTTGTATTATATTTTTGTCCAAACAAGAATGATTTCATGTTTGAAATCTGTTTGTTTTTTTTTTAACTTTATAACAGATTGTAAACATTTTGACAATTGAAACAGAAGAATATTACAGAGAACAGCAACAGAAGAATGTCAACGTCCATTCTGTTGACATTTTTCCACTCTTTTCCTCCAAGTTTGCATCACCTCTTGTATGATATTATCAGTGATAAAGAGGTTGGGGTAGTGATACAGATACTACATTTTTTTTAAAGTATAAAAGGTAACTTAAGAAATTAAACGGAATGATATCAAAAACATGTTTTTTGAGGAATAGTTGGAAAGAAAACGACCCCACCGGGTCATCTTTGACCCACTGACGCATCTTAGGGTTAAAAGGTTCCAACAGACTGAAGATAAACCACACCTGCCCTGCTGACTAACTATCACAGCATTGCAACACTAAGCTTCTGGCTACTTCCTGTTCGGTGAAAACACTTCCTTGTTCAGAGGCAGCTCATCCACTCAGAACACACCTGAACTTGCATTTTCACATCTACACTTTCATTTTTCACATCAATTTATGAGTAGAAACTTGTAATTTGCTTGAAAATGAACAGTTTGTTACTAAAATTACAATCAAATGTGTTTCTTGAGGCCAGTTTTGCAGTTTTTAAAAGGTAAATCCATTCATTTCAGAGGTCAACATCCTGTTTTAACATTACAAATATATAAGTTTTTAGTGTAAAGTTACAAATAAAAACTCCTACCACACTTAATATAGTCTAAAATTAACCGTATGAATGTTGCAATTTGAAACGTGAAAAATTATGCAACTAATAACGGCACATTTCTGCAGTTTTAAGCCTGATTGTATTATACAACATTGTTTATGGGTAATTTTTGTTTTTTTTACACTACTACTAAAATTAATGGAATAAAAATGTATAAAACATGAAAATTGATTTGTTTTCTTTTAATGAGAGGAGTCTTTGTTGTAGTTATTGGTGTCCAAGCTGCCAGAATATTACATTTTTTGCACTTTTTTTTCTCTTTTACAAATTTACTTGATAGGAGCTAAAATGAACAGTTCATTAGTAAAATTACAATCAAATGTGTTTGTTAAGGCCAGTTTTGCAGTTTTGAACAAGGTAAATCCATTCATTTTAGAGGTGGACATGCTTTTGTAACAAGTTTTTAATGTAAAGTTACATATAAAAACTCTTACTATAAGTAATATATTCAAAAAATAACTGTATGAATGTTGCAATTTGAAATGTGAAAAAATGATATAACTAATAACGGTACATTTCTGCAGTTTTAAGCCTAATTATTTGCGTTATACAACATTATTTATGGGTAATTTTGTTGTTTTTACACTTATAAATATCCTTTGCTAAAGATTAGAAGGACAAAATACCCATTATGTAAAATTAATGGAATATAAATAAATAAAATCTGAAAAATTATTTGTTTTTTCAAAATGAGAGAGGTATTTATTGCAGGTTTTGGTGTCCCAGCTGCCAGAATAATACATTTTTTGCACTTTGTTTTTACAGTGTGGTTATCTTTAGCCTCTACTTTGTGGCACATTAAAGGATAAAATGTGACTTTCTACTAATCTTCCTCTGCCAACATGCTGGTGTCATTTTTCAGCCCATGTTCAGATAAAGCAGCAGCTGACTGATTGTACAGTAGTTAGATTGTTTTTGAGCAGATTCACCAAAGAAAATGATTAAAAGGACAACATAGTGATGATAAACCACACCTGGATCACACCTTTATAGCACTAAGCTCCAGTCTTTCTGCAGTTGTATTTGCAAATATATGCAAACGTTCTCATTCTTGCATGGGTGGATTTGTGTATTTTCAGCCTTCAGTGATCCTGATTGTTACAAACTCGCTGCACCTGGAGGCTCACGCTGAGAACTTCCACGGACATTTACATCTCGCCTGGAGATATGACGGACTGGTCGGACAGACAGACTAGATACGTGGGAAAAAAATTACCTTGAGAAATCAAGAAAAACTGCGTTTATATCACACAAAAACCTCACGATGAAGCTGCTCATTATGTTTATAGAAAAGCTGTTTACCTGCTTTGATATTAATGCACTAAAACTGGGATTTTGAGTCCTATAAGGATTGTTTGAAAACAAAAATTTCAGATGTTTTCTCTGCTCTGCATGCTACGATTTGCACTTTATCAGGTTATGGATGTATTTATTAGATCTCCTGTTGTCCTCATTTACGAGCACCAAAAAATATTGTTTCCTTGTCTGAAAAAAATCCAACAATTCAGGAAAAAAATCCCCAAATTTCTGAAAATTTGCAAAACCTTCAGGAAGAAAATTCCAATAATTCCTTCCAAAGTTTCCCTTAAAAGTTTTATTTTTAAAAAATCTCCCAAATTTGGCAAGAAAATTCTTGTAAATATTTTTTAAACATGAGTAAAAATCTTCCAAAAGAAATCCTAAAAATATCTAGTGATTACATATATATCAGTAAAACTTCTATTTTCTTTAAGAACATTCACAAAAAAATCAAAAAATTATTTTTTTGTGAATGTTATAAAGAAACAGTTTTTTTAACATTTCTTTTTTCCACCAAAAATGTTCAAAGATTTTGAAAAAATGTTGAAAATGTGGACATCAGAAGTTTCACTGCGAAAATATATTTTTTTCTCCACATTTTCAAACTTTAAAACGGATGAGTTTTGACCCGCAGGACGACACGAGGGTTAAAAATTACACATAAAATTAGTCCTTTTTGAGAGTAATCGAGGAGACCAAAAGTCGATGAATTTTCAGAAAAAATAATCTGAATTTTGCTGCATAAATTCAGAATAACACAAACTCCAACTGAAAATTTAGTTTTTGTAAGTGATTAATTTGTAAAACAAGTCAAAAATGTGGAAAATTTTGTTTTTTCCAAGGGTCAACATCAATTTTTAGTTACCAAGGAGACCAAAAATCGATGAATTTGCAGAAAAATAATAATTTGCTGTCCAAATTTAAACTTCAACTCAAAATTTTGCTAAAATCACTTATATATATACATTTATTTAATAAAAAAAAAAAAAGAATGTCTTATCCTGATTTATTATTAGTATTACTTATTTATCCTTCAGTGTTGTGCAGCCAATCAGATAATGCTGTGGGCGGGACATCGCAAGATTACAAATAAAAATTTTAATTTATCAGGAATCCATAAAAAACTATAAAACTATATCAATAATTGTAAACTTCAGCATAGATTTGCACGTATTTATTAAGCTTGAACTGCCCTATTGTTCACTTTTTGACAATGTCTTTATAAAAACTGTTGGAAAACGTCTTATTGACTTTCTGCAACATTTTTTGGGGGGAGTTTTTGCAAGGACTTTTTGTTTTTGCACACATTTGATGTAAAATGTTGTTGCATTGCTGTCTTGCAATAATGCTGCTAATTTAGTGCTTTGAATCCTATATTCTTCTGTGCTTGTGTCAGATGACTAAACACAACCCTCTGAGTTGATGATATGAGCTGGAGGAGCAGAAATACAAACCTGCGACGGCTGCCGACTGTTCTGTTTGTAGAACGCCTCCAGCTTCGGGATGGACGGAGCTCGAACCCGAATCCGATCCTTCACACCTAAAATTCTGCTTAACGGGAGAGCGACCAGCCTGACAGGAAAGAAGACAAGAAGAAGAAGAAGGAGGAGGAGTTTACGTTGTATAGCAGCAGATTATTTCATGAATAATTCTAGAAGATGAAGGTTAGAGGTGACGAGCAGCTGGTCAGCGTGATGGAACCAGATCGCTCATTATTCTGCTGACAGGAGCTCATTGTGACGTTTGGCCGATACGGCATCAAGAGACACTCGATCTGCACATGTGAGACCGAAGGAGGCGACCGAGGAGCGCCGTCTGATAAATGTGCTGCACGTAACCGGATCTGTAGGAGAATAATCCTGTCGATGGCACGGAGGAGACATTAGAGGGAACGAGGAGGTCAAGGCAGCTTTACAGAGACGCTCCTGGTTTCTGGTTACAGAGACAAAGAAACACCTGAAACACAGAAACACCTGAAACACAGAAACACACCTCCATCTAAAACACACCTCCACCTGAAACACACCTCCACCTGAAACACAGGAACACCTGAAACACACCTCCATCTAAAACACAGAAACACCTGAAACACAGAAACACACCTCTATCTAAAACACACCTCCATCTAAAACACACCTCCATCTAAAACACACCTCCACCTGAAACACACCTCCACCTGAAACACAGGAACACCTGAAACACACCTCCATCTAAAACACAGAAACACCTGAAACACAGAAACACACCTCTATCTAAAACACACCTCCATCTAAAACACACCTCCATCTAAAACACACCTCCATCTAAAACACACCTCCATCTAAAACACAGAAACACCTGAAACACAGAAACACCTGAAACACAGAAACACACCTCTATCTAAAACACAGGAACACCTGAAACACAGGAACACACCTCCATCTAAAACACACCTCCATCTAAAACACACCTCCATCTAAAACACAGAAACACCTGAAACACAGAAACACACCTCCATCTAAAACACACCTCCATCTAAAACACAGAAACACCTGAAACACAGAAACACCTGAAACACAGAAACACCTGAAACACAGAAACACACCTCTATCTAAAACACACCTCCATCTAAACACACCTCCACCTGAAACACACCTCCATCTAAAACACACCTCCACCTGAAACACACCTCCACCTGAAACACACCTCCATCTAAAACACACCTCCACCTGAAACAGCTGCAGCCGACCATCCAATAGAAACTACTTTTACACCCTCCAGCTGGTCGACTCCTCAGACAACAGTTTGTTTACCACAACAACCGACAGCCGACAGATACGATCAGAGAAAAGCAGCTGCAACACGTCATCATCTCTGACTACCACTAATACAATCTAACGCTGCTAATCTGCTAATAAAAACCAGATAAAAGCACAATTTATGAAGCACAGATGATGCAGTAAACTTGATATGAACTAAAATTAACAGTGTATTATTGCACTTGTTAGCTAAGTATTTGTTTAATTACATTATTAACAAAAAACATGGCTACGCTTCACTGCAAAAGATTAAATAATTTAAAAATATATTTTTAATTATAAAAATTCTACATTTTTTCTGCAATTTTAAAATACATAAAAATATTAATAAAATTACAAAAATAAATCATAAATTTGAATTAACTGTTTTGTGTAAATTTATATGTGAAAAATAATTATAATTACATTTTAAACAAAAAGCATTTTCTATTTGTTATAATGCACTGTAAAAAATGTATAATTTTACATTTGTTTCCCTTTTTATTTTACAGATTTTTTCTGTTTTTGAAAAATATATGCAAATATCAAAAAATTTACAAAAACAGATAGTGAATTTACATTTCTAATGGAGAATTAATTAAAAAAAAAAAAACAAGATATATATGACAGTATAGACAAGATTTTTACAATAGTTTACGGTTTAAATATATCATAATATAATTGATAAGTCTTAAAATTAACAGTAACTCTAATCATAAGTATTTGTTTAATTCCATTTTTAATAAAAACACAGGCGTCCTTTTTTGGCAACACTGCACTCTTTTATTTAACAGATTTTTTCTGCATTTTTTAAATAATTAAATATCAGAAAATTACAAAAACTGAACATAAATTTGCATTTTAATGTAAAATATAACGAAGAAAACAGGATCCATATAAGATTTTATACAATATTCTTTCATAAATTGATGAGTAGGAACTTGTCATTTACTTGATATGATGATAATTCATAAATAAATCAATTGAAAGTGTTTGTTAACGCTAGTTTTGCATTTTTCATCTTAAATCCATTAATTTATAAGTGGACATACTTTTAATAATATATATGAGACTTTTTGGCGCAATGTCACATGTAAAAACTCAAACTACACTTGAAATATCTAAAATTTACTGTAGATGCAATTTGAAACTGAACACTAAAAATTATACAATAAATCCACGGAATCACTGCACTTTTTGCAGTTTTTAGCCTGATTATTTCTATTATAACATTATTCACATCATTTATGGGTAATTTCATTACTTTTACACTTATAAATACCCTTCATTAAAGATTAAAAAGGCAAAAAAAAATACACTTTATGTAAAAGCAGTGCTACATAAATATGTAAAATATGATTTTTTGTTGTTTTTTTAATGACAAAGGGTATTATTGTAGTTTTTGGTGCTGCAGCTGCTGGAATATTACCATTTTAGTATTTTTTTTTTTTTTTTTTACAGTGTGTTTATCTCTATCCTCTACTTTGTGCTGCATTAAAGCAGAACATGTGACATTCTACTAATCCTCCACAGCTCCTGCCAACATGCTGGTGTAGTTTTACAGTCTGTGCTCAGATAAAGCAGCAGCTGATGAGGGAAGCGTGTAAAACCAGGTATCATATCTGTTCGAGCATCACGTGTGCCGACATCTCGTCTCCGTCACTCTGTCTGTCAGCCGCTTTGTTTTCCAGCATCGACTTACAGCAACGAGTCTCTCAGCGATATTAACCGCCTCCTGGAAAACACTCATTTACTCTCCTGCCTCCATTTACGATCTACAGAGAACAGAGTCCTGGAGGGCTTCAAGTGCAGCGTTTTAAAGAATCGATTCTGCTGATGAAGACTCACATCAGACGACTAAAAAACACAACACAGTCCTCCACTTTAACCCTCGTGTCGTCCTGCGGGTCAAAATTGACCCGTTTTAAAGTTTGAAAATGTGGAAAAAAATATATTTTCACAGTGAAACTTCTGATGTCCACATTTTCAACATTTTGGGGAAATCTTTGAACATTTTTTGGTGTAAAAAAGAAATCATCAACCAAAATCTTTTTTATTTTGGTTAATTTTTTGTGAATGTTCTTAAGAAACATTTTTAATATTTCTTTTTTTCCCACCAAAAAATGTTCAAAAAATTTCCCAAAAATGTTGAAAATGTGGACATCTGAAGTTTCACTGTGAAAATATATATATTTTTTCCACATTTTCAAACTTTAAAACGGGTCAATTTTGACCCGCAGGACGACACCAGGGTTAATTGGACTTTAATGTAAAATGTTAAACAGCCTCTGAGTGCTTTTAAACTGCAGTAAAATCCACCTGCTGCTGCTGAAATATTCACAAACCAAACAGCTGTCAGGCTTGCTCAGTGTTCTAATCTCACACCAAAGATCAGATTTAATTCCCTTCTGTCGTCACCAGAACATCGTGACCTTTTCTGAGAAACCTCCAGACGCATCGGCCGGATCCTCATAATGAGCCCAGCTGGGAATTTTGCATTTAGGCCTCTTTTCGTCTCCTCGTCAGTCGCTGCAGCTCTTCGGTAATTAGTGAAGCGAATCGTTTGAAATGTGCAGGTTCAGCTGCAGAGGAAACGCCTCCATCACTGCAATCACAGCTTCTCCTCCAGCACACAGAGATCACATTTTTAAAAGGTTGGACGGATCCCGTGGGAGACGACTTTCACACAGTCAGCAGCAGAAACTGTCGACTCACGACGCCTGTTTCTCACCACACGTCTGATCTGCATCCGGCATATACAGGAGCACTGATGAACTGTAGAGGAGCTGTTATACCGAGCAGCTGAACGGGCTGAAAAGCAGCCAGGAAGAGAGCTGGGAAAACTGTTTCCTCGCTGCTAATTCAACACAATCGACACAATTAATCCTCGTGTCGTCCTGCGGGTCAAAATTAACCCGGTTTAAAGTTTGAAGATGTGGAAAAAAATAATAATTTCACAGTGAAACTTCTGATGTCCACATTTTCAAAATTTTGGGGAAATCTTTGAACATTTTTTGAAGGAAAAAAAGAAATGTTAAAAATGTTTCTTGAGAACATTCACAAAAAAATCTACCAAAATCCAGCGAATTTCACTGGATTTTGGTTGATTTTTTTGTGAATGTTCTTATAGAAAATATTAGAAGTTTTACTGATATATATGTGATCACTTTAGATATTTTTAGGATTTTTTGGGAAGATTTTTACTCATTTTTGAAAATATTTACAAGAATTTTCTTGCCAAATTTGGGTGATTTTTTAAGAAAATAAAACTCTTAAGGGAAGTTTTCAAGGAATTATTGGAATTTTCTTCCTGAAGGTTTTGCAGATTTTCAGAAATTTGGGGAATTTTTTTGCTGAATTTTGGGACTTTTTTCAGACAAGGAAACTATATTTTTTGGTGCCCGTAAATGAGGACAACAGGAGGGTTAAGATGCAAGCAGCTGCATAAATGTTGCCGCCAGATGTTGAACCTGCCTCACCTCTCGAAGACGTATCTGAGGGCGATGAAGGCGAAGGCCAGTGGTAAGGTGTAGATGAGGTCTCTGGGAAGAGGGAACCGACCCTCGTCCTCCTTCATCTCGATGTCCCGCCAGCGGATCCCAGGAGGAAGCCAGAACTCCTCCTGCCACAGCCACTCGTTCAGCAAGGCCTCCATCCTGAGCAGAAAACAGTCTTATCAGTCTCAAACTTACACCAAACGTCACCCGAGAGCCTCAAGATTTGACGTGAAAAGACAAAACATCTCACAAGTTCTCACAGGGATGGCTCAATTATCGACTTGGCTGATTATCGTGGCTGATATTTGGCATTTTTTTCCAATTATCTGTATTTTTATTAAATTGAAGGCTTTATTTCGATGTCTGTCGTCACTCTGCGGTCTCAGAAATGTCTCTCAAGCAGCAAAATCTCAATCAGAAACCAGCAAGTTAGCTTCTCTCATAGCGGCTAAGGCTATGCTAACAACTAGCAGCCAGTTAGTTTAAACCATCAGGTGAGAATCAGAACAGATCTCTCTTACAGAAGTATCTTTAAGATCTTTAATGCTCTTTTTGTCTACTTCCACTGCACCAGACCACATTTCTGCACACAGCTGCGGAGTCCATTGCTTTCTGATTGGGATTATTGTGGCCAACACATCAGGTTTCTCAATGTAAAATCAAATATCAAGTTTTATTCCACAGCCCTGGGAAGAAGCTAACAAATCATTTTAATCAATTCAAACTTATGCAGAAGATTAACTTTATTTACAAATTTTGTTGTTTGACTTTAACTGTTAAAAAAAAAAAAATATTGCCAAATATTTAGGACTGATTGACTTGTAACACAAAAATTCTTATTCTGCATGTTTTGGTTGATCATCTTCTTCTATGCGCTGCATGTCTGTAGTTTAGCGTATGTCAGTGCCCGCTATTGGTCGGAACAAGCAATTACACCCACCACTACAATAACTTTATGAACATTGATATTCAAAATAATGTCAAAATCGCCAATCATCAAGGATTCTCAGGCTCCACCGACAAACATATCAAGCTCACTAGCTCATGCTACAGCAACCTAACATTATATAGCATTATTAATTTAACATAAAATCTGCTAATTAGCCATTTAGATAAATAATAATACACTTATTTTTTATTGCTGGCTAGCTTCTATGATCCCTCCAAAGTCCTAATGTTACAGTTTTGCATATTACAGTAGTTATTTTTTCATTCAAACTGATGGATAAACCTCCATATGACTGTCAGGTAAACAACAACGACAGGCTTGTGTTTGTGTGTATTCGTATTCACTATATATTCTAATAAACAAAAAGGCATTTTTTAAATTCAATCTCATTTTCTCAGAAGAGAGAAATGATTTTAATGCTATTTAAATGCTTGTAAGGTCACTATGATTCAAAAAAAGACCTGCTATGACAATTATATCTGCATCTAGGGGTTTATATGACTATACTACAGCAATAAATAGCAGTTAACTTGCAAAAAAACATGATAAAAAAAACATGCTTGTGGGCCTTGCATGAGTCCAAACCCAACTAGAGCTACAAAGCCTGAAAACATGTATTCTCCAAACACACAAACACACACACAAACATACAACACACATGTATTTCCTTCATTTTGTCATCTCCTGTCTTCTCATACAGCCGCAGTCTGTTTAAGCGCTGCTTCCTATTCAGCTCATTGATCAGCCTGCAGGACTGAAAAACAACAACAACACAGCGACCAACAACAACAACATGGAGGTTCTGTCTGCAGACACGTTCCATCAGAACCAAACACAGTTTTAATGTAGACTAGGACCTGTTTTCAGTGTCGATCCTCGCTGCGCACCTCTCACATCCCGCTGCAGCCTCGAACCGAGCAGCGCCTCCAACACCCAGCCTCCCTGCCAACACCTCGGCTTATTCCCTACAGCAGAACATCCACAGAACCGAGCCGCCTCCGGTCCACAACACACCGGACAGAGAGCCGAGATTCTGCTTACCTGTCCGCGCTCCTGTGATGGGGATGGGAAGTGGCTTCAGGCAGAGGCCGACGGAGAGAGGAGGAGCCAAGTGTGACGCACCCAGCTCCGGCTGAGGGCGGAGACAAGGAGGCGCTGTTACCACCACCACCACCACCACCACCATCATCTTCATCACCACCATCATCATCATCATCTTCACCGCCATCATCATCATCATCATCATCATCATCATCATCACCACCACCATCACCTTCATCATCATCATCACCGCCATCATCATCATCACCACCACCACCATCATCATCACCACCACCACCATCATCATCACCACCACCACCATCACCTTCATCATCATCATCACCGCCATCATCATCATCACCACCACCACCACCATCATCATCACCACCACCACCATCATCATCATCACCACCACCACCACCATCATCATCATCATCACCACCTCCATCATCATCATCATCATCATCATCATCATCATCATCATCACCACCACCACCACCACCATCATCATCATCACCACCACCACCACCATCATCATCATCATCACCACCTCCATCATCATCATCATCATCATCATCATCATCATCATCACCACCACCACCACCACCATCATCATCATCACCACCTCCATCATCATCACCACCACCATCATCACCACCATCATCATCATCACCATCATCATCATCACCACCATCACCATCATCTTCATCATCACCACCACCATCACTATCATCATCATCATCACCACCCACCACCACCACCATCATTATCATCATCATCACCATCATCATCATCTTCATCACCACCATCATCATCATCATCTTCATCACCATCATCATCATCGTCATCATCACCATCATCTTCATCATCATCATCATCACCACTACCATCACTATCATCATCATCACTGACACCCTGTAGCAGGTCTTCATTTCTTTCAGCCAGAACAGGTTCCATGAGCTGATAATCATCTTTAAATCCCTTAAAACGTGCAGCAAAGACAAACCAATAACAATAACAGGACAGTAATGATGTGTCATATGTCATGTCTTAATCATTTAATCATTTACAGTCTGTCCTTGATCTCAGTTCAGTTGAAATATATATAAATATAGAAATAGATATGCAAGATTTCTGCGCAGTAGAGCAAAGTTTGTGTTATAAGTTAATATTTCTCTTGGCACATTGACTACTGACTGTGGTTTACTTTGTTTTTACTGTCTTGGTTGGTTTTTATTGTCTGTATATTTTTATTCTGTGCTTGTCTTATTGTTTTTATGATTTTATGCTCTGAATGTTTTTATTGTTTGTGCAGCAGTACCCATTCGTAATCCAAGCCAAATAAAGAACTTTGACTTGACTTCAAGCCCTTTTTTCAGTGATTTGGGTACCAAACATATATACATATACATATGTATATGTACAGTTGCATAAACATATAAACACCATGTATATTATAACAACAGTTGAATTTTAATGACTCCTATAACTCTGAATTATCTATGAGGAATCATTGAAACACGTGTCTTAGTCACAAAAAAACAATCATGCAAAAGTCTTCTGTGAATATGACAAATCAAAACAAAAAGCTACTGGTTCAAAAACATACATGCAGTAACTTTAATCAGTTTTAGTGATGTAGACAGTTGTGTTAATCAAATTGTCTTAGTTTCTTGGCCTCTTAATGTCTTGTTGACTACAGTTGCTGACTCCTCTGCATCAATTTAAATGGAACCCATTTGATCCACTCATTAGCCACAAACACTACAGATCTGTAAAAGCAAATCATTGCATTTAGCAAGTCAGAAAGCCACTTTGAGCCATTTCAAAGCAGCTTCAGATCCATAAATCATCTGTTTGTCAGTATAAAGTTCATGGTCCAGTTGTGTTACTGCCATCATCAGGAGGAAAGCACAAACTACCACCTGCTGCTGAGAGACGATTGGTCAGGATGGTCAAGAGTCAACCAAGAATCAGGTCTGGATGAATGAGAAGCTGCTGGAACACAGCTGTCAGTGTCCACAGGGTTCTAGAGGATCCATGAAGAAGGAAGTTCTTCCTCTAGAAGCAGAACCTTAAAGCTCCACTCATCACATGGACAAAGAAAAGGCCTTCTGGAGGAGAGCTTTGTGGTCAGATGGAACAAAAACTGAAGGTGAGGCCTTTAACCCTAAAAACACCAGACCTACAATCAAGCATGGTGGCGGCAGTATCATGCTCTGGGGCTGTCTAGAAGAGCTTCTGGACTGGTTTAGACTGAATGTTGGACTGATTTTGGACTTTCTTGGGACTGGTTTATGTTTGGTTCTCCTGGTTTTGAATGTGATCCAAAATTGTTTTAGGATTTATTTCACAGTGGTTCTGGTCCTGGCTTAGGACTGGTTTTAGATTATTTTGGTGGGTCTTGGACTTTTTTAGTAGTGTAGGTTTTAGGTCCCAATTTTGCACTGGTTGTTGACTTTTTTAGGACTGGCTTCAGACAGTATTCTAATTGGTTCTGAACATTTTTTGGACTGGTTTAGGTTTGATTTTGGTCCTGGTTTTAGACTTTTTGAGGACTGGTTTCACACTGTCTTAGGTGGGTCTTCAACCATTTTCAACTCAAAAAACACCAAACCTACCGTCAAGCATGGTGGTGGCAGTATCATGCTCTGTGGAACTGGAGCTTCACACAAAGTAAATGGAACAATGAAGAAATGAAGGAAGAGGATTACCTCCACGGTCTTCGGGAAAATCAAAAAACATCAGCAGAAGGTTGACCTTGGACACAGTTGGATGTTTCAACCAGACAATGAGTCCAAACACACATCAGACGTGGTAAAGAAATGGTTCCATCAGGCTAGAATGAAGGTTTTGAACTGGTCTCCTCAAAGTCCTGACTTAGACCCATCAAGAACCTGTGAACTGATTAAGAAACAAGTTTGAGTCAGAAAGATGACAAATTTAGTTGAACTGAACCAATTCTGTCAAGAGGAGGGTCAAAGATAAACCAGAAGCTTGTGGATGGAAATCAAAAGAGCCTAATTGAGGTGAAAATGGATTAAAAACATTGCTGTATGTATACTTTTGACCCCACTGGTTTGCAGATTATTTGGTTTTATCTTCTCCATCCCCTTTGAGGTCAATATTTCTCTCAGTATTTGAGGCCTAAATTGTTAAAATGTCTGGAGATAATCACACACGTACGTACGTATGTTTCTTTTTAAAAAGGATTTCATTTTACACATTCTTGGCTGCTGGTGATGAGCGATGCCTCGAAAATTTCTGGAGAAAATCACAGGAGCCTGAATTACGTCCCACTTTACTGTTGTTTAATCCTCAAGGTGAGCGACGGGATATGAACACATTAGAGTGCAGGAATAAAAAGGAGGCAGAGCTTTCATTATGGATTTCTTTGTAAAGCACCAGCAGGGTTGCATACGTATCCAGACGAGTGTAATTGTGCTTAAAATATTATAATTTTTAGCTGCATGTAGGTCATTACACATCCACAATAGACCTTTATGTGACTACCTGAGTAATTTGAGCTGTTAACATACTCATTTGTCATCGCCAGCTGATTTATTAGTCCTCATATCCTGAGGATATATTTGCACAAGTGATGTTAAAGTTTGCTTTTGTTTGTCATGTGAAGGGAAACAAGACATCTTAAGTTCAAGAAACAGAAATGCAGTATGCGGGGACATCCTGTCACTGATATTTATCAATCAGCCATCATGGTAAGAAGCTGATAAGGTTTACAGGCATGCTCACATGACGCTGCCTCTCATACCAGTCATACTCCAGAAATACTTACTGAGGACAGATAGGCTGCAGGGGAAGACTGAAGCTACAATGTCGGGTTTTTGTGATTTAAAAAAATGAGACCAAGATGAATCATTTAAGAGCTTTAATGTGACTTATAACCTGTACAACTAGACTGAAAAACAAACTGAAACATGCACACCCTTAAACTAATACTCTGTTGAAGCATCTTTTGATTTTATTAGGAGTCTATCAGCATAGTGCATCTTGACTTTACAATATTTGCCCAATCTTCTTTGGAAAAACGCTCCAAATCCGTCAGATCGCAAGGCTGTCTAATGTGCTCAGCCCTCTTCAGACCAACCCACACATGTTCAATCAGATTCAGGTCTTCCAAACCTTTAATCTTCTTCTGGTGAAGCCATTCTTTTGTTGATTTGGATGTATGCTGTGGATCGTTGTCATGCTGAAAGATGAAGGTCCTCTTCATTTTCAGCTTTCTAGCAGAAGCCTGGAGGTTTCATGCCAACAGTGATGGTATTTTGAAAAGTTCTGAATTCCTTTCACCTTGACTGATGGTTCGTGTCCACAGGATACATCAATTTCTCACATCTCATGCATTGTCTATGTGAAATGTACCACATTGCATGCTGGTTGCATTGTGTTGCATCGCCCCTGAGCTCATTTTTGCATAAAGTAGACTTAATTTCTACTTTATGCAAATGATGTGTGGGGAGCGGAGGTCCAATAACTCGCAAAACTTTTGTAAAACGTCTAAACTAGCAGTCATTGAACTAATATGAGGGCAGATTCAGCAGCTTATTTCTTGACTAAAATGCTTTCAGAAATACTTTTCACCGAACTGTTTTCCACAATACTACAATTTCATTTATCCAAAGCGACGTACATCTGAGAGTAGATGCAACACAAGCAAGGATCCAGTCAGTAGAAAACAACCTGGATAAAAGTCATAAAACAAGTTGAAGTGTGATAATAGGACCGTGGTGCCTACCGGCCGTGCAGACGGAATAGGAGTTTGTTTTTGCAGTCTGTCAAGTGCAAAGGCATTCAAGAAGAACTGGTTTTCAGTCTTTTCTTAAAGACTGACAGAGAGTCTTCAGGTGGAACAGAGTTTGGTAACTCGTTCCACCACCAGGAACCACCGAGGAGAAGAGTCCAGCTATGGACCGGCCCTGTTGTTGTGGAGGTTGGATCAGGAGTCTTTTGTTGGCCGAGCGTAGTTAGCTGGAGGGAGTGTAGACCTGAATGAGAGAGTTCAACTAGGAGGAGCTGTTTTCATTCTAGTATTAGTATATTTTATGTGGACAGCGACTGGAAGCCAGTGAAGTGATCTGAACAGAGTGACATGAGCTGTTTCTGGCTGGTTGAAAATCAGACGTGCTGCTGCATGTTTCTGTAATAAAAGAGAAAGTTTGCGACTGAGCCGCCATGTTGGTCCAACGCTTCTAAAGGTGTGTCTGAAGGTCATGTGACCATCTAGTGGCTCGCTAATGCATGCCCAACAAGTGAGCAATATTCAGATGTGACTTGTTTCCATGTCAGAAAAAATGCCCCTGTGGACAAGTACCACAAAGCCCCAGTTCCTGCTGAAGAAAAACAGCCCCGAAGCATGATGCTGCCACCACCGTGCTTCACTGTGGTGTGTTATTTTTGCCCCAAACATAACTTCCATTATTATGGATAGAAAATTTAACTTTGGTTTCATTAGACCACATCACATTTTTCCACATACTTTTGGAAGACTTCAAATATGTTTTCATGCAAAATCTAGCTGTTTGAAAGGGGTTCCATCTTACCACCTTCCCCCACAGGGTCTGTTTTATATCCACTGTAGCAGTTGTTTATAGAAAATATGTGAAAATTCCTCTTTTAACTCTCCTGTTGTCCTCATTTAGGCATCAAAAAATATTGACCCATTTTAAAGTTTGAAAATGTGTGGAAAAAAATATATTTTCACAGTGAAACTTCTGATGTCCACATTTTCAACATTTTGGGGAAATCTTTGAACGTTTTTTGGTGAAAAAAAAGAAATGTTAAAAATGCTTCTCAAGTACATTCACAAAAAATCAACCAAAATCCAACGAATTTCCTTGGATTTTGGTTGATTTTTATGTGAATGTTCTTAAAGAAAATATTAGAAGTTTTACTGATATATATGGAATCACTGTAGATATTTTTAGGATTTTTTTTGAAGATTTTTACTCATTTTTTAAATTATTTGCAAGAATTTTCTTGCCAAATTTGGAGGATTTTTTAAAAGATAGAACTTTTAAGAGAAACTTTTACGGAATTATTGGAATTTTCTTCCTGAAGGTTTTGCAAATTTTCAGAAATTTGACGAATTTTTTGCTGAATTTTAGGATTTTTTTTCAGACAAGGAAGCAATATTTTTTGTGCCTGTAAATGAAGACAACAGGAGGGTTAAGTAATAAAGGCGTGAACTGGAAGGTGTCATTTCAGGCTCTGGAGGCTAAAGTCCTGCTCTCCTCTGCTCAGACAACGATGGCGTTTCTGCCTCGGAGCCGAGAGGGCGAAGCCTGGAGGGAATTAAAAGGATATTCACGGTAACCTTAGATCTGTCGGTGCTATCAGAGTCATGAGAGCTGCTCGCTTTCAGGATTCCACACAGTAAATGCAAATATGAGAGCAGGTTTCCGGAGGACAGGGTTCCATCTGCTCTAATAAATCACGTCTCAGAATGCCTGTGTGAGTTCTCTAGTTGTTGTTTTTGCCGGACTTGTTCACGTCAAAGTAAGCATGATGCCGACAGAACACGTGACTGATGAGGCCGTTACGGGCGAGAGATGAAAAGATTTTTCTGTCTGGAATTCCTCAGATATGTGTCACGGTTCCTGTGAGCTCCATTACCTGCTATCCAGTTACAGGAAGTAGTAAATATGAACTTTATTCACACACTGATCGACTCAGCTCCTCGGCCTTGGAGAGTAACTTCACAGAAAATAATAAAACTTCCTGGATTGTGACTAGTCTGAGCGTTGACTGTTAGAGTTGCACCACAGGTAAAATGATAAGGTCTTCCAATGACAGGTGTAAATGTGTTGCCATGGCGATACCATCTCCTCTCACCTGGGTGTGTTCTGTTATCGCTGCATGCTTGTTGTGTTGACCAGCTGTTGACTCGTTCACATGCCTGAAAAAATGGCTTTTCATGTCTTCATACCTGGAAAAGGACATTTTTTCAGGGTCACACAAGCACACCTGTAAATCTGTAGACCTATAGACCTGTAGACCTGTAGACCTGTAAACCTGTAGACCTGTAAACCTGTAAACCTGTAGACCTGTACACCTGTAGACCTGTAGACCTGTACACCTGTAGACCTGTAAACCTGTAGACCTGTAAACCTGTAAATCTGTAGACCTATAGACCTGTAAATCTGTAGACCTGTAAACCTGTAGACCTGTAAACCTGTACACCTGTAGACCTGTAAACCTGTAAACCTGTAAACCTGTAGACCTGTACACCTGTAGACCTGTAAACCTGCAGACCTGTAGACCTGTAGACCTGTAGACCTGTAAACCTGTAGACCTATAGACCTGTAGACCTGTAGACCTGTAGACCTGTAGACCTGTAAACCTGTAAACCTGTAGACCTGTAGACCTGTAAACCTGTAGACCCGTAAACCCATAGACCTGTAAACCTGTAAACCTGTAGACCTGTAAACCTGTAGACCTGTAGACCTGTACACTTGTAAACCTGTAGACCTGTAGACCTGTAGGCCTGTAGACCAGTAGATCTGTACATCTGTAAACCTGTAGACCTGTACACCTATAGACCTGTAAACCTGTACACCTGTACACCTGTAGACCTGTAGACCTGTAGACCTGTAAACCTGTAGACCTGTACACCTGTAGACCTGTAAACCTGCAGACCTGTACACCTATAGACCTGTAAACCTGTACACCTATAGACCTGTAAACCTGTAGACCTGTAGACCTGTACACCTGTAGACCTGTAAACCTGCAGACCTGTACACCTATAGACCTGTAAACCTGTACACCTATAGACCTGTACACCTGTAGACCTGTAAACCTGTAGACCTGTAGACCTGTAAAGCTGTAGACCTGTAGACCTGTAAACCTGTAAACCTGTAGACCTGTACACCTGTAGACCTGTAAACCTGTAGACCTGTAGACCTGTAAACCTGTAAAGCTGTAGACCTGTAGACCTGTCGACCTGCAAACCCTTAGACCTATTTTACAGATTTTTTTTTTTGCAATTTTCATTAAATAGGCTGCAGATAATAAACAGTAAAACAATTATTATAAAGTAATAATTCAAACGTTAGCATGTTGGAAAACAGGCCAAAACTGTAAATAATGTCCGCATCAGAAATCTGTATTTTTTTGTAAATGTTAATTAGTTTTGTTTTACAGCATTAGACCGTGAAATTACATTATCATTATTGTATTAAATCAGAAAAAAATACTGTCATTTTATAGATATTTGACATAATTTGAAGGAAAAATTACAAAAAAGGAAGTGAAAAAGGAAAATTAATTAATTATGAAAGGATTAAAAAAATGCAAAATTATTTTCAAAAATGTTTATTTCAAAGATTTTTGCTGTTTTGGTAAATTACAGATAATGATGTGTAAATCACAGAAAAAAATAATTGATTTACATGTTAGTTATAAGAAAATCAATCCTGTAAATAATGTACATGTTTTTACCAATACTAGGCAATAGTATTCAGTTCTTTTAGAATTTTTGGTAGTAATATTACAATATTTTCTACATTCTTCAAATCAGAAAAAAGTATTATTTACAGATAGTTGCCATGATGTTTACCATAGAAAACAAAAAAAAAACAGACCAAAGGTGTAAAAATTTGTATTTTTTAGAAATAATCATTCACCCTTTTGCAATGTGTGACTAATTTATTTCTGTATTTCTCTAATTTATTTTAATTAATTCATTTACTTTTCCCACTGCATTTAAATCTGCTAAAAATATCATTTTACAGTTTAATTTTTTTGTGTGTGTACTGTCCTGCCAGATTTTCACAGTTTAAAAAAAAAAAAAAAATTTATTTTTTGCACTACATTTATTTAATCTGGTTGAAACAGACACCCTACAGAGACAACAAGACACTAATTAAATATAGCAAAGATGTCTGCAACACTTTTAAAGAGCACTAATGCAGAAAAAGGTAACTTAGCTGAACTTACACTGCAAAAATTCAAAATCTTACCAAGTCTATTTGTCTTATTTTTAGTCAAAATGTCTCATCCCACTTGATTTAAGATAAATTCACTTAACAAGAGACATTTCAGCAGATGGAGGGACTTGTTTTAAGACGATGCATCTTAAATATCTTATTAAGTCAAACAATCTTGAAATTATCTTGTTTTGGTTGAATTTTACAAGAAAACTCAAAACAAGTTTAATACATCTCAGTTTAGGAGGTTACATGAAAGCAAAAATCTATTTTTGAGTGAAAAACTGCAGTTTTTTTTTAAGCATGTCTGGCTTATTTTAGGACACCTAAGCTTGACAATCCTGGTAAAAATATAGTTTAACCCTCCTGCTGTCCTCATTTATGGGCACCAAAAAATATTGCTTCTTTGTCTGAAAAAATTTCAAAAATTCAGCAAAAAAAAAAAAAATTTCCCCAAATTTCTGAAAATTTGCAAAACCTTCAGGAAGAAAATTCCAAAAATTCCTTCAAAGTTTTATTTTTTTTAAAAAATCCCCCAAATTTGGCAAGAAAATTCTTGTAAATATTTTTCAAAAAATGAGTAAAAATCTTCCAAAAAAAATCCTAAAAATATCTAAAGTGATTCCATATATATCAGTAAAACTTCTAATATTTTCTTTAAGAACATTCATATAAAAATCAACCACAATCCAGGGAAATTTGCTGGATTTTGGTTGATTTTTATGTGAATGTTCTTAAGAAACATTTGTAACTTTTTTTTCCACCAAAAAACGTTCAAAAATTTCCCAAAAATGTTGAAAATGTGGACATCAGAAGTTTCACTGTGAATATATTTTTTTTCCTCATTTTCAAACTTTAAAACGGGACAATTTGACCTGCAGACCTCAATATTCTAAATATCATATCTTATGTCAAGAAATCTTACCAAGCCATTTTTCACTTATTCTATTGGCAGTTTTTTTTCCACTTATTTCAAGGTAAAAGTTCTTTGAAATAAGTTTTTTTTCTTGTTTTGAGAGGGGCATTTTTTCCAGTGTAACCTGAATCCAATAGAACACCTTTGGAACATTATGTTTTGGTCCATCCGACACCTCCAGGTTGCTCCTCAGACTGTCCAGGAGCTCAGTGATGCCCTGGTCCAGTTCTGGGAGGAGATTCCTCAGGACACCATCCATCGTCTCATTCGGAGCTTGTCTTGACATCGTCAGGCTGCATACAAGCACATGGAGGCCATACAAACTACTGAGCACCATTCTGAGTTGCTGCCATGGAATTTCAGCAAGATGGACCAGCCTGCACCATCAGTTCTTCACTTTGACTTCTGGGGTATCTTGAATTTAGGTCTCCTGTGGGTTGATAATTTTCATTTCCATCAAATAATGTGGCAGCTTTTCATTCCTAACACATTATCCAGTCCATATCAATGTAAATATCCAGTTTGTTTTTTCCCCGCATTGAAATACGATGTGTTTCCAAGCGCTCCTTTAATTTTTTTGAGCAGTGTAGTTCTCATGTCCACAACATTCACTTTTCACACATTATAGATTTTAAAAATGTCCAAGCACCGTTTTTGTCACAGCATAATGATCTAATCCATTGGAGTCCCAGTTTGGACCATTGCTGTCTTACGCTGTCCTGAGCTTGTTTGTGTGGATATTATATTCCATCCGTCATTATGGGGGATTAAAGCTAATAAATATAAGATTAGCTGCAGTTATCCTGTATTAGGTTACAGGTCAAATGTGGTTTAATTGTTTCTTCCTTTGTTCATACTTACCTTTCTTCGTTCTGACTCACCTGTAGGATTAGTGTTTAGGAGGAGGAGGTCAGCACTTCCTGGTTTATGGTGATGTCAGGGTGACACACTGGAAAAAAATGCCCCTCTCAAAACAAGAAAAAAAAACTTATTTCAAGCAACTTTTACCCTGAAATAAGTGGAAAAAATCTGCCAATAGAACAAGTGAAAAATGGCTTGGTGAGATTTCTTGAAATATGATGATATTTTGAATACTGAGATCTTAAAATTAGCTAGGAAAACTTATTTTAAGCTCTATTTTACCAGGACTGTCAAGCTTAGGTGTCTTAAAATAAGCCAGACATGCTAAAAAATAGTAGTTTTTCACTCAGAAATAGATTTCTGCTTTCATGTAACCTCCTAATTTTCATGTTAACCCTCCTGCTGTCCTCATTTACGGGCACCAAAAAATACTGTTTCCTTGTCTGAAAAAGATCCAAAAATTCAGCAAAAAATTCCCCAAATTTCTGAAAATTTGCGAAACCTTCAGGAAAAAATTCCAATAATTCCGTAAAAATTTCCCTGAAAAGTTTTAGTAAAAAAAAAAAAAAAATCCCCCAAATTTGGCAAGAAAATTCTTGTAAATATTTCCAAAAAAATGACTAAAAATCTTCAAAAAAAAATCTAAAAATATCTAAAATGATTACATATATATCAGAAAAACTTCTGATATTTTTTTAAGAACATTCACATAAAAAACAGTCAAAAATTTGATTGATTTTTTTGTGAACGTTCTTAAACATTTTTAACATTTCTTTCTTTCCACCAAAAAATGTTCAAAGATTTCCCAAAAATGTTGAAAATGTAGACATCAGAAGTTTCACTGTGAAAATAGATTTTTTTTCCATGTTTTCAAACTTTAAAACAGGTTAATTTTGACCTGCAGGACGACACGAGGGTTAAACTTATTTTGAGTTTTCTTGTAAAATTCAACTCAAAGCAAGATAATTTCAAGATTGTTTGACTTAACAAGGTATTTAAGATGCATTGTCTTAAAACAAGTCCCTCCATCTGCTGAAATGTCTCTTGTTAAGTGAATTTATCTTAAATCAAGTGGGATGAAACATTCTGACTAAAAATAAGGCAAACAGACTTGGTAGGATTTAGCATTTAGTTTTTGCAGTACATCACTGGTCCAGACCAAGCGGAGGGAGTTTGTCGTTTTTGATGAATGTTTCTTTTCATTCAGTGGTAATTTCACATGTTTAGCTCTAAGAGAGACATTTTTGTTTTTCATTGAACTTTTTTCATGGAACTGACTGGAATAAGTGAATGAATTTAGGGGTGGGATTAAATCAGTTTGAAATTCTTTCCACTCCCTTTCAAACATGTTCAAGTTTTGTTTTCCTTCCATTCTCCTTACATGAGAAGCATGATGGACTATTTTAGTTGTTTTTGTGAATCATTCGTTGAATGTTTTTAAATTACATGTTCAAAATAAATAAATAAAATACAATTTAAAAAAAAACTAGGAGAAAAGAATGTTTGAAAATATTTTTTAAAAAACCAAATAAGTCTAGAATTCCCCCTAAAATGCTGTTTTTCTCTTGTCCCACCCCCCTGATGACCAAACTGAATCTCCAATAAAGAAGAATCTAATTTAAATCTCCTTTTGTTGGTTTTATTTTTTTCGTTTATGTCTCTTGTAAAAGTGGGAATATTTTTTAAATAAACACAATATTTTAAATAATTATTATTCATGGAATGTGTCCCACAAAAGCCCTGTTGATGATGTTTTTGTCCTTTGTGTCTCATTTCTGTCATTTTGTGTCTTTGTTTAGTCATTTTCTGTCTTGTTTTTTCAATTTCTGTCTCATGTTTGTTGTTTTGTGTCTTGTTTTTGTTGTTTTGTGTCTCATTTCTGTCATCTTGTGTCTTCTTTTAGTAATTTTGTTTCACATTTCTGTCATTTTGTGTCTTGTTTCTGTCATGTGTCTTCTTTTAGTCATTTTGTGTCTCAATTCTGTCATTTTGTGTCTCATTTCTGTCATTTTATGTCTTGTTTTTGTCATTTTGTGTCTTGTTTCTGTCGTTTTTTGTCATTTTCTGCCTCGATTTTGTTGTTTTCTGGCTTGTTTTTGTCGTCTTCTGTCTCTTTTTTGTCATTTTATGTCTTGTTGTTTTCTGTTTTGTTTGTTGTTTTCTGTCTTGTTTTTGTCATTTTCTGTCTTGTTTTTGTCATTTTCTGTCTTGTTTTTGTCATTTTGTGTTTTGTTCTTGTTTTGTGTTTCGTTTTTGTTGCTTTCGGTCTTGTTTTTGTCATTTTATGTCTTGTTTTTGCTGTTTTGTGTCTTGTCTTTGTCATTTTTTGTCTCTTTTTTGTCATTTTATGTCTTGTTCTTGTTTTATGTTTCATTTTTGTCATTTTATGTCTTGTTTTTGTCATTTTATGTCTTGTTTTTGTCATTTTATGTCTTGTTTTTGCTGTTTTGTGTCTTGTCTTTGTCATTTTTTGTCTCTTTTTTGTCATTTTATGTCTTGTTCTTGTTTTATGTTTCATTTGTGTCATTTTATGTCTTGTTTTTGTCATTTTATGTCTTGTTTTTTGTCATTTTATGTCTTGTTCTTGTTTTATGTTTCATTTTTGTCATTTTATGTCTTGTTTTTGTCATTTTATGTCTTGTTCTTGTTTTATGTTTCATTTTTGTCATTTTATGTCTTGTTTTTGTCATTTTATGTCTTGTTTTTTGTCATTTTATGTCTTGTTTTTGCTGCTTTGTGTTGTGTTTTTGTCGTCTGGAGTAGGGTTAGCAAACAACACAGAAAACATGGAATAAAAATGCTACCATTGATGTGGAAGCTGAGCCAGTCAATACCTGTTATTGATCAATATGGAGCAGAAAACTGGAAAAGAGAAGGTTGACTTTTCAAACATTTTGAAGCCCAAATGTCCTGCAGTTCTGGAATGATCCATGTGGGGTTTTAAGTTGCACAGCAAAGTGTCTGCCATTCTTCCAGCTTCCTCGACCTCCATGCCAGACGACTCCACGCATCGAGGCCGACACAGCGACCCCGACAGCCGGCAGATCCAGCCTCCACGCCCTGCAGGCCTCCAGCTCCTCATCCGGCCAACAGCAACAGAGCTGTGGAGGGGGGAGTGTGAACAGGAAACCGGCGGCGGCGGTTCTGAGCCCGGCTGAGCTGCTCAGGATGCTCGGTCACCTTTCAGCCGGAGAGAAGAGGAGGCCTCCTCCAAGAAACACACTTTCCCACGGGACCCTGACCCGGATTACACCACACATGTGCACACTCACCTAAACCATCAGCTGCTCGTCCAGACTCACACCCAGCTTCTCTTGTAGCGATTATTCTCACAATGTAAAGATCTAATGTGATGGAGTCACAGCTTGGAGTATGTCGACACGTATTCTAGATCAAGATATTCTGCAGCTCAAAAGTGCGTTGAAGCAGGATCTTACAGCCACAGCAGCTTTTTTTGTTTTGCACATCCCAGATAGAGGCAGAATTATGGCCAAAACCTTCAACTTTCTAACCAGTCAGCCAGAGTTTGAACCACTGAGAGATCTGCTGAAAATAAATCAGTTATTCTGTGGTGGTACCAGGTGAGCTACACCTGTTAACCATCGCGTCGTCCTGTGGGTCAAAACTGACCTGTTTTAAAGTTTGAAAATGTGGAAAAAATATATATTTTCACAGTGAAACTTCTGATGTCCACATTTCAACAAATTCTCTTAACAAGTGACATTTCAGCAGATGGAGGGACTTGTTTTAAGACAATGCATCTTAAATATCTTGTTAAGTCAAACTATCTTGAAATTATCTTGTTTTGAGTTGAATTTTACAAGAAAACTCAAAATAAGTTTAACCCTCATGTCGTCCTGCAGGTCAAAATTAACCTGTTTTAAAGTTTGAAAATGTGAAGAAAAAAATAGATTTTCAGAGTGAAACTTCTGATGTCCACATTTTCAACATTTTTGGGAAATCTTTGAACATTTTTTGATGGAAAGAAAGAAATGTTCAAAAGGTTTCTTAGGAACATTCACATAAAAATCAACCAAATTTTTGGTAGATTTTTATGTGAATGTTCTTAAAGAAAATATCAGAAGTTTTACTGATATATATGGAATCATTTTAGATATTTTTAGGATTTTTTTGGAAGATTTTTACTCATTTTTTGGAAATATTTACAAGGATTTTCTTTCCTAATTTGGGGGATTTTTTTTAAAATAAAACTTTTCTGGGAAGCTTTGGAGGAATTATTGGAATTTTCTTCTTGAAGGTTTTGCAAATTTTCAGAAATTTGGGGAATTTTTTGCTGATTTTTTGGATTTTTTTCATACAAGGAAACAATATTTTTTGGTGCTTATAAATATGAAGACAGCAGGAGGGTTAATACATCTCAAATTAGGAGGTTACATGAAAGCAAAAATCTATGAGTGAAAAACTGCTATTTTTTTTTGCATGTCTGGCTTATTTTAAGACACCTAAGCTTGACAATCCTGGTAAAATATATCTTAAAATAAGTTTCCCAGCTAATTTTAAGATCTCAATATTCTAAATATCATATCTTATTTCAAGAAATCTCACCAAGCCACTTTTTACTTGTTGTATTGGTAGATTTTCCACTTATTTCATGGTAAAAGTTCCTTGAAATAAGTTTTTTTTTCTTGTTTTGAGAGGGGCATTTTTTCCAGTGTGATTATTAGGATTTAACTGTAAAAACACGAAGAAGAACGGCTGTTTAGGTTCTTTTTAGTTATTTTCTTATTTTCTTTCTTTCTTTCTTTTGTTGGACTCATGCAAACAACCAGTCACTCCAGCACAGCCTCCTCTAAACTCCTTTTTGTCCACTTTTCTCTGCTCTCTTTCCTCTTCCAGCTGTTTTGTCGTCTCCCTGCCAACTCAACACAACCTCCGTCTTTTCTCTGCCTCCCTCTTCCTTCATCTGTTCGTGTCTCTCTTTGAGCATTCCTCCACTGTTGCTTCTCGTTCTTGGGCTGTTGTTTTTGGCGTCGGCTCTCCCTCGGACCCCCGGAGTGAAACCGGTTCTCTCTGCAGCTTTAAGCCCTAAAGACAGCAGGCCTCTTTGTCTTAACCCACACTCTGGGCTGAAGCTTACGGTGAAAAGTGTGCTTCTGGAGTAATTGGAAGTCTCCTCTGACCTCATTCCAGTGATGGACTGATGCAGATGATCCCACTTTGTTCCAGCAGAGGTCACCAGATGTTGTAGTTAGTGGAGGATCTGACAACCAGACTGGGCCACACATGGAGACGTCACTAAAGGAAAACACAACCATGTTCTACTTTTTATCATTTTATTCTTTATAGTTTACATGAAAACAGATGTGCACTTCCATCTATTTTTATATTGGTCATCTGTATTCTTCTGAGGTATAACTCTAGTTCTAAATTAGTCCAGTTAATCTCCATATTTAACCTTCGTGTCGTCCTGCGGGTCAAAATTGAAGTTTAAAAATATGGGGAAAAAATACATTTTCACAGTAAAACTTCTGATGTCCACATTTTCAACATTTTTGGGAAATCTTTGAACATTTTTTGGTGGATAAAAAGAAATGTTAGAAGTGTTTCTTAAGAACATTCACAAAAAAATCTACCAAAATTAAGCGAATTTCACTGGATTTTGGTTGATTTTTTTTGTGAATGTTCTTAAGATACATTTTTAACATTTCTTTTTTTCCACCAAAAAATGTTCAAAGATTTCCCAAAAATGTTGAAAATGTGGACATCAGGAGTTTCACTGTGAAAATATATTTTTTTCCACATTTTCAAACTTTAAAACGGGTCAATTTGACCCGCAGGACGACATGAGGATTAAGGCAAGTCAAATATTGTGAAGCAGCTCTCTTTTCCACTGTGTTCCTTTTTCATGCACAACATATAGATGATGAAAATGTCCACGCATCCTTTTCTCACAATGTTAAGAACCCATCTACTGGAGTCACGCTTTGCAGCATCATTGTCTACTGACATTACAGTTGACATTAAAGTCTATTAAAACTGTCGACACATTCTTGAAACTATAAATTCTGCAGATTAAACTTTAACTCTTGCAACTGCAATGAACACTCAGATTTCTGTAGAAAACTCTAAACTTTTCAGGTTCTTGTACTCAAAACTAAGGAACTCATCTGTTTCAACAGAGTGTGGCATAAGAAATGTTCCTCATAAGCCTGACTGCTACTGTTTAGAGTGTTTTACTGTATTGGAATCTGTTGTATAGTAAAGACATGTTTGGTTTTCCTGCTCTCTGTAGCTTGTGGACACTCCCTGTTTAAGATCTCTTTAGTACCGGTCATTTTCCTGATGAAAACACTACAAATAAACGACTTTTTGCAAGTCAGACAGAGTTTGAAACAGTCTCTTATAGTGCAATTATGTTTGTTTGTTGGGATTTAACTGTAAAAACACAAAGAAGAATGGCTGGTTCATTTAAAAAGAGAAGGTTTTGTGAGCTACGGTTTTATTTCTGTTGCCACATCCTCCAGATCATTTCCAGAAAATATTTGGGAAACAAGCGTCTGGTAATTGGACTTGAACTCATTTTCAGGTACACTGTGTATCGCCAAGAGAATGATGGGAAACATTGGATTTCTTGATGAATTTCTCCATCAGAGGCCCAGAAGGAACTTCAAATCCAACAGGACCTCCAGCTGTACGGGCTTTTTGTTTGTGTGCTCGGTTAAAGGTACATTTCCAACCTTCAAGGGGACCCGAGGAGGTAAACATCATTAAAGCCGTGCCGAGGAAGTCTGATTGTCAAGTATAAAGTTGGCTACAAAGCCTCTCTCACCCACCTGTTTACAGCCTTAATTAACAGGCAAACTTCAGCTCAGATGGAGGCCATGTCATCGGCCGAGTCGGGATCCGCCTCGTAGTTTCACTCTGGAACTATTTAAGATCTAACCTCCCGGAGACCCAGCCAACACTGAGCATCGGCACCGTCGTTCCACAACAATGTCGTGCTGTTTTCAGAGGTTATTGTTCTCATAATCAGAAAAACAGTCAAGGTACGTGCACAAAGAAACAGGATTAGTTTTTATTTCATTTAATTAGGACCTTTAAGGAGGTCAAATGTTCGTTTTAATTACGTTTGCAGGTGTGTTCTTCATGCTAGGCTAACTGGAAACTCAGAAACAATGGGATAAAAAAGGTTATTAGTTGAGAAAAACAAGCCTCGGTCCATAAAACTGAACTGATTTCATTTAATAAACCATTTAGTCTGACTTGAAATGTTCCCCATAATAGGAACCATGTTTTTAAAAAAAGAGCAAAGTAAAGGAACATGAAATTTCTCAAGTGGAGGTCACCAAAAATGGATTCATGTGTCATTTGCACAAATTTTGTAGTGTTTATTTTGAAGAACATGAAATAAAGATGTTCGAGGTTTTAGTGTAGGACGAGCACCTTACGAGCTGAACACCCTGGAGGTGTGGAATCACTCAATCCAACTTCTTATTTCATGTTAGTTTCTTTGTGCTGATATGTGACCTCAAACAAACACGAGTTGACCTCGGTTTATATTTTCAGTCTTTAGATGCTTAACCCTCGTGTCGTCCTGCAGGTCAAAATTGACCCGTTTTAAAGTTTGAAAATGTGGAAGAAAAAAAAATTTCACTGTGAAACTTCTGATGTCCACGTTTTCAACATTTTTGGAAAATCTTTGAACATTTTTTGTTGGAAAAAAAGAAATTTTAAAAAGTTGTCTTAAGAACATTCACTAAAAAAATCAACCAAAATGCAGCGAAATTCGCTGGATTTTGGTTGATTTTTTATGTGAATGTTGTTAAAGAAAATATTAGAAGTTTTACTGATATATATGGAATCATTTTAGATATTTTTAGGATTTTTTTGGACAATTTTTACTCATTTTTTGAAAATATTTACAAGAATTTTCTTGCAAAATTTGGGGGATTTTTTTTTTAAAATAAAACTTTTAAGGAATTTTTGGAAAGTTTCCTAAAGGTTTTGCAAAATTTCAGAAATTTAGGGAAATTTTTTGCTGAATTTTTGGATTTTTTTCAGACAAGGAAATAATATTTTTTGATGCCCGTAAATGAGGACAACAGGAGGGTTAAAAACCTCCGTGGGGAGACTGAAACAGCTCTTTGCCTTCTGGAGAAACCAGGTGAAGCTGAGTAAAATGATTGCAATCAGCCTCCTCCAGCTAACGGAGCTCCTCACTAATGACCTGCTGTTAGACAGACGTGCTGTTTAGCTGAAGGGAAAGGTCAACGGCAGCTACAGGCCTGGTTTTTACAGCATTCTGCAGGAACGAATGTCGATCTGCAGCCTCTGAGATTCACTTCTGTGCTTTTCTTTGGCATTGTTGAATAATGGATGCTGCTGAAGAATCTCATTTGAAGACTGATGTAGAGAAATGATAATAAGACTTACTGGTTTAAAGCACATTAATGGTGAGGATCCTCCACATCTATGTTCATATTTTAGATAGTTAGACAAAGGGAAGGATAATTCAACAAAAAAAAAACTTTATTGGTTCTCAGAGCACTTGGACACAAAACAGTCGCATCAACTACACAATAGTAGAAGATAAATACAATTTAATGTAAAAATTTAAAATGGAACATGCTGAGATAAGAATAAAGTAGAAAGTAAAGATATATAAAGTGCTAAAATGGCTGATAAATGAATGAATTAAATGAAAAAATGCTGATAAAGTGGAAAATTAATGAAGGCAAGAACAGAGACCTCTGCTGATGGAAATGAGGATTATACAGCAATAGGCAGAAAAGAAAGGACATTTAAACAAACAAACAAATAAACAAAAAAATTAAATAAAAATAATTATTTTCACTTGTATCTTATTATAACGGATGTTATTGCATATTATTAAAATAAAATATATTAATAATTAATACTAATAAAATGTTCAATTGTCCAAATTATTTTATATATAATACTACTACTACTACTACTACTACTACTACTACTACTAATAATAATAATAATACATATTTTTATTTTAATAATGTACAATAACACAAGTTAAAATAAGATGCAAAGGAAACAAGCAGTGGGGTATTTATTTATTTATTTTACTTGATTGTATTATTATTATTATTATTAAATAATAATAAACAAAAAAATCTACCAAAATTAAGCGAATTTCACTGGATTTTGGTTGATTTTTTTTGTGAATGTTCTTAAGATACATTTTTAACATTTCTTTTTTTCCACCAAAAAATGTTCAAAGATTTCCCAAAAATGTTGAAAATGTGGACATCAGGAGTTTCACTGTGAAAATATATTTTTTTCCACATTTTCAAACTTTAAAACGGGTCAATTTGACCCGCAGGACGACATGAGGATTAAGGCAAGTCAAATATTGTGAAGCAGCTCTCTTTTCCACTGTGTTCCTTTTTCATGCACAACATATAGATGATGAAAATGTCCACGCATCCTTTTCTCACAATGTTAAGAACCCATCTACTGGAGTCACGCTTTGCAGCATCATTGTCTACTGACATTACAGTTGACATTAAAGTCTATTAAAACTGTCGACACATTCTTGAAACTATAAATTCTGCAGATTAAACTTTAACTCTTGCAACTGCAATGACCACAGATTTCTGTAGAAAACTCTAAACTTTTCAGGTTCTTGTACTCAAAACTAAGGAACTCATCTGTTTCAACAGAGTGTGGCATAAGAAATGTTCCTCATAAACCTGACTGCTACTGTTTAAAGTGTTTTACTGTATTGGAATCTGTTGTATAGTAAAGACATGTTTGGTTTTCCTGCTCTCTGTAGCTTGTGGACACTCCCTGTTTAAGATCTCTTTAGCACCGGTCATTTTCCTGATGAAAACACTACAAATAAACGACTTTTTGCAAGTCAGACAGAGTTTGAAACAGTCTCTTATAGTGCAATTATGTTTGTTTGTTGGGATTTAACTGTAAAAACACAAAGAAGAATGGCTGGTTCATTTAAAAAGAGAAGGTTTTGTGAGCTACGGTTTTATTTCTGTTGCCACATCCTCCAGATCATTTCCAGAAAATATTTGGGAAACAAGCGTCTGGTAATTGGACTTGAACTCATTTTCAGGTACACTGTGTATCGCCAAGAGAATGATGGGAAACATTGGATTTCTTGATGAATTTCTCCATCAGAGGCCCAGAAGGAACTTCAAATCCAACAGGACCTCCAGCTGTACGGGCTTTTTGTTTGTGTGCTCGGTTAAAGGTACATTTCCAACCTTCAAGGGGACCCGAGGAGGTAAACATCATTAAAGCCGTGCCGAGGAAGTCTGATTGTCAAGTATAAAGTTGGCTACAAAGCCTCTCTCACCCACCTGTTTACAGCCTTAATTAACAGGCAAACTTCAGCTCAGATGGAGGCCACGTCATCGGCCGAGTCGGGATCGGCCTCGTAGTTTCACTCTGGAACTATTTAAGATCTAACCTCCCGGAGACCCAGCCGACACTGAGCATCGGCACCGTCGTTCCACAACAATGTCGTGCTGTTTTCAGAGGTTATTGTTCTCATAATCAGAAAAACAGTCAAGGTACGTGCACAAAGAAACAGGATTAGTTTTTATTTCATTTAATTAGGACCTTTAAGGAGGTCAAATGTTCGTTTTAATTACGTTTGCAGGTGTGTTCTTCATGCTAGGCTAACTGGAAACTCAGAAACAATGGGATAAAAAAGGTTATTAGTTGAGAAAAACAAGCCTCGGTCCATAAAACTGAACTGATTTCATTTAATAAACCATTCAGTCTGACTTGAAATGTTCCCCATAATAGGAACCATGTTTTTAAAAAAAGAGCAAAGTAAAGGAACATGAAATTTCTCAAGTGGAGGTCACCAAAAATGGATTCATGTGTCATTTGCACAAATTTTGTAGTGTTTGTTTTGAAGAACATGAAATAAAGATGTTCGAGGTTTTAGTGTAGGACGAGCACCTTACGAGCTGAACACCCTGGAGGCGTGGAATCACTCAATCCAACTTCTTATTTCATGTTAGTTTCTTTGTGCTGATATGTGACCTCAAACAAACACGAGTTGACCTCGGTTTATATTTTCAGTCTTTAGATGCTTAACCCTCGTGTCGTCCTGCAGGTCAAAATTGACCCGTTTTAAAGTTTGAAAATGTGGAAGAAAAAAAAATTTCACTGTGAAACTTCTGATGTCCACGTTTTCAACATTTTTGGAAAATCTTTGAACATTTTTTGTTGGAAAAAAAGAAATTTTAAAAAGTTGTCTTAAGAACATTCACTAAAAAAATCAACCAAAATGCAGCGAAATTCGCTGGATTTTGGTTGATTTTTTATGTGAATGTTGTTAAAGAAAATATTAGAAGTTTTAATGATATATATGGAATCATTTTAGATATTTTTAGGATTTTTTTGGACAATTTTTACTCATTTTTTGAAAATATTTACAAGAATTTTCTTGCAAAATTTGGGAGATTTTTTTTAAAATAAAACTTTTAAGGAATTTTTGGAAAGTTTCCTAAAGGTTTTGCAAAATTTCAGAAATTTAGGGAAATTTTTTGCTGAATTTTTGGATTTTTTTCAGACAAGGAAATAATATTTTTTGATGCCCGTAAATGAGGACAACAGGAGGGTTAAAAACCTCCGTGGGGAGACTGAAACAGCTCTTTGCCTTCTGGAGAAACCAGGTGAAGCTGAGTAAAATGATTGCAATCAGCCTCCTCCAGCTAACGGAGCTCCTCACTAATGACCTGCTGTTAGACAGACGTGCTGTTTAGCTGAAGGGAAAGGTCAACGGCAGCTACAGGCCTGGTTTTTACAGCATTCTGCAGGAACGAATGTCGATCTGCAGCCTCTGAGATTCACTTCTGTGCTTTTCTTTGGCATTGTTGAATAATGGATGCTGCTGAAGAATTTCATTTGAAGACTGATGTAGAGAAATGATAACAAGACTGACTGGTTTAAAGCACATTAATGGTGAGGATCCTCCACATCTATGTTCATATTTTAGATAGTTAGACAAAGGGAAGGATAATTCAATAAAAAAAAACTTTATTGGTTCTCAGAGCACTTGGACACAAAACAGTCGCATCAACTACACAATAGTAGAAGATAAATACAATTTAATGTAAAAATTTAAAATGGAACATGCTGAGATAAGAATAAAGTAGAAAGTAAAGATATATAAAGTGCTAAAATGGCTGATAAATGAATGAATTAAATGAAAAAATGCTGATAAAGTGGAAAATTAATGAAGGCAAGAACAGAGACCTCTGCTGATGGAAATGAGGATTATACAGCAATAGGCAGAAAAGAAAGGACATTTAAACAAACAAACAAATAAACAAAAAAATTAAATAAAAATAACTATTTTCACTTGTATCTTATTATAACGGATGTTATTGCATATTATTAAAATAAAATATATTAATAATTAATACTAATAAAATGTTCAATTGTGCAAATTATTTTATATATACTACTACTACTACTACTACTACTAATAATAATAATAATAATAATAATACATATTTTTATTTTAATAACGTACAATAACACAAGTTAAAATAAGATGCAATGGAAACAAGCAGTGGTGTATTTATTTATTTATTTTACTTGTTTGTATTATTATTACTATTATTATTATTATTATTATTATTATTACTATTATTATTATTATTATTATTATTATTATTATTATTATTATTATTATTATTATTATTATTATTATTATTATTATTATTATTAATATTATTAATAATAAATAATAATAATAATAATAATAATAATAATAATAATAATAATAATAATAATAATAATAATAATTCATTTTAATAACAAACAATAACACAAGTTAAAATAATATACAAGTGAAACAAGCAGTGGTGTATTTATTTATTTTACTTGTTTGTTTGTATTAATAATATTAATGGTATTTATAAAGTAATTAATATAGTTCAATAATGCTAATTATTACTTCCCATCATATCAGTTTTCTTTAAATTACAAACAAGAAGAGTCTCTGGAGAGTTTTAATTCTCTAGCAATGCATCCTGGGAAGTTTGTTTCATGCTAATTAAACTTTTTTTGACAAGTTGACAAAATTTTCTGGCCTTAATTCATTCAACTCCTCATTTCAAGTCGAAAAAACTCAAGTTAGAAGAGAAAAAAATAAAAGCTAGACATTAAATTAAATTAAAATAAAATGAATAAAACGTATATATTACATAAATAAACTAAAAATAATACATTGATCCAACTAAATTCCTGCCTGATGTGTCACATTGTAGAATATCTCCAGTCTTATACTCTATATTCTGTATATCAAAAACCAATAATTACATTAGTGGATGTAAAGATTTCATCCACTAATGCTGCTCTCTGCTCCTCTGTACTACTATCCATCTAAACCATGTATATAAAGTGTCAGTAACTCTGGATTTATTCCTGTATGACACTCCCTTTAACTCATCTCTATAGCTGTATACATACTAATAAACACTCATTTTCCTTCTTTAACCTGCTGACATTTTCTTTAACTGCCTGTGTCCTTAGAGAGCAAATAAAAAGCCAGATTCCTTCTCGTATGCGTGCACATGTTTGGCTATAAAAGCTGATTCTGATTCAAATGTTTTTGGGATTTTTTTCAGGCACATCAAACTAATATTTGGAGAACAAGGAAAACTTCTGTTTCAAATCTGGAACCCAGAACCCCGAGTTCATCTCTGGTTGTCACGTTGTTCCTCTTAGCTGGAATTCCCACATGAGCTTCATTTAAGGATAGAAAAAGGTGCCGTCATGTCTCGTGACTTCCCCCTGCTCTTCCTGCTACCTTTACCTTTTCACCTGACCGTCCTTCAGCAGCTGGCGGAGCTTCGTCCTGATTACCTCAGCGTCTGGACAAACATCCAGAACCCTTTGATAACCTTCTCCTCCATGGCCTCGGCCCATCGCAGGTCAGGACGTGCACAGCTGCCTCTTCATTGTCTCCCGGTGACATCATCGAATTACTCACAGCAACACATCTTTAATCATCATTTCGGTAATGATTATCATTATCGTGCCCCCATTAAGGTCTTTACAACTGCATCACATTTGGCCGACTTCCCTACCGGGAGGGAAAGGCCCGGCCCATGTGGTGCCGGGGAATGTGGAGGTGGAAGGTGGTGGTGGTTGGAGGAAAAAAAAAAGAATGGTGAAGCTGCTCAACCTGAACACCGTGGTCACTTAACGTATCATGAACATGTAAGCAATAATCAACTTTATCATCATCTGATCGTCATTATCTGTTCAGACGTTCCACCTGCTTTTACGGCCTCTTATCACCGCTTTGATGCTTTTTCCACCACATCACTTATTCCAGTTTGAAGTGGTTTCAATGCAGAATCTTTTATTTTATCTCAAAGTCTTTGTTCAAGCAGGTAATGAATGAGTTGGTTTACAGCAGAACGCAGTAAACATTCCGCAGCAGAACTCTTATCAAACATCAGCTGAGGCTCTTACAGACTTGTTCAACTAGCAGGAAGGTGGGGCAGCTGGTTTTCTCTCAACGCTTTGTTTTTCTGCTTGTGAACATGCTCAACAATTAGCAGTTAGTCAGAATTTCCAGCTAGAAATGTTCTGAGAAAATTCTGCAAAGTTCTACCGATCCACTTTCCAGAAAGTTCTTCTTAAAGGTACAATAACTGAAGAAGTTCTAGAAAGATTTGGTGATAACATTGTTGGTAAGACAATAAACCACTGTGGAACATTGTCAAAATGTTTTATAGATTCTTTAATATTTTCCCTCAACAACATCCATAAAACCCCCTGAGAACACTGCAACCAGAATGTTCCATCTTTGCTAATATACAGCGGCACAGGAACGTCTTGAGAACATTTTTCTGAATGTTGCATCAAGAACATCCTTTCTTTTAATTATTGTGAAAACATTGTATTGATAAACCTTCTGTTTTGTCTTTCCTCAACAAAAAGGTAAAAATGTTCTAGAAACATTCTGAGAAAATCCTACAAAGTTCAACTGATCTTTTCAGGTGGAAATTTACTTTCCAAAAAGTTCCTCTTAAATGTGGGATAACTAAAGATGTTCTGGACCATTATACTCTAATGTTCTCAAAACTGCTAATATACTGCAGTACAGGAACTTCTTGAAAACGTTTTTCTGAACGTTCCATCGAGAACATCCCTTCTTTTTAATCATTGTGAAAAATTGTTTACAAAAACGTTCTATTTTGTGTTTCCTCAACAAAAAGGTAAAAATGTTCTACCTTCATCTGAGGCCTTGATGACATTTGGAGATGGTTTGAGAACGTTCTTCCTTTGTTGTCATAGAACATTGTGAGAATGTTTAATCGAATAACAATCTATAATGTGTTCCTTCAACAAAAATGCAAAATGTTCCTTTAATATATTACATTACAGGAACGTTCTAAGTATTATGAGAATGTTTATTAGAAGAGCGTTCTATATTTGAGTTCTCTCAAGAATATCCCAAAAACATCCTCAGGACATTGCAACCAGAATGTTCCATCTTTGTTAATATATCACAGTACAGGAACATCTTATAAAGAACACCCAGTAATGTCTTGAAAGTCTTTTTATAGATGCTAAATTGAGAACATCCTTCATTTGTCAACATTGTAGAAATTCTTCTTATAGAAGAACGTTCTTCTACGAAAAGGCAAAATGTTCTACCTTTAATATATCAGGTTACAGGAACACGATGAAATACTTGGAAAACTTGGAAAACACTTGGAAAACATTTTTTGAATGTTGAGAACGTTCTTCCTTTGTTATCATGGAACACTGTGAGAGTGTTTCTTAAAATGAACATTCTGTAACGTGTTTCTCAAGAACATCCACAAAACATTGTCAGAATTTTCCACCTTTGTCACCATATCATAGCATCGAAACGTCCTGTAAAGAACGTTCCTTGTCATCTCGGGTCTTGATAACATCTTTAAAACTTCTTTTTGGGCTACACTGACAACATGCTTCCTTTGTTCATTGGAGGAACATTTTTAGAAGAACGCTCCATAATCTGTTCCCTCAACAAAAAGGCAAAATGTTCCACCTTTAATATATCACATTACAGGAACATTAGAATGTCCCACTTTTATATGTTATACAGAACTCTTTCTCAAAGTGCAGAATCTCATCCAGCAGCTCATAGATCAGGACGAAGTTGTTCTTGATGTTCTCCTTGCTGGTCTTGCCAAAGTACGCCATCAGTACGTCCCACATCTTGTAAGGAACTCGACCACCATGGCGGCATTGATGTTCTGCTTGGTGGTGACCGCCAGCCAGATGTTGGTTTGACGTGGAAGAAGGTCAAGGTCTTCAAAACATCTTGAAAATGTTTTCCTGAATGTTGCAATGAGAACATCCATCCTTTGTCATCATTGTGGAAACATTTTAGAAAAATGTTCTACAAAGTGTTCCCTCAACAAAAAGGCAAAATGTTCTACCTTTAGTGTATTACATTATAGAAATGTTATAAAATGTGGGGTATAAAAACATTCTGTCATCTGAGGTATCCAGAACATTTTTTTACTGTTGATTTCAGAACATACTTTCGTTGTTATCAGAACATTGTCAGAATCTTTTATAGAAAAGCACGCTGTGATGTATTCCTCAAGAACATCCACAAAACATCCTCAGAACATTGGAGGCAGAATGTTCCACTTTTGTTAATACATCACATTACAGGAACAGGAACGTCTTATAAAAAATGTTCTGTCACCGGAGGCCTCGAAAACATCTAGAGAACATTCTTTAAAATGGTAGTTTGACAGTTTTCTTCCTTTGTTGTCACAGAACATTGTAAGAATGTTAAACAGAAGAATGTTCTATAAGTCAAGAACATTCTCAAAACAAAGTCAGAACATGTTCCACTTCTGATCATTTATCACATGACATAAATGTTTCGTAAATCATCTGAGGCCTCGACAACATCTGGAAAACATTTTTTGAATGCTGTTTTAAGAACATTCCTCCTGTGTTATCATAGAACATGATCTGTGCTGAAATTCATTTTTGGTTGAACATTTGACTAAAACTATTTGAGACATTTTTACAGTTCGTAGAAAACATCTGATGACTGTCATTTGAATTTGAGAACGACTTAAGAACATAAAAGCTCAGATGACTTGGAATTTTTTTAGTTGGCTCCAAACACCTCAGAAACACTCAGATGGTCAGAAACACATCATCTAAAGGTAGAGTTTATCTAGATGGCCTGTTTTCCACCTGGATATGTTCTTTAACTCATACATGAAATAAATTTCTAGGATGGCCTTCTTTCACCTCCTGGAACTTCCTGTCTCAGAGAACCTAATCCATGCATTTGTTGCTTCTAAGGAGGACAACTGTAGTTCTTTATACTCAGGATGTTCCGGTAACTCTCTGAAAACCTTCAGGCACTTCAGAATTCTGCAAAAAAGCAGCAACAGATCGTGTTTCCCTCCCTGTCAAATCCAGGATAGAATTAAAATCCTTCTTTTCACAGACAAAGCTCTTAATGACCAAGTTCCGTTATCTTCTCTTAAAGACCTCATTACCCCAACATCCCACCATAATATTTGCTCTCAGACTGCAGGTTTAGTTTAGATTCTGGAGTTTCCAGAAGTAGCCATGATCTCTACTTTTAAGATCTTCTAAGCTCTTCTTCTGTATTGTCGTCTCCTTTGCTTCTCCAACAAACAGCATCCACATTTTTGCAGATTTGAAGCCTGCAACATAAAACAAGGAGCTGCAGATAGCGAGATTCAACCACAAGAACTTTAAAAAAGCCCTTAGATTCGTTGTTCGTGAACTCTCGGCATCATGTGAAACTTAGCAGCTCTTGGTAAATGACATCTGGAAGCTGCATGCAAATGAAACAAGAAGAATTTCTAAATTCTATTTTACTAGACCAACTTAAATGTCCTCCTATTAGAAACACATCCTCTGCTTTAGGCAAAGGATTTTTTAAAGACGGGGTTCAAATACAAGTCATGGTTTACTGTTGGATTAATTAGCAAACACAGTTAAAACTTTGAGTTATTTTTCTTGGCTAAACTTCATATAAATGCCAATAAAAGGCCATTTAATACACATAATGAAGTCGGTATCTAGGAATGTCTCTATAAATTAATCCCACTGCTGCTATAAATACAAATTAAGACATTTCTGGGTCATAAACAGACACACAGACTGCAGCTTTGTGTTATTAAACCACCAATACATTTAATCTGTTTGTATGACTAACATGCTGTTTGGTGTTTTCTATAAAGCTCAGTAAATCTGTATGTTTTGGCTCTGACATGGCTTTCCCTGGAGAAACTGTGCCGCATGACATCTACTATAAAAGCCCAACAGCACACGTGAAAAGCACATATTAGATTTCAGGCCAAACAGCGTCGCAGCAGCATGTAACCTTGCTGCATTGGTGGCGCACAGCTGGCTGCTTCCCCAAGCCGCTCTGCAGTCTCTGCTGAGGTCTTAGGAGTTTTCAAACGCTGTTAAACCTCACACCTCTCAGGGAAAAAGTGACTCTGAGAGGCTTTCTCCCCCATTCTGTCTCAGTTTGTTAATATCTTCTTCTTAAAAAAAAAAAAAAGAAAAAAAAATCCTTCTCAGGTAGTGTTTTTTGGTTATTATTGTGAAAATTCTGCACAATTCCTGCATTAACCCTTAGATGTATAAGTGGGTCAAAAATTACCCGGTGAAGTCGTTTTCTTGTAATATCTTTGTAATTAAAAGTTTTTATTTTTCATGTTCATGTATGTGATATCATTCCATTGGCATTTTAAAGTTACCTTTTATACTTTTTCAGAAATTATAATATTTGCATTGGTAGCCCAAGCATCCATAAGCGGGTCAAAAATGACCCGCATGCATTTCCTATAGAATCTCATGGAAACCTGTGATTCTTATCAATTGTGACCGCCAGGAATACATTTACTGTGGACCAGACACATTATGTCAGAAATGTCACCCATTAGGAAGATTATTTTACAAAGAAAGACCTGATACATTTAAGTATTATCTACAAAAATAATTAAGAAAAATTAGACACCATCAAATTGATATTTTTCAACATACTTGCACATTTATCACTCTTGTGTGAAAGAGTATGTGATACTATATCATCAAATTAGCCTACTTTATTGTTAGCTAACACTAGCTAGCTAAATAAGCTAGCTAACATTACTCTATGTAATGTTAGCTAACTTAGCTAACTAAGTTAACTAAGTTAGCTAACATTTCTCTATGTAATGTTGGAAAAATATCAACAAAATGGACATTGACATTCTTCTATTTCTGTTCTGTGTAATATTCTTCTTTTTCAATTATCAAAATGTTCAAAATCCGCTGTAAAGTGAAATATAAACGGATTTCAAACTTGAAATCATTCTTGTGTGGAAAAAAATATAACTTAAACAACAACACAAAATGATCATTATTAACCAAAATGGTATAAAAACACACTGATTCTTATACCGGTTGTTTTTGACCCACTTATGGCAGAGTGTAGGGTCCAGTCACTGGAGCATGTAACGGTTAAAGCTGCAAGAAGTGATCTTTTAGCCACGTCTGAGCTGCAGAAACACAACATTTATCTTCTTTTTCAGGCCGCATATGGTGAAGTTGTTGGCAAACAGTTGCTTATTTGCACATCAAGCAGCAACATTAGCATTCATTTAGTGCAATCTTTACTCTGTAGCAGCTGCTGGAGGACATATCTGGCGCTCACTTTACTTTTTCACTTTGTTCTTCCTCATGCTACTGATGTCCTGCAGGAAACATCATGCAACATCTGGATAAATCAGAAAAACGCAGGTCTTTATGTCTCCTTTACTCTCCTTTGTTTGCTCCAGTTCCAGGCTCCTGGTCTCCTCACCTCCTCTCCCCTTCCATAGGTCCATCCCTCCTCTCTTCTAGGCTCCTGACCCCTGCTGGGTATGAAACTTGCCTGATCCCGGTCAGGAATTTGACCTATATCACCAGAGCTGGGGCCCGGAGCTGTAAATCACATGACCAGTATGTTGGTATGGAGTAATGAAGACGGACTGCAGAGAGCCGACGGTGGGAGACGCATTCCTCCGGATAAGTCCTCCGATTATCTGCTGCACACACACACATCTACACACATCTACACACATCTACACACATCCACACACATCTACACATATCCACACACACATCTACACACATCTACACACATCCACACACACACATACACACACATCTACACACATCCACATACACATCCACACACGTCTACACACATCCACACACATCTACACACATCCACACACACATCCACACACATCTACACATATCCACACACACACATCCACACACATCTACACACATCCACACACACAGCCACACAAGTCTACACACATCCACACACATCTACACACATCCACATACACATCCACACACGTCTACACACATCCACACACATCTACACACATCCACACACACATCCACACACATCTACACATATCCACACACACATCTACACACATCTACACACATCCACACACACAGCCACACACGTCTACACACATCCACACACATCTACACACATCCACATACACATCCACACACATCTACACACATCCACACACATCTACACATATCCACACACACATCTACACACATCTACACACATCCACACACACACATCCACGCACATCCACACACATCTACACACATCTACACATATCCACACACACATCTACACACATCTACACACATCTACACACATCCACACACACATCTACACACATCTACACACATCTACACATATCCACACACACATCCACACACATCTACACACATCTACACACATCTACACACATCCACACACACATCTACACACATCTACACACATCTACACATATCCACACACACATCCACACACATCTACACACATCCACACACATCTACACACATCTACACATATCCACACACACACATCCACACACATCTACACACACACACACACACACACACACACACACACACACACACACACACACACACACACACACATCCACACACATCTACACACATCCACACACACATCTACACACATCTACACACATCCACACACACACATAAACACACATCTACACACATCCACACACACACATAAACACACATCTACACACATCTACACATATCCACACACACACATCCACACACATCTACACACATCTACACACATCCACACACACACACACACACATCTACACACATCCACACACACACATCCACACACATCCACACACATCTACACACATCTACACACATCTACATACACATCCACACACACACACACACACACATCTACACACATCTACACACATCCACACACACACACACACACACACACACACATCTACACACATCCACACACACACATCCACACACATCCACACACATCTACACACATACGCACACATCCACACACACATCTACACACATCTACATACACATCCACACACACACACACACACACACACATCCACATACATCTACACACACACACACACTTACATGTCTGCATCATGTTAGTGTGCACTGGAAGCTCTACAGCCTCCTGGTCTAATCCTGCTCCTACTGTAACTTGTGACCTCTGACCTTCCTCATGTTCAGACGGACACACAAACACGCTTCAGTGTGTTGCATGTGCGTGTTCATCCTGAACATGAGGAGGTAGAGAAAGAGGCTGAGTCATGGTGGAAAAGCAAAAGTTGACCTGCTGCTACACCTTTAGCTTATTAAAAACCCTGTTATTTGAATAATTCATTGTTATTGTTTATTTATTTTTCAATTTGAACCACCATTAAAATACACAGAATGTCCTGTTACTGCCTGTGACTGCAGAAGTTTTCTGTTTTTTCATTGCAGGACAAAATCTTGGCAATGAGCCGCCCTTACTGTTATATTACTGATTTTTTATTATTATTATTATTATTATTATTATTATTATTATTATTATTATTATTATTATTATTATTATTATTATTATTTATATGTCACATTTGCAGTTGTTGTACTGTAGATACACCATTCAATAATAGCAAAAGTCGCATTTTTTAAAATTATAGATTCACTATTAAATAACAGGAAAATTACTTTTTTTTGCTGCTGGTACATTATTTGTTGAAAGTATAAATATATCATTAAATAGTTATTAAATATAGATTTATCATTAAATAACAGGAAATGCCTTGTTTGTTTGTTTTTACTGCAGGCACACCATTTGTTTTTGTTTTGACTAAATAATGGCAGATTTTCCTGTCTTTTGTTTCTTTGTTTCTTTGTTTGTTTTCACTGTAGGTACATTAGCTTAATAAAAAAAAATATTCCATTTCTTCCACTATAGACACACCCCTTAAAAAGAGGAAAAAATATTTTTTCCACTGTAGATATACCATTAAATGATGTAAAATAAAATGATTTACTTTATTTTATTTGATTTCACTGTAGAGTGACCTCCAGAAAATGTCCTGTTGCTGCTTGTTGATGTTTTTCAGAAAATTTCAATTTTTTAATTGCAGGGCAAAACTTCAATTGTTAATGATATTATTAAGTTAATGAGCTGCCAGTACTGTTACATTACAGATTTATTTCATATTGTCAATTGTGATACTGTAGATACGCCATTCAATAATAGCAAAAGCTAAATGATAGATTTACTGTTCAATAACGGGAAAATGCTTTGTTTTTTTGCTGCTGGAACATTATTTGTTTATCTAAAAAAACAATTTAAAAAAATATAAGAACTAAAATACTTAAATAATAGCCTTTAAAATTTTGTATTTTTTTAAATGTAGATTTATCATTAAATAACAGGAAAATGTCCTGTCTGTCTGTTTGTTTTCTTTTCTGCTGGTACACCATTTGTTTTTGTTTTTACTAAATAATGGCAAGTTTTCCTGTTTTTTGTTTGATTTTATTGCAGGAACAACATCAGTTTATAAAAAATATTCCACTATTAGATACAACCCTAAAAAGGAAAAAAAAAAAAAAATTTTTTTCTACTGTAGATTAAATGAAAGAAAGTGTCCTTTATTTCCCACTATAGATACGCCATTCATCACTACTTATTCAGATTTAACATTAGATATTAGAAAATGATTCACTTTTGTGTCGTTTTACACCATTCATTTATTTTATTTTTTAATTAAAACATTTACTTATTAATTTAATTTGATTTTAAATTAAATAAATTTTTATTTATTTATTTATTTATTTATTTTATTTTATTTTATTTACCTTAGTGTGACCACCAGAAAATGTCCTATTACCGCTTGTTACCGTGGACACACTGGTAATTAACAGAAAATTCAAGTTTTTGTTTTATTTCTAGGAAAATTATCGAGCTGCGTGTAGTTTTTTCTGTTATATTATGGATTTATTCATAAACTACAGCTAAGAGACAGTTACATTAGCTTATCCTGTGGACTATCAGAAATAATACCGACCATTACCTCTTCACACCTTGTATTTGTTTGTACTTTTTTCAGCTGGATCCTATTTCTACTGTAGTTCAGGCCTTAAAAATCAGCCAGCTCCACTCATGACCTCTGACCTTCCCCTTGTTCAAAAAAAACTCACAAACACACCTGATTGTGCTGAGAGGAGGAGGGAAAAGAGGCTGATCCTCCCTTCAGCTGCTCCTCTGAAGCCTAAAGGTTTCTGTTGTCGCCTGCTATTGTCTGCTAATGAGCTCTGCTGCATCTGTGTGATGTCTTCATGTGGAGTCTTTATTTTATTTGGCGACGCAGAGCAGAGTAAAGTATGCTAATGGAGTCAAACACCGCGGCCTTCAAAACCTACAATCCCACCGCTGGCCTGCAAGTAGTACCAGATGCTGCAGTCACAGAAAGCTCAGCGCACATTTCCTCAGCGAGACCACACACCTCCACCGTCAGGTCTCAGCTCTTTTATTCCCAGTTAACAGAAGAGGAAGTCTTTGAGGACCGACGGCCAGGTTTACTCCACATTCTCACTGCCTTAACCCTCCTGCTGTCCTCATTTACCGGCAACAAAAAATATTGTTTCCTTGTCTGAAAAAAATACAAAAATTCTGCAAAAAATTCCCCAAATTTCTGAAAATTTGCAAAACCTTCAAAAAGAAAATTTGAATAATTCCCTCAAAGTTTCCTATAAAAGTTTTATTTTTAAAAAATCCCCAAATTTGGCAAGAAAATCCTTGTAAATGTATTCAAAAAATGAGTAAAAATCTTCCAAAAAAATCCTAAAAATTTCTAAAGTGATTCCATATATATCAGTAAAACTTGTAATATTTTCTTAAGAACATTCTCAAAAAAATCAATCAAAATCCAGTGAAATTTGCTGGATTTTGGCAGATTTTTTGTGAATGTTCTTAAATTTTTTTAACATTTCTTTTTTCCACCAAAAAATGTTCAAAAATTTCCCAAAAATGTTGAAAATGTGGACATCTGAAGTTTCACTGTGAAAACATTTTTTTCCCCACATTTTCAAACTTTAGAACGGGTCAGTTTGACCTGCAGGACGACACCAGGGTTAAGAACACAAGAACTCAAAGAACTGCAAAAACCGATGAAGTGGCAGCAGAGCGGAGTTCACCGAGTCTGTCAGCGACTCCACCAGACACACAGCACCAAATATTGACTCTTCCAGATCCTGTGTCTTCTCCTTTAGTGTCAGGCTGGCAGAGCAAACAGCTGGACTGCCTTTCATCCTCTCCCACCCCCAGGCCTCTGTCTGCTCGTACACCTCCAGCGCCGCTTTCTCCGTGTGGGGGGCCCTCGACACTTCAAAGCGCCCGCAGTCGGAGCTCCGGTGGGGTGACGAGCAGCCGTGGCCCAGCTGAGCAGGATCGCACTTGTCAGTATGAAGGAAACACATGTTGGAGGCTGGGTGTGAGTGACTGACTGAATGGAAAAGGCTCCATTTTCACACCGAACAGACTAAAATAGAGATCAGTGTGAGGAACCAGATCGAGGAGGGACATGCATTCACACGTGTGGCGTGTGTTCAGGCTTTGCTGTCGGAAATAAAGCTCCTAACGGAGTTATTTTCAACCACAGCCTGAAAAGAAAAACAGGTTTTGGAAGTTACACACCTGGACAAAATAGTTGGTACCCCTTGGTTAATGAAAGAAAAACCCACAATGGTCACAGAAATAATTTGAATCTGACAAAAGTAATAATAAATAAAAATTCTATGAAAATTAACCAATGAAAATCAGACATTGCTTTTGAACCGTGGTTCAACAGAATTATTTAAAAAATAAACTCATGAACCAGGCCTGGACAAAAATGATGGTACCCCTAGAAAAGACTGAAAATAATGTGACCATAGGGACATGTTCAATCAAGGTGTGTCCTCTAATTAGCATCACAGGTGTCTACAAACTTGTAATCAGTCAGTCGGCCTATTTATAGGGTTACAGTAGTCACTGTGCTGTTTGGTGACATGGTGTGTACCACACTAAACATGTGCCGGGGGGGGGGAGTAGAAAGAGGTGGGAAAAGGAAGGAAAAAAAGAGGAAAAAATATAAATATATATTATTGTATATATGTATATTTTTTTGTTTGATTATTTTGCTTTTTTGTTCTGTTTGTTTTTTATCTTTTTCCTTTCTTTTTCATCCTCTGTTTTTGTGGGGGGGTGGAGAAGGGGAAGGAAAGGAGAAAAAAAGCGTCATGCAAGAATGTATAATATATTTTTTTGAACGCACAAAATGAAGTTTTTGTACTATAATCTTGCAACCGAAATAAAACCATTCATTCATTCATTCATTCATTCATTTTTCTTTCATTAACCAAGGGGTACCAACAATTTTGTCCAAGTGTGTATCAGAATGGAGATTCACAGAATTTGGTTTTAAAATTACACCGATCAGGCATAACGTTATGACCACCTGTTGAATACCGTGTTGGTCCCCTGATGTGGACAGAAATGCTCCGAACCATTGGGCCTGGACCAGAGGACCTCTCAGGATGTCCAATAGCAGGGCTGTCAAACTTCTTTTAGGGGCCACATACAGCCCAATTTGATCTCAGGTGGGCCAGACAAGTAAAATACTAACCTAAAAATCACCACAACTCCAATTCTTTCCCTTTGTTTTAGTGCAAAAATAAGTATATTCTGGAAATGTTTTTAAAATAAGAAAGCTTCATTGTCATTATACACAGCTTACAATGAAGCTCCGGATGACTTTCTCCCTTTAAAACATGCAAGATAAATAAGTTAAGAAAATAAATTAAGAATAAAAATAACTAAATAGTGGATTAAAAGATGTAAATAGAAATTTTTACAAAAAAATGTACAAAAAATGTGTAAATGGCCGCATAGAACAAAAGAAGATGGCAGATAGAGCAAAAGATTACGAACAACCTGAACAATTATTTAAAAATAAGTTCAACTACAATAATATGATGCCTCAGTTTATCATTTACACATTACAACTTACATCCCAGTGTGTCTACAAACGCACAAAACATTCAGTCTCACTGCCATAGAACTGAACTGTTTCGTATTTTACTTTATGATCAAAACAACGTGTCAGGGTCTAGAAATAACAATTTGCAGTTCATGTCTTCTCTGTAAATTTTTACACTTTGCAAAGTCATCCAGCTGGCCGGATTGGACCCTCTGGAGGGCCGGTTTTGGGCCGTGGGCCATATTTTTGACACCTGTGTCCTATGGGGTCTGGACCAGGTGGCTGGCAGTGGATCCTTTGGGTGCTCTGGGTGTGATGTGGGGAGTCTGGGAATCAAACTGGTTCCACTGCATCCTGTTGATGGCTGATCAGAATGGAGTCTGGGAAGGTTGGAGGTCACATCAGCATATTGGGCGACTGTCGTGTTCCTCCAGATGTTCCTGATTGTTTTTGCCACATGGTGGGGTGCATGCCACTAAGAAAAGTGGATTGTAATATTTTCTTTAAGAACATTCACATAAAAATCAACCAAAATCCAGCGAAATTCGCTTGATTTTGGTTGATTTTTTTGTGAATGTTCTTAAGAAACATTTTTTTAAAAAATTTTTTCCACCAAAAATGTTCAAAGATTTCCCAAAAATGTTGAAAAAATGGACATCAGAGGTTTCACTGTGAAAATATATATATTTTTTCCACATTTTCAAACTTTAGAACGGGTCAGTTTTGATCCGCAGGATGACACAAGGGTTAAACAAGTTTCAGACCATTTTAATCTCACACAGTTCATACAACAGCCCACTCGGAGAACCTCACATTAAGAAACACTTTTAGATCTACTTTTTGTAATCCGACCTGGAAGAATCACTAAAACTTTTAACTACATGACTGTGGTATTGGATCACAATGCTATCTTATTTTCAAGGAAGCTCACGACCTGCCTAGAGACTGTGGATGTAAATTAGCATTGTTGCATATTTACGTTCATTGTTGTTTAAATAGACGTTCATTAATGTGCACGGTCCCTACCAAACAAAGAAATAAATAAAAAATAAAACGCACGATTGTTTTTTGTGACAAAGCCACAATGACAGAAAGTTGAGAGTTATAGAAGTCATTGAAAACTCAAGACTGCCATCATATCCATGGTTTTTATAAGCGTATTCATGAACAGAAGGTCCTCGGTTTACAACGTCCTCGACTTACGTTGTTTCATCGTTACGTTGCAACTGGTTCAGTGAAACCAGTTGGCGAGTGGAGCAGATGAATACTGTATGTTCAGTCATCAGGCGGCACTATAAGACAGACGGCTTTGTTTTCATTTGCCTCCACATTGGATTCTGCTGCATTCGCAAACTTCATTATGGTCCCAGCAAAAGTCAGACTCTTCTGATGCTTTATACTATATTTTCCTACTGAGTTGTGTTTCAGTGTGAGCTAATGACTGTTGTCATTACTGTAAGTAAGTAAACGTTATTTCTTTAGCACTTTTCACAGAAAAGATTCACAAAGTGCTTGACAATAGAATGCAAAATGACAATAAAATAAAACAACACATAAATAAAACTGCTGTAACAATGTAAATTTCCCCTGGAGTGGGGAGAAATAAAGAACTTTATCTTATCTTATCTTATCTTATACACATGACAACATGACACTAAAATGCAGTCACCGACCATTCAGTCAACCAAAAGCTTGTCTAAATAGCAGTGTTTTCAGCTGACTTTTAAAAGAGTCGACTGAATCAGCCAGATGCAAGGACTGCCTCTAGTTCCACTTCTAGTTTTCTAGTGAGTTTTAGGTACCGTCACAAACTTTTGTTCAGAAGATCTAAGTGACCGACGAGAAGTGTATGGAATTAAAAGGTCACAAATGTATTGTGGAGCTCGTCCATGTAACACTTTAAAAGCAATGACTAAAATTTTAAAATCAATCCGGAATTTAACTGGTAGCCAGTGCAAGGCAGATAAAATTGGAGTCAGATGATCCCACTTATGAGCTCCTGTTAAAAGCCTTGCCGCAGCATTTTGAACGATTTGTAGACAGTTCAAAGGGCTCTTATTAAGACACATAAAAAGAGAGTTGCAGTAATCTAATCACGAAGCGTTAGGTGTACAAATATGTACACTGATTGATATCGTGATGCAGTAATGGCTTTGTTTACATTTTCACCGACTTACAGCGAAAATCAACTTACGTCACACCGTAGGAACGGAACTCCGATGAAAGTTGAAGACCTCCTGTACTTCTATGTACAGTTTTGCCCCAAAGTGGTAGCTGCACCTCTTGTTTCTGGGCAATGCAGAGAATTTTTTGAGGTTCCCTCATTTCTTAGCAGGAAGACTAAAAAGCAGCACTCAGTTATGTGACACGGATTCAACTGACAATATGTTCAAGTAAACGTGGCTGCAACAAAATCACAGTCCTCTATGTGAAGAATTTCAGATCAATAATCCCCAAAATATCCTTGTGTCTGAACAAGACAGAAAAATGCAGAACTTGCTGCTACAATCATCACAGCTGGGCTTCAGAAAAACCTCTACATCCATGGTTTCACAGCTTTATATTGTGTTTTGTGTATCTGATGCGACCATCTGTGGCATTTTGGAGCGTGAAAATCGACTCATCATCTCTTTAGATCTTCCCCCTCGACTCTACATATGCTCGACTCTGCGTTTCTAGACCAAACCCCCGTCACCACCCTCTTTTTTTTCTTTTTTCGTTGGTTTATGTAAAACTCCTGGGTGGTCCATTGATATGCAGCTTTAATAGGCCTCACAGCATATGCATGTCTTACAGCAATGCAAGTTTGACCCCAAACAAATGTGTCACAGACAGTCGCGGCAATCGTTTGTGTTGATAAAGAGGCACGACTTCAGTTTCCCAGAAAGAGGATAAGAGAGGCATTTTTCTTGATTTATTTGATCTGAACTTATACAGTGTTTCTGTTTAGTTATTGTAGCGCAAATGATATATGTTTATCCGTCCCAGAGGCTTTTTCTCACTCTTGTTTTGTCTTTCTGTGCACACTCTTCCATTACAGATCCGTCTGAGAAAACAGCTGCAGACAAACAAGACGGCAGACAGATAGGAGGGAATTAATGAAAGGTGGAAGGAATGCTGATAGGCAGGTAGGCTGTAGGATGTTCCAGGTATCTCGGCGTACTTTTTCCAGCCCTGTAATGATCTCAGTGCAGCAGCAGCAGCAGCAGGTTGGGCAGCAGGCTGGCAGCTCCTCGGACATCCTGTTCTCCCATTCGTCCTGTACACCTGCTTTACTAGGGGAAAGAGTTCACGAGAGTTTCACACTCATAAAAGGATTTTTGTGGCTTTTCCACCCCACAACCTGACAACGGAGGGTCAAGCATGTACGGCCGTATGTGAGCAAACACATGTAAATGCTATGGCACGCACACGGATGTACAGATGCCATGTTGTTGGAGGACTGTCATGCTTTTTAGGTTGGCCATAAATTATAAATTGGCCTTTGTTGGAATGAAACCAAACATGAGAACATGGTTCAAACCGCTTCAGATAAACGTGTTCAGTCCTTTGATGATTGGATCTCCTGCAGCTATCTTCACCTGTTCCGCAACATTTATGGATAAAGTTTTATTTAATCAAAACATGTTAGTAATAGGAGACTTGAAGAGTCCAGATGGAGCAAATTGGTCGATCGCGCCTGCTCTTATCTGGTCTAATGATCATGATTACTACATGTAATTTCATTTTTTGAGGTAAGCCAGCAGTCAGGACGGATTTTAGGATTTTATTGTTTCATTTTATGGTTTCAAATGGGCTGGTACCATCTTATTAAGAACTCTCACATCTCCAAACTCCAGTTAGAGCGCTCAGATTAATCAAACAGATGTTCTTGGATCCAGGTTCAAAAACAGTCTATCTTGCCTTCAAGGTGGTTGCTCCCAACTTCTGGAACAGTTTTTCTTTCCATGTTTCAGACTTTAGAAACATTTACATTGCTTCTCGTAGTAAATTTTAATGTCTTTCAGTCAGATTTCTCTTTCATTTTGTGTCTTATTGTGTTTTATGGCCTGCTGTTTTAATTGTACAACACTTTGGGGCTCAACTTCTGTTTTTAAGTGTTCTTTATATGAACACTACCGTTCAAAAGTTTGGGGATCACTTCGAAATGTCCTGATTTCTGAAAGAAAAGCAGTTTATTTTCCAATGTAGATAACATTAAATGAATGATAAATCCAGTGTAGACATTGTTAATGTGGTAAATGACTATTCTAGCTGGAAACAGCTGATTTTTAATGGAATATCTCCATAGAGGTACAGAGGAACATTTCCAGCAACCATCACTCCTGTGTTCTAATGCTACATTGTGTTAGCTAATGGTGTTGAAAGGCTAATTGATGATTAGAAAACCCTTGTGCAGTTATGTTAGCACATGGATAAAAGTTTTAGCCTGGGTTGACCTTAAATGTTTGAACTGTAGTGTATATTTGACTTGACTTTAACCAGTCCTGTGTTTAACTTATGATCAAATGTGCCTCAAAGTGATGAATTAGAGTTCGACTGAATCTCTTTCTGCACTACAGGCTGCTTCATGTCATGTTGTTGATTTGCTTCTTTATAGTTAGTACTGTTACACATATAAGAAATGCTTGTGATGGCATTTTAGACAAATGGTTATTTACTGGAGAAAGCACCAAAAAATATCACTGTATAACTAAATATTTTGGATTTATTACCCAAAAGACACACAGAGGTTTAAAGTAGAGCAAATAAACAATGTCAGGAGAGCAGACCTGAGTGTTGTAAGTTAAAATGAAATTTGATCACACTGAATAATCATAAATATGTGAACCTGTGTACTAACAACTTTCTACAAAAGCTGCTTGCAGTCAGTTGTTCTAGTTAAGAAGATCCGACTGGAAGTGTTGGCTGTACAGTGCTCCTGACTGTAAATACAGGGGGTCCTTGGTTAATGATGTCCTGGATCTACGGCGTTACGTCAGAAATGGCTACGTGGAACTAGCTGGCGAGTGGAGCAGACACATACGTCATCACGCGACACACGTAGCGGATGAATACGTTGTCACGCAGCGCGATCAGATGGCTTTGTTTCCATTCTCCGGTTGTACGCCACCTTGGATTGTGCTACATTCACTAACTTTCTGCCCTTCATTATGGGTCCCAAGTCAGACTCTTGTGATGCTTGGAAGAAAAGGAAAGCCGTCTCCATGGAAGTGAAATTAGATAGAATAAAACGCTGGGAACAGGGTGAAACTGTTACGGGTTGGGGGGGATTTGAACCCAAATGAGAGCATTCACAGAGCAGACAGAGCAAAAATTAAACAGGTTTTATTCATAAAACTAACTATAATGCCAACTATGGCCAGAAACTCGTAACCGGAGAGGGAGGTGGGAAGGCAGGCTCTGGGGGCGGCAGTAAGTGGGGAGATGCACGCCGGCGTTCTGCGACTGGGGAAGCTCGCTGCGGTGGCCAGGAACGACGTCGGGTTCTCCTCGAGGAGCAGGCCGGCCGTTCAGGGCAGTCTGGGGGGGGGAAGTCCATGTTCTCTCTCCAAGAGGACGGCTGGGTCCCAGTCCTACTCTTTAGGACTGTCGGGGAAGGTCCACGTCCTTGCTCTGGAGGACGGCTGGGGGGAAAGCAGGCTGCTCCAGTGGCTCAGAGTTGGACCGATGTCATAGGAAGTAGAGACAATGCATTGAGGCAGTGTGATCCCACGTCCACTGCCGTGTGAAGCCGGTCTTTATAGTAGGTGGTGATGGGATGATCTACAGGTGTGCGGCTCTCGCAGCTGCACTTAATCAGCTGATCAGCAGCTGCATAGCCTCACAGACTGGAGACACACTGGCAGTGGAGGGAGGGCTGGAAGGTGGCGGGGCTAGACCAGGCCCGTGACAGAAACACACGGCTTTGTTTACATTTTCGCCGGACTTCCGACTCCGAAAATCGACTTAAGTCACGCCACAGGAATGACCTAAGTCGAGGACCTGCTGTAAAGCCTGGCTGGAGTGAACCATGCCTCAAGGACCCGAGAAAAAAAATTCATAAAGATGCGCAAGGCTGCAAAAGGCGACATAATCATTTCTAAAGACCTGGTGTCCATCACTCTACAGTAATCTACAAATGGAGGGAATTCAGGACTGGTGCTGCAGATGAAGATCAAACCAAATGTTATGTGCAATCAATTCTGAAATCCTGGTAATTCCAAAGTTTCCATAAACTTTGTCTCAACACTCTACAATCTCTTTATAGTTTGCTCCATTGTTTCAATCAAAATCTATGGATTTTCATGAACTGACAAGTGAAATCTTGAATGATGGCTGTTGAGGTCTTTAAAAAATGTGGCTACAGTGATCAGAGCTGGATTTACATCAGAGTCAGATGTGTTTTCTGGAGGCACGACCACATGTAGGTCAGATGTAAATGTTTATGTAAAGTGGAAATACATCCGTCGGTGTTGTTCATGTTCACTATGATCCACCGAAGCATCACTGGAGTCCGTTAAAGTAACAAACTCCAATGCAACCACTCGACATGCCACATTCTGACAGCAGGGATTTTTCTCTTGAATGGAATTTTTTTTGCAGCATTTGTTCTGTTCTCATTCTTCTTAATGTCATCACTATGGATTCTTACACAGAGCAGTAATTTCCACATGACTGGAACAAGTTCAGGCCATTTCTGAAAAATGTAGAGAATCAGTAATTGGAGAAGTAAATGAGGCAAATAGGGGACAAGTTCAGAGCACAAAAAGTTCCAACATCCCTGACAGAATGAGAAAGAGGATGTGGAAGAACAAACTCCTTAAGTACAAAACATAACAGCATCAACATCCTTCATACGTAAATCTGGATTTTGTTAGGTTCCAACATGTAAAACATGAACCTAAAGTAAATCCTGATATAATGTATATATATATATATATATATATATATATGGATGTATCTGGGGCAAATTACTGCATGGCTGGACTGGAGATGACAAGTTTATGGCACGCTGAAGTGCAAACACTTTAAGCAGAGGGGTGGAAGCACATATCAAAGTTACTACACTCAGATTCTGCTTGACAGATTGTTCCAAAAATCCAGACACGGTTTCCTATTTGACTGCAGCCCATCCCCCCAGAGCTAACGAGAGGGGGAGAAGCAGGATTAGAGCTCATTTTTCACCCTTTTCCTCTTTAGCTCGGTGCCATAAGTCATGTTGCAGGACCACACCTTAATATGGACGGGCCCAAACCCACCACACAGGCTGGACTCTGGGAAAGTTTCTGAAGGGTTTTATTAAAAAATGGTGGGAAAAAAAAAAGAATTTCAATGGCATTACAGTAAAACACGTTGGTTTGATTCAATCCTGATGTAGTCATGTTTAAAACAGCAACAGTATATTCTCATGTATCAGTATGTATAGACGGTTTGAAACGGAGGGAAAAGTGGTTGCATGGTGAGGCAACTCGAGAATAACTGGAGCTGTCAAGGAATATTTATACATGTATTTGGGCTAAAAAGAAACGTGAAACTTTACAAAATATTCTTTTGCTTTGAAGACAGCAGAAGGCTTATATGAGATTTCTTAGATGACATCAATAATACCACAACCTCAATCCGTGTCATTTCTCAGTTTCCTCGATTCATTTCATTTAACATGTTTTCTTTTTTTTTTTACTACGTTAGTAGAAAGTTGTTTTGACACAGAAGGAATCGTGTCTAGATCCTGGTATCAAATGTGTGTAAAAATGATCCTTTCATTGTCTACAACTTGTTCTGACCAACCACCTATCACACATGCTAATATGAGCCTTGACAGTTTACCCAGAATGCACTTTTTAAAGTTTTCTCCAGCCACATATCATCACACTCCCACCTCCATGCTTCACTGGAAGGACTAAACATTCAACTGTGGTACTACTGATCAGAAGAGATAAATAAAACAACTACAAAATAGTTACAAAATGACCACAAAGAAACACAAAACCATCCTTGAAAGTCTACCCATAATGCACCTTTGCAAGTTTTTTCCATCCCAGTATCATTATACTCCCACCTCCATTCTTCACTGTCAGGACTATGCATTTACTGTGCTAGTCCTGGTCAGAAAAGACACAAAACAACCACTATTCGTCACAAAATGACCACAAAGAAACACAAAACGACCCCTAAAGTTTACCCAGAATGCACTTTTTAAAGTTAAACAGTAAAACTGTTCAAACTACGATACATCCCATAATACTGATGCTCTAAACTGGTTGTAGAAAAGAATGTGCTGAACAAATATGAGATTTTGGTTCTAGATTGTGACACCAGGAGTGGATGTAGATTGATTTGACTGCAGTTTTTAGCAGAACTAAAATGTGTTTTTCAGCCCTGAAATGTTCATGTGTCTGTCTGCTGGATTTGTAAAGTTATGAAGCTCAAAAATGATGGAAAAATTGCCGCGAATTTAAGAAGCGCACGATTTCAACCCACTTCTGTGTACTTCATGGGCCTGTAACTCTGAAAATATTCGTAGTATGAAGGTAAAATCAGTTGATTCTGAGGAGATCAGGCAGGAGAATCTGATTGATTTTTCATGGAATGACTTACTGATGTTATACCGTCGGTACACATTTCGCTAAGGTTTGTACATTTCAGCTGGGTGTCACAACTCTTTTATAAGTCACGGATGCTTCAAAAAACTTCCACACTTGTGTGCTTGTGTTCACTAGCAATCCTCCTCGAGATGCATTTTATGAATCCCTGAAGATGGAACGCTGAGAATGATTTCTGGGTCCGAAGAAGGACGTCTTAAATCTTACTGTCGGTTTGTGTCCGTATGAAAGACGTTCAACTCAAATTTCATCTCAACACAACACGTACGCATCCAAAACCATCAGCTGAGCAATGTAGAACATCCGACATCTTCCAGCTAAATCAGGCTTCTCTCTGTTTTATGTTCAAACTTCAGGGAGCTGAACAAGGTGAGATCATTTCTCAGTTGCCAGGAACCCAGTGGAGATTTGGGTAAGTTTAATGGTCCTCATGGAGAAATAACCCTGCACATAGCTAAAAAAAAATATATATTCTTTTACATTTTGTTTTTTATATATTTTTTTAAAAAGATATAATGTTTTAGAGCTGCAGTTAGGTGGATTTTATTACTCTTTGGTCGTGCCAGGTGATCTGTTTGACCATTTTCAATCTCGATGCTAAGCTAAGCTAATAGAAACATGCCAATCATTTCATTCAACTTATAGCAGAGAGTGAATATGCATATTTCCCAACATGTTTTTTTCTTCAAGGCTGTTATACGACCTATTTTTAAATCATGATATCTCTTCCTCCACAGCACATGTTGAAATGACAGTATATTAGTGACATAAACCGTCTGACAATGGAGCCGCTGGCCCGTCACAAAGCAGCTATAATGTGCTCGTGGCTCAGAATGAACTGGAAAACTTCACCGTCTCCCCCCTCTGCAGGCAGCTTTACAGTTGGAACAAGAAATGACCTCACCTCATCCAAGTCCCAGCTCCCCCAAGGTTTGAGCAGGAAATGGGGAGAAACCACCCCCGCCCTGCCCGGTGCCCCTTACAGCACTCCAACCAACATTACAGAACACTACCACAAACAAAAGATGATTTTAGAAAAATACGGCCCGTCTGTGGACGTAAAACATATCATACTTGAAACATGAGTGAATACAGATAAACATTTAGTTGTAACTGCTGTTGAGTTCTGAGGCAGTGAATTCCAGCCGTTGTTTGGATTCCTCAGAGAGGGAATGTTTTATGCTGCTTTGAAAATACAAAAGACGTTGCACACATCTGAAAGCCATTAGCCTCTCAAACTGTTAGCAAGCAGTCTGAGGATTCTTTCCCCTCTCTTGGAATCTCGCTACATTTGTCTTTGTCTTTTTTCCCTTTTCTCATTTCAGTTTTTTTCTGGAATGAAGCCTCTGTCATTGCAGTTACAAGGGTTATGGAATTTCATGATTCTTATCCAGAAGGTTTTGCTCCATAGCCCTCTGAAACCAAAAGTCTTTCAGGGTTTTGTTCAGCCATATCATACACATCAGGCCCTCTCCATCCCTCTCCCCACTGTATGTTTTAACAGTCATTTAAGCGTGGCCAGGCGAGCTGGTCGGAGCTACACTGAGCTCTGTCGCTGGGGAGGAACATCACGTGGAAACCCGCCTCCTCCTCCCTGGTTCCCACACTGAGGGCTGGACATGTGAGGCAGGTCTTCCCTCCTCCTCATCATCCTGCCGTCTAACCTCGCATAAATGGACCAATGTGTTTGTGTGCTGTTTTATGAGATCACATATTCTCATCCCCCCTGAACACTGACATCCTTTGTCTCTGCCCGTGTTACACTTTGAAGTTCTACATTCCTCTCCCACTGCATCACCAGCAGAACAGCTGCACAAGGCCGAGTCTTTACAGAGCTGAGAAAAGCAACGCTCCAGGTAAGGTGAGGCAAGAAATACTTGCCTTGTAAGCAAATGATGGAAAGACTGATGGAAGAAGGGGAGGGGAACACACGTGAGAAAGGGAAAGGAGTCGGTCTGTCAATCAGTCGGTTTGTCAATCTATCAATCATTCTTACCTTCCTTCTTACATGCTACCTTTGCATCTTCTGACCTACCAACCTTCCCACTTAGTGACCTATATTGTTCTGAGCTGCCAGAAGAATATCACAGGAACTGCAACCTTTGGAAAAGAAATCATGCTTTGTATTACCCCCGCTGGATAAGAATCTGTAAAACTCATGTTCTTGAAAGGTTAATCACCTTAACAATCTTATTACAGAAAGACTAAAACCATGTAAATGCTTGAATTGCTGTATAGAAAAAGGTTTAATGTAGTTTGAGAGGATATCTACCTACCTACCTACCTATCCACCTTCCTCTCTCCCTTCCAACCTACCCAGTTACTTATCTATCTACCTACTATCTACTTATCTATTTAACTTTCCACGTATCTAACTACTTACCTACAGACCTACTGAACAACTGAGACTGACTGACCGACTGACCTACCTACACCTACTTACTTACTACCTACCTACCTAACTGCTGACTTGTCTATCTCCCTTCCTACCTACATACCTATGTAACTACCCGCTCATCTACTGACAAATGGACTGACCTACCTTCCTACTTATCTACCTGCTTACCTACTTTCAAACTTACCTATCTGTTTATCTTCCGACCGAGATACCTACCTACCGACCGACCGGCCGACTGACTGACCAACCAACCTACCGATCTACCGACCGACCGACCTACCTACCTACTTGTTTAACTTTACACTTATCTACCATATATCTACTGACTGGCTGACCTGCTGACCTACTACCTGCCTACCTATCTAGTTCCTTACCTTCCTGCCTGCTATCTTCCTAACTATGTACCTACCTTTTTGCCGATGAAGTGACAGACTGAACGATTGACCATCTGACCTACCTACACCTACATATCTACCTACCTACCTGATTACTACCTGCCTAGCTTCCTACTTTAGTACATGCCTTTCTGTCTACCTTCCTACCTACATACCTACGCAACTACCTACCCACCTACTGACCAATGGATTGACCCAATTTCCTACTTATTGACCTATGCACCTACTTTCCAACTTACCTATCTGTTTACCTTCCTACCTAGGTACCTACCTACTGACCTACTACCTGTCCATCCAACTTCTTTACTATCTAGCTCCTTACCTATCTACCTTCTATGTTTCTACCTACTTACCTACCTACAGACCGACAGACCAGCCCACAACCTACGTACCTACCTACCTACTGACCGACCTACTGACCAACCTATCTACCTACCTACCTTTCTACCTACTTATCTACCTACCGGCAAACCAGCCTACAACTTATGTACCTACCTAACTTTCGACTTACCTGTCTATCGTCCAACATATGTACCTGCCTGCCTACCTACCTACCTACCTACCTACCTACCTACTTTAGTAATTAATTCCAAGGAAAGTAAAATGTTACAGCTTACAGACTCACAGCTCATTGACAACTGGGTTGACTGCAACAGACAGGTAGGTGTAACACTTGCTAGAAAATGTTGAAATGCAATTATTTCTATACAGTTTTACCTTCATAATACTTGTGAATCTATCCGTGACTGATAAATATCTGCCTGTCTATCCATCTAATCATCCATCTATCACTGATGGAAAGATCAATATAGGTATGAAAATTATCTATCTATCTATCTATCTATCTATCTATCTATCTATCTATCTATCTATCTATCTATCTATCTATCTATCTATCTATCTATCTATCTATCTATCTATCTAACAGATGTTTTTCCACTTTGAACAAGCTTGCATGTGTTTGTTTGTGTGTCTGCCTTGTGTTTCTGTGTGTGCGGTGCAGAGATCATATCTTCATCCACCCGGAGTGAAACCACCAGTGGACCACAAGATTCCCAGTCACACTCCACCCTGACCCCACAGGCTCCGACCACAAACCCCAAGACCACAACGACACTCCAGCCTCTAAACCCTCGACTCCACCTCACCACACACACTTATATACACTCTGTATGCACAAATACACCTCCACACTCCATGACCTGAGGGTTAACCTCTGCCAAAACATACTACACGCTTTAGAAACAGGAGTGAATAAATTCAGAGTGGAAAATGGGATCTGTGACAGTTGGGGATGCAAACAAACAAAAGGATTTCTGTTTCCTTTGGAGAAGTTGTGGGCTCTGAATCTCCAGCGAGCCTCATCATTACCTCATTTGACTTGTGTAGTGTTGGAAGAATTGGAAAGAAACTCTCAAAACAATCCAGTTTTGTCCAATGTTTATTTCCTTTAACCACTTAGCTTCAAGAACTTAAGCTTCGGATTTTTCTCATTTATATCTTGCACTGTTCAAACACATTAATAGGCTAATGTTTCCTCTTTTGGTTTTCCAGTAATGCAGTAGTTTAGTTGAAACTAACCTGCAGCAGAAGCATCATTTCCTTGGTGCTTCTCCAGCTTCACCACCTGTAAAGAACTGCAGAAAGTCCATATGGAATGTTTTTCCTTCAGACCTGAGGCATTTCAGAGTTACTACACATTGAATACCTCATAAAACCCCAAGTATTCATATCATCTTACATCTTTTCTACAACTTGTGGCCGAAATACCTTTATATGCATTTATAAAACCCCCTTTTATAGTACAAAAATGCATTGTGCCTTTGGGAACTTCCATATACAATGACTTGTAAGTATGTTGTATTCTACATAGGATTGTGCATATAATTCATGTTTGTTTTCCCCTTTAGGGACACGCAGAGCAATAATATAAAGCTGCATAAGAAACAGCTTATGGAAACAAATTTAAATCCCTTAACCTGTCTCTGATGACCCACATTTGCACCGGTTCACCCCTGTGGGCAGCCAGTGCAGTATGACTAATTCTGGACATGAATCTCTCCCCGCTGAGGGACTGTCATGGAAGTGATTTGGCTCAGCAATGGCTCTCCTGGCTGGGCTGAAGACAGTCTGAAAAGCCCCGTCAGGCACTGGTGGTCTCCCCTGGTTCCTCCTTTTGAGAATAATCTGCGGGCGAAGACAAAAGTTGAGATCATTTCTAGTCATGAAAAGACACTGTGCATCCTCCTGTCAGAGAATGATCGTGATAATCGAAGCCGACATGCAGGGAATGAAGGGATGTGAAGGGCAGTGCGTGTGAGCAGATGTAAAAGAGCGTGTTCATGTGAGGACAGTCTAAACCTCATCTGGTTTCTGTATCGGCTTGTCATCTTTTAAATAGTGAGCTGCAAGAGGGACCCCAACATTCGTGCTCCTACTGGGCAGGAATACATGTAATAACAAGAAAAGCACTCAGACAAGGCTGCTCAGTCGTTGTATGATTTCCGATGGATGAAATTTTTCAAGGATTTGTGGAGCCAGACTATAAGCCAGAATGAACTGTATATTTAGCCGTGTATTATCCAGACTATAACCCCATCACGCATAGTTTTCAGTGTGTTCTGCATGTGTACATTATGTGTAGATACCAAATCACGTGACCTAAATATGTAACGGGCAGCGGGAATTGATGGGACTCAGAAACACCCCCACAATTTAATCAGTTGTTCATAAGTCCTGATAACTCCTCAGCGGTGGATTTATAGTAGGATCACAATCATGTGATCGTCACTTGGTCCTTGTATCATTTCTGACCTTCCCTGAACATTTCATCTAAATCTGTTCGTTTTTGAGTGATGTTGCTAACAGACAGACAGACAGACAGACAGACAAACCAACACTGATCATCACATAACTCCACCGTGTTCTTTGGTGAAGTAATGATGCAGTCTGGTCTGTGCAAAACAAATAACTTGCTTCTGTCAACCACAAGCCTCACTAGAAGCTCCATTCTTATCTTAAATGTTGCACGTTTGCACTGCAGAGTCTCTTCTTTCTGACTTATATTGGAAAAATCAGTGACAGTGTAAAGCTCTGGCTGCTTCTGAGTCATGTGGGAACGCTGCTCTTCCAGCCGTATGTATTTACCTCAGTTCCACATACGGAGCGTCAGCGTGTTTACAGACGTGTACACAAATATATGTAATGGAAAGAAAGAGGTTGGAAACAAGCAAGAGAGAGAGAGAGAGAGAGAGAGAGCGAGCGAGCAGGGAGAAAGAGGGGAAGGGAGGGCTAGTAAAAGTATTTCCCTGGGCTCTGAAAGTACAATACACTCCAGACAGTGGTGTGTTTTCACTGTAGCCAGATCTCTGCTTGGCGAAATGTGGTTCTGTTTAGAGCAGAGGGAGGGACCGCTGGGAGGGAGGAAAAAGAGAGAAAAAGAGGGAACACACACACATAAATGAGCCTGAAACTCCTTAAGGGTCTAATTCTTTGTTCTTATCCGTCCCAGTGTTTCATGGTGTCAGTGTGAGACTGAGAGATTCCCCCGGAGCTCGAGCAACACGCTACAAATCATCCTGCACGACGACTCCGCTGCACGACTCCGCTGCACGACTCCGCTGCATGTCAGTGTCGTTGTTTTGTGGCTCTTCTAGCCAGTAGTACCACAGTGAATGCATAGTCCTGACAGTGAAGCACGGAGGCGGCAACACGCCACAAATCATCCTGCACGTCAGCGGCTGCAGAACAAACTGCCATGCACGATGATGTGAGGTGAAGGAGGAGAATCATGTCTGTGCTCAAATGCAAAGGAGAAAGTGGCAAAAAGAAAATCTAATATCAGTGTTTCAGTGCACTGTAAAAACTGTAAATGTTGTCCACATTAAAAAAACAGTATATTTTGCAAATGTTTTTGTTAACTGCAAAATTATTTTAATTTTGCTGTATTTAAACCAGCAAAAAAAATCTATATTTTACAGGTATTTGACATTATTTGAAAGGAAAATGACTGAAAATCTGATTTGATGTGTATTTCCCTGCACTGCAAACAGTTTTTAATTGCTAGCTTTTGAACAATTTGCTGTTATTTTACAGATTTTTGTCAAATATAGAATACAGATTCCATTCTGTTAAATTACAGAAAATAAAATACTAGAAAAAAGAAATGTAAATAACGTCCACATCAATTATCTGTCAAAAATAATTCCTTCTTTTACATGTGACTGTCAAGTTTCCAATTTTTAAATCAGCAAAATATTATTGTTTTTATAGATATTTGCCATTATTTCAAAGAAAATATGTGTATATTAAGTATTAAAAATATTTTTTAAAAAGACTTGTCTTGATCCCCAGCCCCTGTAATCCTGTAAGTAAGAATTAATTTTATTTATTTATGTTTTTATATTTAAATTTACACTTTTTCCACTGTATTTAAAAAGCAATAATATTCATATTTTACAGATATGTTTATATGATACATTTACAGTTAATAAAATCCCTGAAAAAAACTCTTAATTTATATGTTAACAACAAAAAACAAAACAAACAAACTCCAAAATTATAAATAATGCCCACATCTAAAAATCAATATTTTAAAAAATGGTAATTCATGCATACGACTATATTTTTACTGTGTTTAATCAGCAATAGTACCATTATTTTACAGATAGCTGCCAATATTTGAATGACAAATAATGTTTATTAAAGTTTGAAAAACTGTAAATAATTTTAAAGCATTATTTTACAGATTTTTCTTGTTTTGTTAAATTACAGATAATATCACAAAAAAACACAGAAAAGGGGTATTAATTTAGACAACTTTAAAACCAAAAACAAACAAAAAATGTGAAAATGGGACAAAATTGTAAAAAAAAAAACCACAAAAAACATCCACATAAAAATGCTGTATTTTAACAAATGGTAATTTGTTCTTTTACAATGAATTTAAATCAGCAAAAATATTTGTCTTGCAGACATTTGTTGTAATTTGAAAGGAAAACTATGCATTTAAGCCTTGAAAATTGTACATTTTGCTGTCTCCATCTTCAGTATTTTGGATATGGTGATACTTTCTTACTATAATCAGCTATTTTAAAAAAATCTTTAATTTACAGTTTAACATTTATCATTATTTGACAGAAAACGTCAAGAGAAACAATATATTTTTTAACTGTCTCAGCCTGCATTTTCTGCAATTTAAGAAATGGTAATTTGTAGAAAAAACATGAGGGTCTGACTGCAAAATTTGACCTTTTTTATGTCTTTAAATGTGCTAAAACTCTCATTATTTTACTTATATTTGCGGTTTTTCATATTTTTACAGTTGTTTAATGCTATACAATTCTAGTTTAAACACATTTTTCTTGCACTCTTGCTGCTGAATTTTCACTTTGTTTCTTTTACTGGACATTTTTTTACAGTGTGGTCACTTTCATTGGCGCTTACATGTGTTGTGTTGGCAGCAAACCTCAGCGCTCATTAATAAAAGAACACAATGAGGAAATAAATAAAAAGTCAAATTTAAAGACATCCCCCGGTAATTAAAGTGGTTTTACATCATCTCTTCTCCGGAAATCCCACTTCCCTGCATTCGCTTTAGTAAAATTAGATCATCCCAAGTCCTGCAGAGAAGAACAGCGTTACGCACATGGTTGCAATTAATCAACTTCATTAATCTTGATCTTGAAAACTGGCCGAAGATTTTACAACTAAACGTCTCCGCCTTTTCTTAAGCTCCTCACGGGACGTCAGGGCGAATAAATGAGAGGATCTCCAGGTATGTTCTGGTTTGTTTTATGCCCTATTGTCAGGAGACAGGCTGAGCGTCCACAGCAAACAACGACTGATTCTTCTGCTTCAGATAAGTCATAACGACAAACACGATCCCTCCACTCCGGCTGTTTGAAGGTCCTGGTTCACTGACCAAAGAACCTCTTCAGGATCATCAGCGGTTCCGTATAATTACAACGGTGGTGTCTTTGTGATCAAACCGTGTTTAGTTAACCCTGGTGTTGTCCTGCGAGTCAGAATTGACACATTTTAAAATTTGGAGAAAAAAAATGTTCATAGTGAAACTTCTGATGTCCACATTTTCAACATTTTTAGAAAATCTTTGAACATTTTTTAGTGGAGAAAAAAGAAATGTTCAAAATGTTTCTTAAGAACATTCATTAAAAAAAATCTACCAAAATCCAGTGAATTTCGCCGGATTTTGGTTGATTTTTATGCGAATGTTCTTAAAGAAAATTTTTAAGTTTTACTGATATATATGGAATCACTTTAGACATTTTTAGGATTTTTTTGGGAAGATTTTTACTCACTTTTTGAAAATATTTACAAGAATTTTATTGCCAAATTTGGAGGATTAAAAAAATAAATAAAACTATTAAAGGAAATTTTTAAGGAATTATTGGAATTTTGTTCCCGAAGGTTTTGCAAATTTTCAGAAATTTGGGGAATGTTTTTGCTGATTTTTTTGGATTTTTTCAGACGAGGAAACAATATTTTTTGGTGTCCGTAAATGAGGACAACAGGCGGGTTAAGACGTTCTAGCTTTGATAGCAGTTCAAACTAGTTCACCAAAGTCGTCCAACCAAAATCAAATTGGTGTTTTAAATGACCACACTCAAAATCTGGCTGTCAAAAAGAGGGATGAGGAACAATAACTGATGCTAAGCAATCAAAAGTTACAGAAATATGACGTTAGAGAGTCAAATCTTCTTTTCATATGTCACCAAATCCTTACATGAAGCGGGTTCAAATGTCAGATTATCAGTTCAGAAAGACAAAGAAATGCAGATCCCAAGCAAGTAGTCACAGCATATCTGCCCCTGTGTTGTGTTTTAGCTGCATCACTGTCTTCTAAAGACATTAGTTATCTTGTATTTAAACTAAACCGAATCTTCCTCAATAAACATGTCAGCGACGGAGGTGAAATGAAGCAAAACCATAAAATATTTATTCAAAATCTCTTGACTAATCTTGTGAAATCCTCAACAGGGCTGTTCCTACATTTATAGGGCCACAAAACTACTATCAGATTTATGGCAAAATTATCACCACAAGAGGAACTGGACGGATGTTGGACTGGACAGATGTTGGACTGGACGGATGTTGGACTGGACGGATGTTGGACTGGACGGATGTTGGACTGGACGGATGTTGGACTGGACAGATGTTGGACTGGACAGATGTTGGACTGGACAGATGTTGGACTGGACAGATGTGGCGACAAGTTTGGATTCCCCAAACATTTCTACTCAGAACAACCTCCAACAAACAACAGAAGTCCAGATAATGGGCTGTTTCTGAGCAGAAAACCTCAGCTTGTCTGCAGATGTCACACTGAATTCATAGAGCAACAACTTAACTGTGAATTTTGCTTAATTTGCATTTATATGAAATTAAAGTTTGGTCTTTGATTGTGGTAATTAACCTTTGTTACCTTTAGGAACTGTAACCGGGTCACTCCATATAACAAAACTGAAGAAACTCTGACCTGGTCTCTTCAGAATCAGCTGATTTTATAAGTACAATGACTTTAGTATGTTTAATGAAACCATGCAAAGTTTTACCTTCATACGATTAATATTTTGAGAGTTACAGGCCCTTGAAATACAAAGCGGGGGGGTTCAAATTTTACATTTTTTGATGAACTTTTTTCCAATTTTCACTACATTTTCAGAGCTCAAATACACGTCTGAGTTCTGCTAAAACTTGCAATTAAATCAGTTTTACATCCATCCAGGTGTCACAATATAAACACTGTTTTATGTTCAGCACCATTTTTCTCTATAGTCAACTTTGAGCATCAGTATTATGGGATAGATCATAGTGTGAAAACAATAAAACTCCAGCAGTTTAATGACATAGAGTCCTAGAAACAATCATTGGTTCCCCAGATGTGTTTCTGTTTTCTGATAATTCACCAGAGAAATCTTTAAAAAATGCATTCTGGGTAAACTTTAACGGTGATTGTTTGTCTCTTTGTGGTAGTTTTGTGCACTTTTGTGGTCATTTTGTGCCTATTTGTGGTTATTTTGTGTCTTTTCTGACCAGTAGTACCACAGTGAATGCATAGTCCTGAGAGTGAAGCACGGAGGTGGAAGTATAATGATATGTGGCTGGAGAAAACTTTAAAAAGTGCATTCTGGGTAAACTTTAAGTCTCATACCAGCATGCATGATAGATGGTTGGTCAGAACAAGTTCTAGACAATGAAAGGATCATTTTTACCTACATTTGATACCAGGATCATCTTCTAGACACGATTTATTTTATGTCAAAACAGTTTTCTAATACAGTCATACTCTGACACACATTTAGGATTCTAGATTTAAGACTCACAAGACCGGTTTGAGCGATGAGATTTATCCAAACTGTTCTATAAAGCATACAAACACCAGAGTTGTTGTTCCATTTCACAGCAATAAGATGCATCCACAAGTGTTAAAATGCGACTCTAACAGAAACATAGTTTGACTGACCCAACTCTGAACTTGCAGCTTCACTTCCCCTCGTCGCCACAGTTTGTCGAAGCTTCTTTTCTGAGCTCCACTGAGACGGTTTTTGTTGAGATTGGTGAAATGAGGGCAGCAGGGAGCAGCATTTGAGATGTGCTCAGCTGTCCTCACCAATATACCACCCAGATGGCCGCTGTCTCAATGCTCACTTCCTATCAGCACTTGTGGCAACAAAGCACAAGGACGTGTCAGTCAGCGGCAGCAGTAAATAGCAGGACCGTTTGAACAGCAAGCATAAATTTGACACGCTGCGACAACATGCTCTGTGCTTTTGGCTTCATAAACGCTCTGTGATGGAGCTGAGCTGCAGCAGGGTTTGCACAGTCACATTTTTGTTGCTAAATAACCGTAAAATATGTGAGTTAATCACAGTTTAGAGAACGATAGATGTAGATGTCACTTTGGTGCAACAACAAAGCATTCAAACCTGTGCATTATGAATATTTTGAGGCTCTATGATAGTAATACATATTAACCCTCCTGTTGTCTTTATTTACAGGCACCAAAAAAAATGCTTCCTTGTCTGAAAAAAATCCAAAAAATCTGCAAAAAATTCCCCAAATTTCTGAAAATTTACAAAACCTTCAGGAAGAAAATTCCAATAATTCCTTAAAAATTTCCCTAAAGGTTTTATTTTTAAAAAATTCGCCAAATTTGGCAAGAAAATTCTTGTAAATATTTTCAAAAAATGAGTAAAAATCTTCCAAAAAAATCCTAAAAATATCTAAAGTGATTCCATATATATCAGTAAAACTTCTCATATTTTCTTTAAGAACATTCACAAAAAAATCAAACAAAATCCAGCGAAATTACCTGGATTTGTGATATTATTTTTCACATTTAGAGGAATCTGTACAATATTTTCTACATGAATCTTTACAACATCAGTGCTACGTTATCTATGCTTCTTGCATGCTTTTTTTTTTTGATGTTTCATATGCTTTTGCTGATGTAATATGTAAATGTCTCCTCTGTGGTTTTAAGAAAGGTTTATCTTATCCTGTTGTTTAACCCTGGTGTCATCCTGCAGGTCAAAATTGACCAGTTTTAAAGTTTGAAAATGTGGAAAAAAATATATTTTCACTGTGAAACTTCTGATGTCCACATTTACAACATTTTTGGGAAATTTTGAACATTTTTTGGTGGAAAAAAACAAATGTTAAAAATGTTTCTTAAGAACATTCACAAAAAAACTCAACCAAAATCCAGCGAATTTCACTGGATTTTGATTGATTTTTATGTGAATGTTCTTAAAGAAAATTTTAGAAGTTTTACTGATATATATGGAATCACTTTTGATATTTTTAGGATTTTTTGGAAGATTTTTACTCATTTTTTTAAATATTTACAAGAATTTTCTTGCCAAATTTGGGGGATTTTTTTTTTTTATAAATAAAACTTTTAAGGGAAATTTTTAAGGAATTATTGGAATTTTCTTCCTGAAGTTTTTTTTTTTGCCAATTTTCAGAAATTTGTGGAATTTTTTTGGTGAATTTTTGTATCTTTTCAGACAAGGAAACAATATTTTTTGGTGTCCGTAAATGAGGACAACAGGAGGGTTAAGTCTGTGCCAGTCTCGGTGTTAATTTGTCATTTTCGTCTCCCTTTCTGCAGCCTGATAAAGCAGATTTACACTGAGAGGCTCTTATCTCATCACTTGGGGAGCCTGAAGGACTGTTTTTTTCCTTTTTTTTCTCTGCAGGGTGATGATAGTGAAGTGTGAAGGCTGATCCGCTTGGCCCCCTGTAAGAACAACTCCAGGAGTCTTGAGGAATGTGGGTTTGTCCTGCAGTCCGTTCCTACCCCCTCTCTCCTCCTGCCTCTGCCTCGCTCCGTGTCCCCTCCCCTCTTCCAAACAGGGCAATTCCCGAACTTTTTCTCTTTTTCTCACAAGGCTATAGTTCAATATTCCATCCAGGGGCAGGTATCCTGTCTCCAATTCCGACCGGGCTGCTCGACGCCAAGGCGCTCCGACTGCTGCAAGGTACTGTGCGTAAACCTCAGAGATCTCTGCACACTTTGGTTATCAATGGCTTTGATAGTGACTATTGTTTCAGAAGCTCGTTGTTTCACGGAGATTATCCCGTCACGCGTGGCTGCTGAGTAGAATGGGGCCAAAATCACAATATTAACATGCGCAAAAGTAGAGATGACGCGCGGGAGATCAACTTTTTTACCGGCTTTTTTTTTTTTTTTTTTTTTGAACAACCTCACTTAGAAACAGGTTTAAAAGTTTGATTGCTCGAGTTGCTGCAATTTTAGTGAAGTATGAAGTTTTCCTGGAGAGCACAGAGGGTTTGGAAAACACTATTTTTTCCATCCAAGTTGCGTTTGAGCGAGTGGAGGCTGATGCTACTGCGTTTTTCTCCATTCATAAAGTTGCGGTGACTCGAACAGCTCGTCTCTGCGCTGCAGCATCGTGGAAAAAATATCAGATTAGTGTCTGTCAGCCTGCAGCAGATGGCCTGGAAGTCTGCTTTACTCTCCTGAACCGCAGCAGAGATATTTGGTGGGTTTATTTAACTTTGTGCTGCTGCGTCTCTTTATAAATCCCTCTTTTCGTGTCTCTTTGGGGTCATAATGAACTCTTTCCTGTCGTCCTGCTGCAGTGATTCGGTGCTTTTCCTCATTGAAAAGGTCAGCACAGATGCTTTACCTGCAGTATTTTGACAGCACAGTTGGAGAAGGCTCAGCAGAGCTCCCTCTGTAATTGATCATGCATTTCTTTTGTTCGGCATTGATCCCGCCTCCATCCACTCCTGTTACTGCAAGCAGCTAGAATTGCAGCTTTTTTAGTCGTGTTTGAGGGGAGTTTTGAAAGAAATAACGTTGATTTTGAGCAGATTAATCAATATAAGACGAGAAAAAATAGTCCAACAGTGAGTATCTGTGCCAGTTTAAATGCATTTACTTGTTTTTTTCCATGAAAAAACGTTTTTAAAAAGTGAATTATTGAGCACTTTTGGCATCAGTATTTGTTCATGTCCACCTCTTCTTGCCAGCTACTTCCCTCTACGTCTTCCTCTCTGCATTCTTGACTGAGTTCACTGCTCATCCATCTCTCATCTTCCATTAAAATGAATCTGACCCGGTGGGATGTAGGGCCACATTTCTTCCCCCTTCCTGATCTGTAACGTGCTGTGACCCTCGGCTCTCTGCTCACCTTGTATATCACCAGGGACCCACAGTTCAGCCTGAAAGCTGTGGTCTGTAATGAGGTGGAGAGGAGGAAAAATAAACCTCCTGGCTTGGTGTTTTTCGTGTTAATATGCTCTAATGCAGGGAAACCAGGGTCCTAAGAATGTGTACGTTGAGTTTGGTGTGAGCAATTTACATATAATTGGATCTAGAAAGCTCCACAAGTCACATAGGGAGAGTAATTTAATTGTGTGGATGACTAATTTGTCCTTATTGTGAAATGAGCTGATCACTATTGAGTCATTACTAAAGTGTTCCCTCCTGTGCTTTCGACCCTCAATCCGCTGTCTGCATCTCTGGCTCCCTCTAGTCCCAAACCAATGCTTTAAAGCAGAGATTCCCAACTTTTTAATGTTTTACCAAAGCTGTGAGAAAATGATGGGTCCTGCTTGAATGTCTCTTGACTTCAACAGCTCTTAGGGGGCTTGTTTTCAGCAATAAAACTTAGAAAAAATGCACTGTGTGACTTCATGGGGGCCGTGACCCATAATTTGGGAGCCAAAAAATCTGAAAAAACTGCAGTAAGATGGATGGTTGAAACAGTTTGCTGAAAATAGTCAATAAACAGCTGAAATCATTTGTTAAAACAATGAAAACAGTTTAATTTGTCACTTCACTGGAAATGAAAGTGGTCAAAATCAAAGTTCACTGATTTAAAACTTTTTTGAATGTTTAAACAAAACTTAGAGAAAGTGATGTGCAATGTTTAAATTTTACTGTCTTTCATAGTTTTTAGAGGTCTGTTTTCAACTAAAACATCTAAGAGAAAGTAAACAGAAATTGTGTTAGTTGAGTTTTTTTTCCTCTACCTTGTGACCTGATTAGGATCCTGACCCACAAATTCAGAAAAAACTGCAGTAAGATGGATGGTTGGAAAAGTTTTGTAAAAGTAATCAATAAACAGCTGGAATCATTTGATAAAAACATGAAAACTGTTTAATTTCACAGTTCACTGGAAATCAAAGTGGTCAAATGTAAAGTAAACAAACTAAACAGGATTCAGTTCTAAGAGGCTTGTTTTCAGCAATATACCTTTAGAGAAAAGTTTGTGTACGTTCATCTTTTTTCTCTACTTTGCGACCTCACTGGGGTCCCGATCCATATTTTGGGAACCGCAAATTCAGAAAAACCTGTAGTAAGATGGATGAACTAGAAAAATATTGCAGAAAACATGCAGTTGAAGGCAAAAATCAATCTTGACTATCAGTTTTTAACAGCGCCTTTCATTTGATTTGACTCGAGTCTTTATTAGCTCATTTAATGTCCCTTCAGCAGCTCTGGATTCTGGCCTCTTATCATCTGTGTGTAGCCTGCAGTCAGAACATCCAGTATTCGGTGTCTGCTGAGTGATGAACCACTCATGAGGTGGCTTTGAAGTTGACTACAGTGAAAACAGATTGCTAGAAGTCAGGATTTCAGTGTCTCCTCTGTTTCCTCGCAGGCTCTTCTTCACTCATATGGTTCCTCTTTTCCTGGTGGAGCCACCAAGCATGTCGCAAACACAAAAATCTAATCAGTGGATAATTAAATTGCAAGCTGTTTTACGGGAGAGACGTTCCTGTTCACAATGTTCCCCGGTTTATAAAATGTACGAGGGTGATTTAACTTCAACTGGATTTGATCTGTTGGATCAATGATTCCCAGATGAAGCCTCTGGACGTGGAAACTCAACTAATTAACCAGAAAAGCTCTTCGGCTGATCCAACGTCACTTGTTGTCAACTGTAAATGCACGTAAACAAGCTAAAAACAGACAGAGAAGTTGAAAAAGTTTGCTAAAAGTAAGAAATAAAAGCTTGGAACGACTAAAACAATTGATAAACAGGCATTTTTGACAATTTTGAGTGATTTTGGACCATTTTTATCTTATTTTGAATAAATCAAAGCACTAGACACAGTTACAGGATGCAAACTCATGTAAACCCTCTAGTGTTATTTATAGTGTATGAATAATTTACATTATAGGCCTTAAAACTCAACAAAACTGTAAATAAACAAAAACAAATATCGGTTATTGATCTCTTTGACAACTGCCGATCGTTATCGGCCATGAAAAAAAAATATCATTCCATCTCTATAGGTAAAAGTAACGGATTAACTGTAGAAACAACTAAAATATTAAATAGCTGAAATAGTTTTCCAGCCATGCGTAGTGGAAAGTACGCAAAAAGTATTTTACATTAGCTATACTCATAAATAAACACGTGTTATAGTTTAAAATAATGGATAAATGGTTGAAACTCGCAGGCTAGCATCTGCTAAATAGAAAGCTGACCCAAGATAACAATTCTGTGGTATGAAATAAATGTCATTTATGAACCACAAAGCCAAATATTGGTCTTTTTCAGTCAACTCCTATAGCTAAATATAATGGATAAACTGTGGAAACAACTAAAATATTAACTAGTTGAAACAGTTAGCTGGCTAAAAGTAATGGAAAGTACGTAAAAAGTAGTTAACATTAGCTAAACGTATAAATAAACACTTGTCAATAAAAGTAATGGATGAAGTGTGGAAACAGCTAAAATATTAAAATGTTGAAACAGTTATCCAGCTAAAATGAAATAAAATTACATGAAAAGTAGTTAACATTCATGAATAAACACTTGCTATAGTTAAAAGTAATGGATTAACAGTGGAAACAGCTCATACATTAACAGTTCAACCCTCCTGCTGTCCTCATTTAAGGGCACCAAAATATATTGTTCCTTGTCTGAAAAAAATCCAGAAATTAAGAAAAAAATTCCACAAATTTCTGAAAATTTGCAAAACTTTCAGGAAGAAAATTCCAATAATTCCTTAAAAGTTTCCTTTAAAAGTTTCATTTAAAAAATAAAACAAAACAAAACAAACAAAAAAAACCAAATTTGGCAAGAAAATTCTTGTAAATATTTTCAAAAAATGAGTAAAAATCTTCCAAAAAATCCTAAAAATATCTAAAGTGATTCCATATATATCAGTAATACTTTTAATATTTTCTTTTTTCATTCATATAAAAATCATCCAAAATCCAGCGAAATTCGCAGGATTCTGGTTGATTTTTATGCGAATGTTCTTAAGAAACATTTTTAACATTTCTTTTTTCCACCAAAATATGTTCAAAGATTTCCCAAAAATGTTGAAAATGTGGACATCAGAAGTTTCATTGTGAAAATATATATTTTCCACATTTTCAAACTTTAAAACAGGTCAATTTGATCCGCAGGACGACACGAGGGTTAAACAGCTGAAACAGTTATCCAGCTAAAAATATTGAAAAGGAATGTAAAAAACAGTTAGCTAAATGTGTAAATAAACATTTGCAATAGCTAAATAAAGTGTGGAAACAGCTAAAGTATTAAATCATTAATACAGTTAGCTGGCTAAAAGTAGCAAAAAGTATGTAAATGGTAAACGTTAGATAAATTCATGAAGAATCATTTGGTACAGTTAGAAATAGTTAAAAATTATGGATAAATGGTTGAAACATGTAGGCTAACTTCGGCTAACATCCAAACCTGACCCAAAATAACGCTTCTGTTGTATGAAATAAATGTTATCACATCATCTTTTATGTAATTTATAGCGCCCAGAACGTTTTATAGTTTATAATTCGTTAAAATGAACACATCTGGAACTTGATGGACGATGCAGGTGAAGGTGAACCTGAGCGCCGTTTTGGGCGACACCTGTTGAGAAAGTTGCATCAGATGAGCTGAACTGGCTTCGCTCTCTCAGGTTGATCTGTTTCATGTGTTCCTCTCTCCTTCTGTCCAGCCCCTTCTCTGGAGTGCTCACCGGGACTCGGTCTGGATCCAGGTCTTCATCACCCGGCTCAGTCTGGGTCCAAACAGTGAACGGAACGTCAGAGAGAGCTAGCAGGGCTAGGAGGGCTAGCCAGACCGACCAATGGGATCAGGGAAGCTGGCTCAGGTGCTGCTGGGATGGGCGGCGGTGTGCCTCGGGGCCGTCCACGTGGCCGGCGCTCAAACCGGGACCGCCGGGACCGGACCGCACCAAGCCAGCCGCTTCCCCGGCACCGTGGACCAGAGGGAGGTGCAGCGGGTCCGACGCCGAGGCCAGGAGACGCTGAGAGGGTGAGTAGCCGAGCTAAAGTTTGAAGTGAAAATGCCTTTTCCCCGCCAGCTCTCTTTCAGCTGCTGTGCTTTCTGGGCCCCGGCCAGGCCCGCCTCACACCGAATTATGCTGCTGAATACTACCACATTGTTTGCTCAAAAACAGCACATGTTCGAACTTAACAAGCTGCAAGCAAGCCGCACTGAAATCTCCCCGAGTACTTACAGCAAATCCACATTTTCATGGGAAAGAGAGGAGAATGCAGCTTTCTATACGTCTTATGAGCGGATGAGATGATCCGAGTTCCCCCCAGAGAGTCCTTAAGTGGAGCTCCATGGCGACGCAAAGTGTCGCTGATTTCTGCGTGGGTTTTCCACTCTCAAAGAGCTCCCGAATGAAATTGGAAAAGGGCTCGAGTACAGCCATTCTTTATGTGTTCGCGGTCCAGACCAGCTCTAAACTGTTCTTCCTCGGCGACTTCCGGTGTTGCAACAGATTAAAACAACAGCCGTAATTTGTATTTAAAAAGCTAGAACAAAAATCCAAAACTGTGTTTTTTAATTAGCTAAGTAATACATTTCTACATTTAGGTTTTAAAAACTGATAAACAAAAAAACTGCGGTTTATTGTTGTTTTAGATTTTATTTTGAAACAGAAAAACCAAAGAACAAACCATACACGGATTTTTTTGTTTGGTTTCATATAAACCCATTTTAAAGTTTCCATTTTAAACTAAAACAACAACAACAACAAAAAAAAAACAGACCAGTTTTCTGTTTTTTTTTCTGTTGTTTTTGGTGTTTGATGGGAAAACAGATTCCGTACCCAGACCGATCTGGGTGTGGAACAGACGTCAACCAAAGAGTTTTCATTGTATATTTTGCCCGTTCTTGAAAAACAAAGGATGTTTTGTTGGAGGCCTTTTTTCAGTGTCTGCATCAGTTATTCCAATCAGCCTCCCATCTGTCCCAGCTTATGGTTCCCCCAGTGCCAAGCCGCAGGAAATGAGGTATTCGTATCACCCGAGGGGGGTATGAAAAGGGGCATTTGTTTCACTGCTGTAGGTGACAAAGCGGGAGAAGGAATAACAAGAGGACAGGAAAGGTATGAAAGACAGAAAGCACACCAGGAAATGAGCGATGAGCTGGAGGATTAATTGTCAGAGAAAGTGAGAAAGTTGCGGAGAAACAGCGAACATAGAAAAGTTTTCAGTTGTGGCTTATTAGCAGTGCAGGATGAAGCTTGTACGGAGTCTCAGAACTGGTGTTTTCTTTAAAAACACGTCCAGCTGCATGACAGAAATAGATTCAGCTGCTTTATCACTCATTTTGGCTAACATGGAAAGCATTTGCTGGATTTTGGTTGTTAAAGAAAGTTGGATTCATTCTGCTTTTAAATATAAATAAAAGACATGTTCTACCTTTAGTTTTCATAGCAACTAAGACAGAGTCGTAGCACCAAGTGTCCACTGAGCTACAAGTTGGACCACAGACTGGAATCAAACTGAAAAAAAAGAAATATATGAGCTGAATGGAGAATAATTCACACTCACAGTTTGTCTAACAGGCAGCCAGAGGAGAAGAAACCAGGCGACGTTGCACAATAGCTGATTATTTCCATCAAATAGAGTGTGGTTTCATGAGAACAAGTAACAAAAGCCTGCAGACTTTTTTCATTACGTTATTAAGTTTTGGAAGCAGTACAGTGTGGGGAATGAAATGCAGTAAACAGGTAATGAGATTATGGATCATCTTTAATACTCATGCTGTTTAGCGAGCTGGGCTTTGGGCTACGACCACCACAACTCTGAAGCTCTTCCACTAAATGTTCTTTTTCATTATTTTTTAATCTTCGATTCCCAACAAGCAGTAAATGTTCCATTACGTGTTTTAAAGAAATGGTTTCAACCTTTTAAGGATATTTCCTGTTAGGAATAATTTTACTATAAGGTTAATGCTATCTAAAGCCCTATTCACATGGGATCAGTATTATCTGGGGACGTCTGGTGATTTGTGAATTACCCCAGGACGTCTGTGTTTCTCGCAGTGCATTTGCCCTGGATAAGTGTATTTTACTCGAATTTACTGACATTACAGCCCGGATATGATGTCAAATCTATGCAGGTTGCAACATCCGCTGTTGTCACGTCCATGTGCAAAGTGGTCAGCCGCTACTCGGAAAAAAATACAGACCCCAGCCACGCGAATAAATTTTAAAAACATTAAAAGCCTATGTTATAACAACGCTACTGTTAGGGTGTCGTCAGGTTTAGGCACAAAAACCACTTGGTTAGGTTCATGGAAAGCTTGTGGTTCAAGTTACAATGACCATTTTTTACGTGGTATGTTGTCGTCATGGCAACTGTTAATATGTCAAAGCAGCACCGTGACTTGAGCACAGCGGGCAGTGTTGTCGGGATAACGGGCTGTCAAGGCGTTTGGATTCAGCCTGTTGAAAGATGTGCTTACCGTACGCTGCTATGCATGTCATCCATCTCTATATCCTCCCAAATCTCCCTCTTCTTGTTGATCTGATTTTGCCGTTTCTGTGAATGGTCCATAGTCCTGTTGTGTATCGGCCTACTCCTGCGTTTGCTCCTAAAATTTTGTTAATAATTTCCACCGCAGCCTCCATAATTCAACCGAGAAAGATGTAGAAAAAGACGCGCGATAAAAAAAACAGCTAAAATATCCCACAATCACCAAGATGCAGATTCGCACGGGACTAGTATTATCCCAGGATGTCGGTGCTTGGCAAAATATAGTAGGTAATTTGCAGGGGAATTATTACTTTACCAATTACCGACACGTAGCATTCACACGGGATTAAGATCACCGACCTCCTCCACAATTATTACAAATCGCCATTGGTCCCCAGGTAATACTAATCCCGTGCGAATAGGGCTTAAGATGTAATGTTTTTATCGCAGCATTTAAAGGATGTTTGGCGGATGCTGACTGAGTCATCAGTGGTGTTACACGAAAAGTAGAATGTTCTCAAACCAGCATTTAAAAAAATGTTTTCAAGGTGTTGCCGAGGCCTCAGATGATTTGTTAACAAAGGTTTTCCTAAGGATATTTTGGGGATGCTGCTGAGGGAACACCTTATAGAACGTTCTTCCATGAAACATTCCCACATGAAGTGAAAGGAAGGATGTTCTCAATGCAACATTCGGCAAATGCTTTGAGAAGAAAGTCTTTAGAGATCTTTGTCTTACTTTGAGAAGAAAGTCTTTAGAGATATTTATCCTGTCTTGAAGAAGAGCTGTTGACTGAAAATGATCGCGGTTCTTCTAAAATCAGGTAAAGTTAGTCACCTACATGCATCTGTTCCATTGAACAGCCTCTGGATAGAAGCCTCTATGGTAAAGAAATCACATTTTGTCTTTTTAGTATCTTAGTGTGGTGTGTTCCAGATGTTTCTTCCACAGGAGTTGTTGGATTTTACCACAACTCATTCACTCACTAAACTACATAGACACAGACTGTCCATAATACAGCAAAAGTTTTGAAAAGAGTGTCATTAGAGAACTTTTTCCTGCCTTTACGAACAACATTCTCGGAACTAAGAAGAAACCTCCCCTTAAAAAACATCACAAGAACTTTGCAGAACTTTCTTGCAATGTTTTAGGGCAAAAAACATTCTAGCTGGATTGCTAGGTAATCCCTGATCCAACATGAGGCAAATGCTTTGAGAAGAATCTTTGGAGAACTTTATCCTGCCTTTAAGAAGAACTCTGGGACCTAAGAAGTAACCTCCCATTGAAAAAAATACAAGACCTTGGCAAAAATTTACCTGGAACATTTCAAGAGCAAAAGAAAAAACATTTTGTAGGGTTACTAGGTGTTCCTTGGTTCAACATTCAGCAAATGGCATAAGAAGAGTGTCTTTATAGAACTTTATCCTCCCTTTAAGATGAAGATGAAGTTAGTCATCTACATGCATCTGTTCCATTGAAATGCCACTGAACAGAAGCCTTGAGGGTGAAGAAATCACATTTTGGATGTTTATTAGTCTTTGTGTGGTGTGTTCCAGATGTTTCTGATACAGGAGTTGTTGGGTTTTACTACAACTCATTCACTCACTAAACCCACGACTGTGTCTTACTGTTGGGCAACAATCGCACTGGACTTCAGCAACACAACATTCGTCAAATGTTATAAGAAGAGTGTCTTAAGAGAACTGTGTCCTGCCTTGAAGAACATTCTGGAAACTATTGAAAACATTAGTAGAACTTTAAAAAAATTCCCAGAACTTTTTCAGAGTAAAAAACATTCTAGCTGGATTGCTAGGTGTTTCCTGGTCTTTAGAGAACTTTAAACTGCCTTTAAGATGAACATTCTTGGAATTAACAAAACCTTCCACCAGAACACATTACTAGAACTTTACAGATGCAGAACTTTCCCAGATCATTCTTCGAACAGAAAATGTCCAGCAGATAGAGAAGGAGAACAATTACTTGCAGTAACTTTATGGTGCCTCCTGTGACCTGCAGCAGTCTGGCTAAAGGGCATAGCCCTAACATGTTGAATTTATTTTTCGGTTTTGGAGCTGCTGGTTGAAAATTTTCGCGGTTCTTCTGAAATCAGGTGAAATTAGTCATCTGTATGTGAGTCTGTTTCATCGAGCCGCCACTGGACAGAAGCCTTGAGGGTGAAGAAATCACATTTGTGATGATGAATCAGCGTTTTGGCAGTTCATTAATCTTTATGTGGACCAGATGTTGGATTTTACTACAACTCATTCACTAACTAAACTGCACATAAACCCACAACTGACTGTCAGTAATGCAACATTCAGCAAGTGTCATAGAAGAGCCTTCAGAAAACTTTTTCTGCCTTTAAGAAGTGCTTTCATGGAACTAACAAGAACTTTGCAGAACTTTCTCATAACATATTTGGAGCAAAAAAGAAGCAGGGTTGCTTACAGTAGCTTAAAGGTGCCTCCAGTGACATTGCTGTAGACAAAAGTCAGCAAAATTTTGAGAAAGAAGTCTTTGGAAAACTTCATTCAACCTTTAAAAACAAAATTCTTGGAACAGAACTTTGATGAACAAGAAAAATGGCCTCTTCACTGACCTGCAGCAGTCTGGCCAATTCACACAGACCCAACATGTTGAATTTATTTTTCGGTTTTGAAGCTGATGAGTGAAAATGATCACGGTTCTTCTAAAATCCAGTAAAGTTAGTCATCCACATGCGAGTCTGCTTCATCAAACTGCCTCTGGACAGAATCCTTGAGCCTTTAAGAAGAACATTCTGCAAACTTTAAAGTAACTTCCAGCTGAAAACAAGACTAGAACTTTCTCACAACCTTTTTAAAGTCAAAAAAAATTCTAGCTGGGTTGGTAAGCGTTCCCTGGTTACAGTTACTTGCAATAACTTTTCTGAAGCAGTCTGGTCAAAGTACGTAGGCCTAATGTTGTGCATTTATTGTCAGTTTGAGAACCCATAGTTGAAAATGATCACGGCTCTTCTGAAATCAGGTAAAGTTAGTCATCTACCTGAGTCTGTTTCACTGAACCAATCCCAACAGTGTCAGAACTGCACCATTTGGTAACCGTTATAAGAAGAGTGCCTTTAGAGAACTTTATTTTGCCTTTAAGGAGGACATTCTGGCAACTAAGAAGAAACTGCTGGCTGAAAGCAAGACTAGAACTTTGCAGAACTTTCTCAGAACCTTTCTAAAGCCAAAAAGAATTCTAGCTAACTCTTGCAGACTGCTAACTTCACAGCTACAGTCTGGCCAAAGTACATAGGCCAAACATTCTGAATTTATTTTCAGTTTGAGAACTGTTGGCTGAAATTGATCACAGTTCTTCTAAAGTCAGGTTTAGTTAGTCATCTACATGAGTCGGTTTCATCAAGCTGCCTCTGGATAGAATCCTTCAGGGTGAAGAAATCACATTTTGCCACTTTATTATTCTTGTTATTAGTCTCTTGGTGTTTCTTACACGGGAGCTGTTGGACTTTAGTACAACTCATTCCTTAACCCTTGTGTCGTCCTGTGGGTCAAAATTGACCTGTTTTAAAGTTTGAAAATGTGGGGGAAAAAAATTATTTTCATATTTTTGAAATATTTTGTTTCTTTTGTCAGTCCAATGGCGAGCTTTTTGCATTGAAATTTCAGTCTGATGTGCACCAACTAGTGTATGTTCTGGTTGACAATAAAGTGGCTGTTCTTCTATTCTTCTTCTCTTCTTCTTGCTGAATTTTTGTTTTTTTTCAGACAGGGAAACAATATCTTTTGGTGCCTGTAAATGAGGACAACAGGAGGGTTAACTAACTCACTCTGTCTTACTGTTGGGCAGCGGCAGGCTGGCAGTAAGTCGGTATGTGTTTCCCAGATTCCCTGTGTGGGAGATGGAGGGAGGCTGCTTTAATGATGGTCATTACGCCGGCCTTGGGCTGGGGTGTTCTCTCTGTTTATTTGCTGGCTGGAGCTCCACATCCCCTGGTCTGTCTCCGGGCCTGACGCTGACTGACTCTGATTTATTGGCTCCTACAGCACTGCTGGCTGGCATCTGTCCACCTGGGGTGAATCTGATCAGACCTCCTGTTTCACCCCATCTGTGATTATCTGGCTGGTAGAGCAGGCAGAGTCTGCTTTATGATTCTTCTTTCTCATGTCCTTCCAACTAAAAGAAGTGAATATTTATTGTCTAAGAAGCTTGCTTGTATGTTAGAGACAAAAGCACTTGCCAGGTTTTTCTTTTTTCTTTGCATATGCCCACCTTATTAGCTCACAGTTTTTCCCAGCGTCTGTCGAGGAGAGACGCCTTGGCAGACGTTCAGCCCCACAGCACAGAATTACATTTATTCACTTCAGTCCCGTCCAGGATAATGTCAGTACCACCCCGATGGCCTGGATTTGCTCCTCTATTTACAGTCTGTCTCTGCATGTGCCTACTTTGCAATAGAATAAAGGAATTTTCCCGTTTTGGATGCCACAGAAGGAACCATTTCACCTCGACATGCTGAGAAGTTTGAGCACAGAAAAGCAGAAAAAGACCAAGAAATAAGCTCGAGAAGAATTTATACTTGACATGACTGAAAAAATGCCAGTTTCCTTCTCTGTTTTATGTGCATTAGGTTCCATTTTAGGTTTTTATGTGTCTGCCTTTTGTGCTTACTGTAGGCTCAGAGCGAGCTGTAAAGGCAGGATTATCTGGGACAGCTGATTGGCGTGTGGTCTGTGATTAAAGTGCTCTTTGCTTAATGTCAGACTGTATGAGGAGATTTAACCATCGGTTTACTGCCTACATTTGACGTTTCCACGTACACTCGTTAACAAAACACATTTGCAGACGTAAAGACGGGGTTATTTATGTGCAGAGTGGTGTTTGTTTTACAGTTACTTTTTGCTGAACAGCATGTCAGCGCTGATAAACAATATTAGCTTCGCCGCAAATCATGTCAGTTCAGAGAGACATTTGTTTTTATTTAAACAGAGCGATAAACAAATGTCCCTTCTGTGGTTTGGTGGTCGACCGCAGTATAAGTTTTACTGTCTGTACAGCTTTATCTGGTGTCAGTCAGAGGGGTCATTGCAACATACATCCACATGATATTTACTGATTTACTGTAGGGTCAGTAACCGCTCATATCTTTATCAGGATGAGTTTATAAAGTCAACACTGCCAAGATTATTCACTGTTTCATTTGTTCGACTTGCTATTATTGAAAAATCCCAGTTAGTTGAGTAGTTTTTAACCTTCATGTCGTCCTGCGGGTCAAAATTGACCCGTTTTAAAGTTTGAAAATGTGATTAAAAAATGTATTTTCACAGTGAAACTTCTGATGTGCACATTTTCAACATTTTTGGGAAATCTTTGAACATTTTTTGTGAATGTTCTTAAAGAAAACAGAAGTTTTACTGATATATATGTAATCACTTTAGATATTTTTAGGATTTTTTTGGAAGATTTTTACTAATTTTTTGAAAATGCTTAATAGAATTTTCTTGCCAAATTTGGGGGATTTTTAAAAATAAAACTTTTAAGGGAAACTTTTAAGGAAATTATTGGAATTTTTTTCCTGAAGGTTTTGCAAATTTTCAGAAATTTGGGGAGGTTTTTTTCTGGATTTTTGGACTTTTTTTCAGACAAGGAAACATTATTTTTTGGTGCCCGTAAATGAGGACAACAGGAGGGTTAAGACTGAAATAATATATATTTCTAAATAATTTTCAACATTTTTGGGAAATCTTTGAACATTTTTTGGTGGAAAAAAGAAATGTTAAAAATGTTTCTTAAGAACATTCACATAAAAATCCTCCTCCTCTGACAACATGGAACATAATCTGCTTTTTTGAGAACGTCGTCTGAATGTTGACGTTAAAAAATGAGTCAAATAAAAATATTCTTCAAAACGTTGTCTTCAAGAATTCATTAGAACTTGTAGGTAATGTTATCCAGCGTTTTGGGAACGTTCCCACTTTGTCTTTAACGTCGATATTATTTGACTGAATTTCTTGAAGTTGAAAGCTAAACACATTGTGATGCAGCGTGTAAAGTCTAGTTTTACACTTTTATGGTCATTCTAGTCATTTAGCATCCTACGTTCTCCATAGAACCGCCTCCAGCTTCAAACCCTGACTACAGTATCACCTCTCCCTCATTCTTTGCACAGACTGGCAGCCATTTTCCTTTTATTGCCATTAATGGCAGTTAATGAGCGATCCACGGGCCGGGAGGCGGCTTCAAAGGCGGCGACGTGGCCACAGAAGAGTTAATCTCCTTTAGATTGAGTCCTGAGAACAGTAGGACGTTTCAATATTGAGGAAACCCCCCCGAGGCTCAAACTGCCTCTTTGTGGCTGTTTCTCATTCTGCTTCGCCCTCCGAAGCCTCATCTCTCTGCGATAGGAGAGCAGGCGTCGACCCGGAGGAAGAGGAGGAAGAAAAACAAACCAGAGTTTCACCCTCGGGGTCAGACCCTGGTAATCCCTCATATATTGACGTCCCCCAGGTCTGTAGCGGTGGAAAATCTTGTGGGGAAATAGATCAGGAAGAATTCTGCTTGACTGCTCATTAAGTGTTGGAATGCTGAAGTCCATTTTCTTTTTCGGTTTGTGTGTTTGCCCCAGAAATCCAACCCCCACCGAGGGTCTGCTGGCCTCCTCTTGCTTGTGCTGCTCTCTGCTTGCTTTCCATATCTCTGTTTTCCGCTCCCATTCCTCCTCCTCCTCCTGCTTCCTCCTCTCCTCAACATAAACTTGTTTTGCTTTCTCTCCCACTGATCTCCTCTTCCTTTCCCACCGCCTCGTCTTCCCGCCTCCCGATTCCGCTCACTCCTTTCACACTTTCTCTCGAAAACCAGCTTTCGGTTTCTGCAAATGTCCCTAAAGGATTCTTCTTGTTGCATTTTTCCCGTCCTCCGGTGTTTCTTCTGCTCTACCTACATAAATACTTCTAGTCTGGCTGCCCACCTGTTTGTCCTTCCATTCATCTCCCTCTGTGCCATCTGGTAATGTGGTTGGAGGTGTTGCTCTGCTCTCCATCCATCAGAGAGTCAAACCCCAGCTGTCATCTCCCCGGCAACGGCCCGGGGTTACCGTGGATACGATCTGCTGAGGAGGGGAGGGAGGTCAACTGTTTCACACAGCGCCAACTAAACAAGTTCACCGGAGTGAAAACTTCACCTCCAGCTTCATATCTGCACCTTTAATTTCTTGGTTTCTGCTGCTTATCCGACCCGTTAACCCTCATGTTGTCTTTGGGTCAAAAATGACCCGGCCACTACGTTTAATAGCTTCGAAAAACCCCTAAATGAAGTTTTTTAAACTTGAAATTTGATGAGTTTTCCTTTACTGTCCTACATAAGCTAATTAGAGTTGAATATGTTCTGCATATTTTTGTTCTGCATATATTATTTTATTTTATTGTTATTGTAAATTTTGCACCTTGTGGGTGGAAGCAATGATTCAAAAGATGTGCGCAGACTCATATTTTGTAGTTGAGTTTTGTAGTTTTCCATTCCATTGTGCAGTATACAGTACACTGTTGTTTCCCTTCAAAAATGCATTTCAAGCTACTTTCTGCACATTTCTGGTACTTTCTTAGGATATATCAGTACTATCTCTTGCTAAACAAATAATGTTTACACTCATGCAGTACATTTAGTGATAATAAACCTCTACTTTAGTAAAGAAAACAGTTCTAACATGTGTGATGTATTAAAAACGAATGGTGTCCACTGATGAAATACAGTCTTTCTGCCCTCTGAAGAGGAAAAACCCAGACATTCACAAAGTGTGTGAGGCATGACAGGTTGTTTCTTCATGTGAAGAGATTTTTGGTTGAGAATTCAATGAAGCTACTTTAGAGGCTCACTGGAGACGGGTCATTTTTGACAAGGGGAGTGTTCAGGATGTTAAGACAATACGAGGGTTACGTTGTATTCTAGGTGTTTGGCTCCTACAGCTGCTGTCACGTTGACTTTTACTGCTTCAGCTGTCTGTAGCCGTGTTTTCTCAACGCATTTTTGAGTGCATTTTGTAGAATTGCATTGGAAAAAGTCACTGAAATTGTAAAAATTGTCCTCAATTTTGCAGAAAAAACATTCAGTCGGTTTTCCTAAAAAGACTTAATGTGCATAATGACAGATTAGGTTATTTTGCATTTTTCTGTGGAAATTTTTCCCCCTTTTGTGGTAATTTTGGCCATTTTGTGGTGATACCGCGTCTTTTTTGCAACAATTTTTAGTCTTACCTATTTCCATGTTGACTTAGCGTCTTTTTGTGGGTTTTTTTTTCATTTTTTGTGGAAATTTAGTGTCTTCGTGTGTTGATTTTGAGTCCTTTTGGGGTGATTTTGCATGTTTTTTGCAGCGATTTTTAGTTTTTGGGTTAATTTGGCCTATTCTTGTGTTGATGTTATGTCTCTTTTGTGGTAATGTTGCATCTTTTTGTGGTTACTTTACATTTTCTGGATTTTTTTGTGATGAGGAAGCTCTAATGTGCAAACATTTCCCTTACGTGACTGATCAGCTGTTTTTTTTGTTGTTGTTTTGGTCTCTAGAAATCATGAAAATTCTATTAAAACTAGCAGACATGAAACATCATTAAGAACTTTCCTGATTTAAAACAGTTTCTCAAGACTTTTTTCCACCCATTTTTATCTCAATGGTGCTCAAATTTTTGTTTGTCTCTTCTTTGAGGTTTTTTAGTGCTTTGCAAACAACTGGGGCGCCTTCCAAAATCCATACTTCCACACGATATGGCATACCAGAAAAAAGATTTAGTATGTCCCAATACACAGTATGACAAAAATACCAGAAAGTTTTATTGCATCCGGTGACACTTTGCAGCATGACGTTCTGAACGTTCTGACCCACAATCTTCTGCAGCAGAAGCTACTTAACACACATCAGAGTGTCCTGCATGAGAATAAACAAGCTTGAGAGAGACAGAGATTGTACAGTTTGTGCAACAATTTATTTTCCACTACAAACAGATATATGAACGGTCAGAGTTTAAGGTGCAATGTTAAGACAAAGTAGTGGGTCCCAAGTGCACAGAAACTGCATGCAACAGTAAATATTTGGCAGAAGTACGCCATTTATCAGAGCCGGAAACAGTAAAAATGTAATCAGTTGACTGTGATACGCAGCTTTGTTGGAAACTGAACCAAGGCTCAGTTTAAAATTGTCCAAAAATCGCTTTTTTCCACATTTCTCATTTAAAAATATTCTGTAGAAAACAGAATAAAAAAATTCTGCGTTTATCAGCCAATGTGCGAAGCCATTGGTGACTCTGCTGTGACAAACTGTTGCATGAAAAAATTCTAAATTCTTATTTGGCTGAACTGCAGGCAGTGTTTGAATTAACGGTCTAAGTAGTATTTGATTGAGTAGCATTTGATGGAACTGGGAAAGTTGTTGTACATGTAGATTCCAGCTTCTTTCAATAAAAACAGAATAAATATTTAAAGAAATTTAACTTTTGTTTATCATATCTTATGATTGAAGCCATTTTATCTTTGTTATTCTGCACTAAAGACAATTCTCGCTACTTCTTCATGGTTGTTCTGCTTCCACTGAGGTGCAGGACTTTATATTGCAGTGAAAAATGAACCCACAGTGAAGAACAATGTTTGGAAACTGCCCTTTGATTTAAAAAGCTTTAATTTAAAGAAGCTGTTCACCAATTTTTACATGAAGGTCAGTTTACACTTTATGAGGCAGAACACTGTGAAAACAGCTGAGAAGACATCTAGGCAAAGTTAAGAAAATAACTCAGATATTATTATTATTTCAGGTGAGAGCGACCCTGTATTATATGCAAAATTCAGAAGAGGACATTTAACAAGCAGATAAGATCTGATTAAAGCAGCAGCTGAGCTGCATCGTGGGAAATGTAGGATCCAGCCTTTGCTTTGCCAGTTGTTATACAAATCCACTTTTACTAGTCCTCGGTCAGCATCAGATAACGCTGGTTATTTTAGTGTTACTAAAAACAAATTCTGCCCCCAGGTCACAATAAATTATGTCCTAGGGGCAGAAGTTGTTGAGAGTAAAGAGATGTGATTCCCGTGATGATGACTTTACCAGGAGCTTCTGGATGAGGCCTTTTCCCATTTTACCATCCTGTGGTCCCTCAGTTCTTAGTCATGGCATCGGAAAACGCAAACAGCTAACCGCTGACACCAATGCCCACAAATCCTCATCATTATATGCTTTGAAAGGTCACTAAGGACATCATTAGAGCAACCACATTGCTGGAATCCTTCCTTAACCCTCGTGTCGTCCTGCGGGTCAAACTGACCCGTTTTAAAGTTTGAAAATGTGGGAAAAATTATCTATTTTCACAATGAAACTTCTTATGTCCACATTTTCAACATTTTTGGGAAATCTCTGAACATTTTTTGGTGGAAAAAAAGAAATGTTAAAAAAAAAAAAAGTTTCTTGAAGAACATTCACCAAAAAAAATCAACCAAAATCCAGCGAACTTCGCTGAAAATATTAGAAGTAGGGCTGGGACTTTAACGCATTAATTTCGATTAATTAGGTACAGCGAAAATAACGCGTTAAAAATAATACAATTAATTGCACCCTCCTCAGTTCCCTCATTTCTGGCACACCAGTAACTCTGATGAACACTCCAGCCCAGTAGGTGGCGGTAATGAACCTAAAGTCTGTTTGTAGCCATGAAGAAGAAGCACAGGAAGCACTGAGTGAAGTCAGGCACTGGTGAACAGTGACGAAAACCAGATTGAGCTTGTTGGACAGAAAGTTTTCTTTTAAAAATCTTCCGGATGGCAGCTTGGATAAAAGCCTGGTTGTGTGCAAATTGTACAACAGAGAGTTTTCTGATCACTGCGTCACTTCAAGCCGACGGTATGACCTCAATGTAAAACATGTTGCTGTTAGCACCAGAGCTAACGTTAGCTACGAGTCATGCTAACGCTAACGGTGTAGCCATCCCATAATAGACCACTTTTCTAGACAGTGCTTGAGTTTACAGAAAGTCTTAAAATGTTGAATAAAGTCGCTATAATTGCACTTAGATTTACAGTAATCTGTGAATGTAGCAGACAGATGAAAAATGCAGATAAATAGAAATGAAACATTTTTGTGGTTTAAGTTTTTACTCCGTCGAGGCTCTGCCTCCTTGGAGGAGGAATAACCTAAACAACAAAAATATCTCTTTTAATAACTTAAATATAAACTTTTTGTTTATAAAAAAATTACATAAATAAAAATTGATATTCCTATAAAAAGAACCATCAAAAGTACACCATTTATCAGACCCAGAAAAAATAAAAACAGAATGAATCTCTGGATTTTCAACTTTCTGAAGCTCCTTGAACTACTTATGCTGATTTTATGTGCCATACAGTAGAAAAAACAACTAAATTCAGGCTTTAAGTCATCAAAATCACTTTTTTCTATATGTCCCATTTTCCTTTTTTAAAGTAAATTTTAAATTATAAACACGTATATGTCTATTCATTGATTCAACTGTCAACCACAATTTTATTTGAATTGAAAAACTTCACTTATTGTGTCAAATATTGCTATTTGACAAAACTGCAATTAATTGCGATTAATTAATTACAAAGTCTGTAATTAATTAGATTAAATTTTTTTTAATTGCGTCCCACCACTGATTAGAAGATTTACTGAAATATATGGAATCACTGTAGATATTTTTAGGATGTTTTTTGGAAGATTTTTACTCATTTTTTGAAAGAATTCTCTTGCCAAATTTGGGGGATTTTTAAAATAAAACCTTTAAGGGAAATTTTTAAGGACTTATTGGAATTTTCTTCCTGAAGGTTTGACAAATTTTCATAAATTTGAGGAATATTTTTTGCTGAATTTTTGGGTTTTTTTCAGACAAGGAAACAATATTCTTTGGTGCCTGTAAATGAAGACAACGGGATGGTGAAACAGCTTTCTACAGCAGGCTGGGATATTTCACACTCACTGTCTCACGCTCACCTCCTCGTACAACACGATCTTTGGATTGATGCATGTTCTAAATGCACCGAGTTACAATCTGGTGACCAAATACTCGGTGTTCTTCACATTAGCTTCAGACTTTTGTGTGCGTTTGTGAGTGTGTGCGAGCTCAGTCAGTCATCTCTAGATGTGGTTTAGCCATTTCCTCAGAGGAAAACTTTGTGGTGAACCTGTCAGGCCAATCGAGTGCAACGTAAGCTGTGATGACTCTTACATCTGTCAGACAGGGTCAAAGTTTGATCTCCGCCTGTAAAAAATCAGAGCCGAATGAGTCGGCTGGACGTCTGCCAGAAAACAGGACAGCCAGGAGTTCCAGAGAAAGAGGGACTTTACACATCCTGTTCTTGGGAGTTTAGAGTTCAGCATTGAAAGAAAACTAAATGGTCCTCCTCATGCTGCAGGCCCCTCGCATTTCCTCCCTCCGCCCCGCCGTGAAAATGCCTCCATCCATCATCCGAGGAGGCTTTTGTATCAAAGTTTGTTTTGTTTATCCTGAAAGCAGAGACTGTGCAGGCTTTTGGGCAGCTTGCAAAATATCTCATAACCGTGTATTTGTTTAGGGATTTTACTGAAATCTGTTGGAGTAGTGAAGTTTGTTTGTTCTTTCTTTTGTCTCTGTCAGGCCCAATGTGTGTGGCTCTCGCTTCCATTCATACTGCTGTCCGGGCTGGAAGACGCTGCCGGGGGGGAACCAGTGTATCGTTCGTAAGTTCCTTCATCCTTAAATCCTCTTTGATACGAAGCTCAGTGGAGAAGATAACAAATAGGCAGCGGATCATTCTGTTTATGCTATTATGCACGACTGAATGCAAGAAAAATAAAGGAAGCGAGTAAATTCACTTCTCTCCATCTTCCTCCTCCTCTCTCCAGCAATCTGCAGGAATTCATGCGGTGATGGATTCTGCTCCAGACCAAACATGTGTACCTGTTCCAACGGTCAACTCTCTCCGAGCTGTGGAGCCGGAGCTGGAGGTCAGTAGTTTCACTCATCATGTACATACAGACCTGAAACTCAAGCATCAAGTCCCATCAGGAGGCCAAAGTCAGACATATCACAGGATACTTTGTTTGAACTTCATCAATGCAAAACATGTTCAAATCAAACCTCCTTTAAAGTGTGGAAGCAGTAAATTCCTGGACTCTCAACTGCTCCTAGAAATCATCAGGCTGCTAACGCTTGTTACTGCTTTCATTTTTGTACAAATCAAACAAACGTCTTATGTAACTTTCTACGTGGATTTCAGACTGCTGAACCCTCGCTAACATATGAGTTGTAACACACAATTCCAAAACTCAAGATGCTTACTTTGTCTTTTTGAAGTCTACTGTTTACAGCTCAAATAGCAGGACTGGAAAGTGGTTGGAAGGGTTTTCTCTGATTCAGTTCCCAAATTAAAGACTTTTCCTGGAGAGAATTTGGCCTGATAATCATCTTATCTCATTCCTTTCTGTACACCAGCAGAAAAATCCACCGTGTCACTGTAGTATTGCTGAGCATAGACACAATATGAGGGTCATTCCAGAACTGGACGACATTTAGGCTTCAAATTTTTTGAAAAATAACCCTTCTCCTTTACAATTTCCTGTTCCATATTGATCAGTGGGGCTGCACAGTGGTGTAGTGGTTAGCACTTTCGCCTTGCAGCAAGAAGATCCCTGGTTCGCGTCCCGGCTTTCCCGGGATCTTTCTGCATGGAGTTTGCATGTTCTCCCTGTCCATGCGTGGGTTTTCTCCGGGTACTCCGGCTTCCTCCCACAGTCCAAAAATATGCTGAGGTTAATTGATGATTCTAAATTGCCCGTAGGTGTGAATGTGAGAGTGATTCTTTCTCTCTGTATGTAGCCCTGTGACAGACTGGTGACCTGTCTAGGGTGTCCCCTGCCTTCACCTGAGTCAGCTGGGATAGACTCCATCCCCAGCCCCCCCGCGACCCTAGTGAGGATTTAAGCGGTGTATAGATAATGGATGGATATTGATCAGTTACAGGTATTGATTGGCTCAGCTTCCACATCAATGGTAGCATTTTTATTCCACGTTTTATTTGTTGTTTGCTAACCCTACTCTAATCACAGTAACAGGGTTGCTAATCCATGCTAATGTGATCTTTTTCTCAGCAGTAGAAGTTAGATATTTAGCTAGCTGTTACTGCTGACCAAGAGGACAAACTGATTGATGGAAAACAGTCAAAAGAATTAGTCTGATCCTGATAATGTGAGGTAGAGTGAGACAATCAATCAAGGCTGACAATGGGATGAAAAGATGAAAAATAGAAGAGAGGACATAGCTTTGCTCTACCCATTATTTAGGAACACTGTTAGATGATGTTAATTCCAGCGCATCATGGGATTCACTGTTTTCTTCTTCTTCCAGCTAAAAAGTCCAAGCTAAAAATCTGTCTGTCTGTCTGTCTGTGTGAAACATTACTCAAAAACAGACAAATGGATTTGGATGAAATTTTGAGGGGAAGTCAGAAATGACACAAGGACCACCTCATTAAATTTTGGCAGTGATGCGGCTTATAGTTTGGATCCACGACTTTGTTAAGGATTTCCCATTGCCAGATATAGCTGAAGAGTGATTACAATCACTAGAATCACAGAATCAAGAGTTAACCAAGAAACAAATACTAACCTGAAGTCACATCATAAACACTAGTTCTAGGCAAGAATACGAAGACTGTAAGCACTGAAGAGTGACTGCACTCACAAGGAACTCTGAACTAACAAACTGTACCAACCTGGAAATATTACAGTTAGACAAGCTACCAAGAGAACTCAGAATAAACACACAAGAGGATCTGAAATAACACCAACAACTAGAAGGCTTTGCTAGTCTGGAATGCTCGGACTGGGACTTAGCTGAACTGTACGGAGGGGAATGGGGCAGGAGAACCAGGGAGACGGTTTGATCTGGAGCGGCTGAAGAAGACTCTGTGTGCATCAGGTGGTGAGAGTCATGGTGGTTGGAGGCTGCGGCGACTGTCTTGTAGGGGTGAGACGTCAGGGAAGGAGGTAGAGGGAGGATAATGGACCAGGTGAAGGGAATCCAGAGGGGCAGGTGGACGAGGAGTGGTGGCTGGGGAGCTGATAACTGCCAGGAAAATGGGTGATCCAGCAAGACGAGGAACAGACTGAGCACAAGCAGGTGGCAATCCAGACTAGGAAGAAGCGAACACAAATTACCAGAAGTTTCAGGAACCAGAGGCTGGATAGAATGGTGCACAGAGCTGACTATTGATCGTTCACGGTCCGGCAACGAGTGATGAGTGGAGTCTGTCTTTATTGCAGCAGAGATGAGTCTGATTGGCTGGGCTCCACCTGCTCGTGCTTCTGCTGATGCTGATTGCTGATCAGAATCAGCTGCCACCACAGCCTCTGTACCGAACACGCCTAGGAAAACAGAAAGGAAGAGGGGAGGGGAGAGCACTATCAACAACTGCTTGTTTTACTATTTTGTACGTGGATTATTTGAAATTGGATGGGTGGGATGTAAAATGTCCTCCAATTCTGGAATGACCCATATGTACTTTAGTCCCCTACGACTTAAAGCTTTACTTCACTTTGCTGTGTGATCCTGCTAAGTGCCTTAACCCTCGTGTCGTCCTGCGGGTCAAAATTGACCCGGTTTAAAGTTTGAAAATGTGGAAAAAATATATATATTTTCACAGTGAAACAACTGATGTCCACATTTTAAACATTTTTCAGAAATCTTTGAACATTTTTTGGTGGAAAAAAGAAAGGTTAAAAATGTTTCTTAAGAACATTCACAAAAAAAATCAACCAAAATCCAGTGAATTTCGCTGGATTTTGGTTGATTTTTATGTGAATGTTCTTAAAGAAAATATCAGAAGTTTTACTGATATATATGGAATCACTTTAGATATTTTTAGGATTTTTTTGGAAAATTTTTACTCATTTTTTGAAAATATTTACAAGAATTTTCTTGCCAAATTTGGAAATTTTTTAAAAATATAGCTTTGAAGAGAAACTTTGAAGGAATTGTTGGAATTTTCTTCCTGAAGGTTTTGCAATTTTTCAGAAATTTGTGGAATTTTTTTTTGCTGAATTTTTGGATTTTTTCAGACAAAGAAACTATATTTTTTTGGTGTCTGTAAATGAGGACAACTGGAGGGTTAAAGTACTTGCAGTGGTGTTATCTGTTACACCGAGCAGGTTTGGTTCTCAATCTTCTAATTGCTAAGTTTAAGGGTCCCACCTTTCTCTTATGGGAAGCCATCAGTGGAACAGCAGTGAACGGAGTCCTGCACCAGTCTGCAGGTCACAGAGTTTGTCAGGATTAAAGCAGAGAGTCTGGCTGCCTCAGCTCAGTCTGCTGGGCTTCGTTACAGACCACTCAGGATGTGTGTGTGTGGACTGAAGTGTTTTAGTGCACAGAAAGAAGTGTGTGAAATCACATTTGTCTTTGAGAGATTACTGCAGTGTGTGCAGGGTTTAAATACGAAGTTAATATGTGCAGGACGTGCCGAGAACATTGTTGTTAAGCACCACTGTGGGAGCGTGCAGGTGGAGTGCCAATGTGTGCATTAAGTGGCGTGCAGTGTGTTCAGCTTCACTGCTTTAGTAGGCCAAAGTCAGCTCATCAGTCACACCTGGCCCTGCCAGACCCTTTACACATGCTCACATTCCATTAACCCTCCTGTTGGCCTCATTTACGGGCACCAAAAAATATTGTTTCCTTGTCTGAAAAAAATCCAAAAATTCAGCAAAAAAAAATTCCCCAAATTTCTGAAAATTTGCAAAACCTTCAGGAAGAAAATTCCAATAATTCCTTAAAAATTTTATTTAAAAAAAATAAATAAATAAAAAATCCCTCAAATGTGGCAGGAAAATTCTTGTAAATATTTTCAAAAAATGAGTAAAATCTTCTAAAAAAAATCCTAAAAATATCTAAAATGATTCCATATATATCAGTAAAACTTCTATTTTCTTTAAGAAAATTCACATGATTTTTTTGTGAATGTTATGAAACATTTTTAACATTTCTTTTTTTCCACCAAAAAATGTTCAAAGATTTCCCAAAAATGTTGAAAATGTGGACATCAGAAGTTTCACTGTGAAAATATATATATTTTTCCACATTTTCAAACTTTAAATCAGGTCATTTTGACTCGCAGGACGACACAAGGGTTAATCCCACATTTTCACTTGCACTGAACTGTACCCAGAGACACACATGCACAGACGCTCACACTTTTATTCAAACGGACAGGAAAGTGTAGGTCAGACACTCGGAGAGCATCGTTTGGATGTGAGCCAGAGGTGTAAAACAGGGTCTGTTCCAGCCATAAGAAAGCCCAGAGCAGACAGTGCCTCTGACCTGCACAGATGTCCTGCAGTGTCAGAGCTTTGGCAGGAGCTGTGAAGTCGTGTTCCTCAGGGCCACGGATGGCTTCAGAAAGCCAAGTGATAAATTAGAGCGAGAGCTTAGCGGAGCTGGACCGAAAAGATTCTGTGACTCTCAGCTTTCCTCAGTGGGGATTTGTCTTGGCTTTTGTACAGGTCTGCAGACAGCAGGGGGAGAAGAGGAAGCTACTGAGATGCTGCGTGATCGGTTCATTCACAGACAACTTTATTGTTCTATGAATGGCAGATGGGAAAGTTGTTAAAATGCTCGCTTGGAGTTTATCACCGTGGAAGGCCTTCCTCTGGCCTCTCTGCCAGCTTTAATGAATGTCAGAGGTCAGATGGTGCTGCACTCTAAAAAATGATGCAAGCAGGTTGCATCTGTCTTTCTGAGCCATGACAACTTCAAACGAAATCATGTTCAACCAACAAACCATGATGAGTTAAGGGAATTAGCCTTTGCTCCTCAGTCACAGGCATTTTTAATTACCAGTCTTAGCTGTTAAATAGAAGATGGGACTTGAAATCCAAAAATATAAGTTACCAAGCCAGTTTCATGAAATTAACTCAACTTGAATTCAGTTTTAATTGGATTAATGCAGAAATATGAGTTTAAATTACACAAAATAATGAGTTTAGGTTCCCTGAACTTGAAATTCTGAACTCAAGGTGAGGAAAATTAAGGATACATGCCAATTTCATGAAGTTAACTCAACTTGCATTCAGTTTCAAATCAGCTAATGTACGAATTTGAATATAAATTACTCACAGTAAAAGAGTTTAAGTCCCTTCAACTTGGAAACCTGATATCAAGGTGATGAAAATTAAGTTCTGAGGCCAATTTCATGAAGTTAACTCAGCTTAAATTTAGTTTTTAATTAACTAATGAAGAATTTTATGCTTAATTTACACACAGTATTAACTTGTAATGTTATTATGTCATCTCAACTTAAAAGGCTTAGTGGAATCGGATGGTGGAAATAGGTTCCTTCAGATACTTCCTAGACAGTTTGGTCTGAGATAAAGTGTTGGGAAACTTCCATCAGTTTCATTGCTGTAGAATTACACCATGTCCCCGTGAAGGTAAATTAGTTGGAAGTATTGATCCCAAACATCCCGTTATCCTTCTAGTCTATTAAAAGTCTGAGTTAAGTTGCAGTAAATTGTGTAGCTCCATTGATTTTTGGTTCCAAATCTTTGTTCTGATTTATAGTCCCTCAGAGGACTCACTGTTTTAGGTGTGTTTAACAAATTACTGAGTTGAAAACTGCTTTCACAACATTATCAGTCTCAGAGGTTTTAGTTTGGGCCAAAAGGAGTCAAACGCTCTCATTGTAGATCTTGTCTTTTCCAAATGTGATAACTCCCAAATCCAGCTTTTGGCCAGTGTCCACCTTTTAACAGGATAATTCGGTGCTGTTGGAAACAAATTGCAGCTCTACGGAGATCCATTTCCAAACGCCAATTTCCTCTGCCCTAATTACACAGCCTGATTCTTGCACCCCGGTTTGCTGGGTTATAGATAGCATCTTTATGTCTCACGTCGTGCCTGTGGAATGCAGAGGTTTAAATAAATCAGCAACACATTTGCGACTTTCTTCATGTAAGCCACATGTCTGTGATTATTGTTGCGTCCACACAGATGGTCGACTATGATTTTTTTCTTAATGACTCTTCCTGGAATCTTTGCTTGTTGCCAGCGAACAATGCGAGCACACGTTTCTGCCAAGGACCTGGCAGCCTGTTGGAAATGCACACATTTCCAGAAATAGGAAAAGTAGAACTCTCCTCAGAGCAGAAGTGGCTTCAGAAGTGTGTGTGAGTCACATTTACTGATAACTCGGAGGTGTCGTGTCACTTCCAGACAGCAAGGGTTCACGCTGGAAGTCACCCTTGTAATAAAGCTGAGTTTAGGGCAGAGCAGCTGTGCCGACGAACGTATACGCTTGTCTTTATAACCTCGTCTTCCCATAACCATAATTACAAAATCATTACCAGGGATGTTCTCACCCTAATGGTGAGAAACAGCTGTCTTCAGGCTGACAGGCTTCCATTGGCCATCGAGAGAGTTCTTTTTAATTAGAAACCTCGTCACTTCTGCACAGTCCAACTGGACCACTAAATGATGCTTTGTCCTGTCAGGTTTGAAGTAAGCAAACAAGTTAAGCAAACAAATTGCTTCAGTTCATCCTAAAAACTGATGATGTGTGCGAGGTACAGAATGAACCGAAGAACTGTGAGTTTCTTAGAGAGGAAAGAAACCCTTCCAGTTGGACCGCTTTCGTAGAAATGCAGCCACGACTCTTATTACAATAAATAACACTTTGCTGGTTTGTTTCTAATTTTTCCATTGCAATGAGGAGAGAGAGATGAAAACTGTCCAGCATTTAATTCTCTTCCAGTGAAGAACGACAGCTTATTTATAACGTAACAGTGAACGGTGAGCTCTTTTACTATTGGCTGGTGTTTTAAACTTTATGGTTCTAGAAATACTAGATCCGACTTTTCCTAGGACAAAGCAACTTTCTAGGGATGTAAAGGCATCTCTCTTGAAGGACCTTTAGTCTCGGCTACATTCCGTGAGTTGACTAATGAGCCTCTTCAGGTAGAAACTCCAAACCTGTCGAGTCCCAGTTTCTGATCCTAGTTGTGCAACAGGAAAATCTCACATTACTGAAACACTGGACAGTCAAACCCAGAAACCATATAAGCATTTAGTTTCTCTGTAAGAGAATACCAACCGATTATCATTATCATCTCTAATCTTTCTCTAGTGTAGAATGGTCTGACTGCACCTCACTGTCATTCTGCTGTAAGGGGAAAAAGAAGATCTGACTTGTCTGTTTTAGTTGAAACCAATCACAATCGTCCTGAGCAACGCTAAGCCGAGGCTGTTGTGATGGCCATGGCTAATGGTTCATTTCCCACAGAAGAAAACACCACAAAAACCGACAGAAGATGTGTGTCGACTTTGTGATATGACTCTTTCCGTTAAAAGAGACAAACGTAATTTGATAATTGGTGCCTAATGGGTGAAGCCTGCTTGTGCTTTCACTCTGAATTTGCTAGTAGTGTGTGGATTTTACTAAACAGATATAACAGAAGATCGTGTGAAAAGGGACAGTTTTGTGCATTGGTCAAGTCGGTGTCATTGCTGCTTCCAGAGTAAAAAGATGCGTTGACTGTTTCCGAAAATGGATCAATATCAGAATTCTTTTGGTCCTGAGATTGCAGTAAAATCAGATTTTATGACTAAAGAAGATTTAAGACTAGCTGTATAGATTTTTTATGGTGTTTATTACCGATTGTGGTCGCAAAACAAAGCTCTTTTGTCAGGAGATGTATTAAGGCGGCTCTCATGATTTAACCTATATGTAGAGATCTAAGGAGAACCTAATCCTTTAATCGTCAACTTCCAGTTTCCAGTGTGAAGGTTGTTGCTTAAAGATTACTGTTGTATTTTTGGAACTTTGAAAATTACAAGACGTAGAAGACAGAACTCGAGAAGAAAGACACCTGAAATGAACATCAAATGACAGATGTTGGTCTGATTCAGGGTTAGCTTTAAGGGAAGCTATTCATACTATAACAGTGCATGATGTAAATGTAGAATCCATAAATGGAGCAATATCGAATATCAGAGTCCTTTAGGTCCTGAGATTGCAGTAAAATCAGATTTTATGAAGTCCATTGATGACTAAAGAAGACTAGCTATACAGAACTTTTTATGATGTTCATTACCAGTTGCAATTGGAAAACAAAGCTCTGTTGTCCAGGAATATGTGAAGGTGGTTGTTAAGATTTATGAGGAGAAGTTAAGCCTTTGGTTTTTCACAATCGTACGTTGCTGCTTGGAGGTTGCTGTTCTAGTTTTGGAATTTTGAAAATTGCAACACGCAGGACATGGGTAAGAAAGACGCCTGAAATGAGCGTCAGACGTTGAGTCAGTTCAGGTTTTCCCGTTCCATGTGTGCAGTCCAGGGTTAGCTTTTAGGGAAGCTATTCATACTATTATATAACAGCTGGTTCCAGATTGGACTGTTGCACCGTTTCAGTGTGATCATTCCTGAGGCGGACATAGCACAGGATATCTGGAGAATTTAGAACTTTATATGGTGTTTATACATATCAAAGCTCCTTCAAAGTCCAGCCGCGACTACTACCATTACAACTCTGTTATTTAGAAATGTTAAAGGTGTGGAATATGAAGAATCTCCTTCTCATAACTAGCATTTGCTTAAACCAATCTTTGCTTTTCTGGCGCATGTGTAATGGTGCAGTCGCAGTTTGGACAGTCGAACTTAATGTTGCATGAATTGGCCTTTATACCTGCAGCCTACATTTGGTGATTAACATATAAATAATAAATAATAACTCAGCAGCTTGCATTTGATTCGACTTGCACACCTCAGCCTGCTTTGACAGCACCTTGGCAGCGTTTGACTTCACCACGTCGCCCCTCCACGCTGAAATGGACTCGTCACTGGTCCGTGTGATGTCTGTAAATCAGAACAAAACACAGCTAGAAAGGTCCTCGGTTTTCCATCAGACACACACCAACACACAAGCCGGGACTTCCTGTGTTTCGCGGCCTCTCGTAAAAAAAACACCCAGATGTGAGCAGCTCACCGACGACACCAGCGGAATACAGAGGTGCATTGTGCTGCTGAAACCCCAGATACCCCCCCCGCCCAGTCCTGCACGTGCAGCTTTCCAGGCTTCAGGTCACTGGGACAAACCATCTTCCTCCACCTGCAGGAGGCAGGAGGGGAGGTTATCCAGTGAGATCATCCTCTTCTCGGTCCAAATGTTTCCTTCGCTTCCAAAGAAATAGTTCCTGTTACAGAGAAAACGCATGACACTGACCCCCAGTGTCGCTCTGTCTTACCTGTTTCATCATCTTCGCTTCCCCTCGCCCCTCTCCAAAGTCTTTCCACGTGCTTCTTTGACCTATTTAATTCAAAAATATGTTTTTGTGAGGAGGGGGAGCTGGTGAAAAATGAGTGAGTTTACCCAAGTTGCCCTCAGCATGCTGGAACAGTTTTCTCCATGGTTTGTTCCACGCTACGGAAAACTGTAATCAGTCACTGCAGTGTTTCACATCGCAGCTCCTCGCTGTTGGCCTTAAGAAAAGGGTCAGTGGAGTTAACCACGTCCCGGAACAAACTGAAGTCGAAACCTGAGAGAGGCAACCTGTAAACGCCCCAGAATCTAGCGGCGTTTGCTCTAATTTATCGCCACATGTTGCCGTGAGGCACAATCCAGACTAGAGCAGCCCTCTGCCAAGCTTTGCACATGAGAAAGTTAACTGGAACTCCTCCTAGGCTTCTTGATGCAATAACTACATGGAAGAAATGACAGGTTTTTTAGTTTTTCAGTAAATTACACCTCGCTCAAACTACACACATCCAAGATTCATGCTATTGTGCTTTGACTCATACAGCAGAAGCGTGCCCTGAGTAAGCTTCCAGTAAGGCAGCAGGCAGGCGTGGGTGATGACAATGAAAAGCTACCTTAGAGTAGATTCACTCATTATGACTCACACAAGTCGTATTTAGTGTGTTTAGGTGCAGCAGAAGTAAGTGGGTGGATTACAGTGGCTGAAATACCTCCTGTTGGCAAGTGTGCAAACTCAGAAAGTCTCATTAGACAAAGTGAGCTGCGGGGAAGCTCAGTCATTTCCCCTCCGCTGCACCGCTGCTGCTGCACCGCTGCACCCGTTGCATGCCACAAACGTTAGAGACACAAAGAGACACAAACAGGAGGAAATGAATGTTGAACTTGCGATTAGGATATAGACAGAGGGGCATGAAAGGCGCTGAGGTTATAGTGGAAAGTGCAGGAAGGAAGGAAGAAAAGTAAAAGGGGACTAAAGGACAATGAAATATCCTTTTGAGCTGCGATGAAAGGAATGAAAAAGAGAGTAGAGCTCTCAAACATCCACTGCTGTGGGTGTCTCGCTGGCTTGGAAGCTGGCTCAGCAGAAAGCTTCCCGTCTGCTGGGAACTCCAATTAGTTTGTCTTATGGAAGCTGCTGCTACATGTTTAAGAGAGTCAGATCGACCTGCTTGCTCAGACAAAACAGCCGGTCAGCAAAGAGGCTTTTATTCTGCAGTACAGTAGTCGGACCACTACACTGTGAAACAAACAAAAAAATCCTGTAAAAACTGTGAAAAACTATATAAACTATATAAAGTATAAACTCTCTCTCTCTCTCTCTCTCTCTCTCTCTCTCTCTATATATATATATATATATATATATATATATATATATATATATATATATGCACACTACACACACACAGTGGCGGCAGGCTCTCTGGAACCCTGTATATATATGTATGTATATAGTGTAATTTTAAAAAAATCTAATTTTGTGAAACAATTACCAATTGGAAAAATAGAGATTTTTAATTAAGACTTTTTCTGTAGTTTTACTAGATATTATCTATAATTTAACAGGACAGGAATGACTGTAAAATAACAGTAAATTATTTAAAAATAAATACAGTAAGTACAGCCCTTACAGTGTGATCTACTTCCTGCTGCTTTTTGCTACTCTGTGCTCCAGATTATATTTGCACTTTCTTTGCCCTGAACCTAACTTCTGCCCCCTCTCTCTCTGTTTTAGCCCCTCACCCAGTTTTCTCTCCTTTCAGCAAATTCCTGACTGACTGTAGCGTACAGCTGGCTCGACTTACTGCCTCCCCCCAGTCTGCTTGATTAGCTTTTGGTTTTTGTGGCCTGAGGGGGTGGGACAAGGGGGGGCTTTAAAGCCTCCAAAGAAACATTAAGAAGTGCTCTTAAAGTGTTAAAGCGACTGTGTTTATCCAACAGTTATTTGGGAGTTAACTCCTGAGGTGCCTTTTGACTGCTTCCAGCTAACAGAAGAAACCTCTGCTGTGTTTTCCAGTTCAGTCCTGTAATGTCAGGTGTATGAACGGAGGCAGCTGCTCGGAGGACTCCTGCTCCTGCACGAAGGGATACACCGGCAGCCACTGTGGACAGCGTGAGTACGAGCTGCTGCACAGTCAGCACACCTGGTTGTGAATAAGTGTGTTGAGCTGCACTGGTCATATGTGGATAGACAGTCATGAACAAAAATATAAATACACTAGTAAAGACCACGCATATCATGGCAGTCTTGAGTTTCCAATGACTCCTGTAACTATGATGGAAACACTGAAACACTTAAATCTTTGCCAAAAAAACAATCATGTTTGGGATCTTTCATAGATTTATTATAGGTCACAATCTGCTCAGTCAAAAATGCAAGCGCAGCATCTTGAATCAGTTTTAGTGATTAGAAAACTGAACTATTTGGTCAAAATGACCAGAAATATGTCTTTAACCCCAAGGACACCAAACCTGCCGCCAAGCATGGTGGTGGCAGTATCATGGTGCTCTACACAAAGCAAATGGAATAATGGATTACCTCCACATCCTTCAGAAAAACCTAAAATCATCATCAGAAGGTTGATCTTGGGTGTTCCAACAAGACAATGACACCAAACACATGTCAGATGTGGTAAAGAAATAGTTAAATCAGGCTTGAATGAAGGTTCTAGACTGGTCTCCCCAAAGTCCTGACATAAACCCATCAAGAACCTGAAGAAACAAGTCAGAAAGACAACAAGTTTAGTTGAACAGAAATCAGAGATACAACCAGAAGCTTGCAAACAAACTAAAATACAGCAAATCTATGAAAGAATCTAAATTTATGATTGTTTTTTGCGACTAAGATGAACGTGTTTCAAAGAGTCTGTTATAGAAAGACTTACAGGAATCACTGGAAACTGAACATGATACACATGATCTTTACAAGTTGTTGTAAACTCTTGTTCACAACTGTCTGTACAACTGGCTCCAGTATATACAGTATTAAAGAGCCCATATTATGCTCTTTTGGATTTTTTGGAGGTTAAAACCCTACAGTGTAGTTTCTGATGTGAACTGACCTCAGTAGGTTACAAATTAAGGAATAAAACCCTATAGAAATTTGATCAAATACAGCTTTACCTGAGTCTGCTCAAGATCTCTTGGTAAAATGGAGTATTTTCTCCCCGCATGCTTCCCCAAAGAGATTTAGATTTGTTGGGTTTTTCTGTTTAAATATTTAGTGAATTGGCGCCAAATAAAAGGAATTTAATATAGTAAAAATTAAGGCTAAGACCCGACTGTATCACAAACAATAGAAATTGAAGAGAGTAATTTAGAACTAAAACTAACCAACAATGATGCCCTATATGCAAAAGTTGCTAACTTTCTGTATATTACTTTAGTACTGCAACAATATTCAGTATGAAAGAAATAACATGTTCTTTACACATTAAAGCATGAAAACATATCCAAGTTGACCCCAAAAATAAAGTAATGAACCTGTACATGTGCTTAATGTGGGCTCTTTAAATGGACTGAATTCCTTTAAAAAGATAGAAACATGATATTCTGTGTATTTGTAAATCATCAGCAGTTGAAGACCTTTTTAGGCTATACCAACTCCTGTCTTGGTGAATTTACAATCAGAAACACTGTCTGCGTTCAGCACTATGTTCTATTGCCACTGCAGTATCCCAAAGACTGATGCCATCAATGAAAGATTCAGACTAAACGTTGGTGTGAGAAACTGTGAAAAAGACGGAGTGGGTGCAACGTGAGCGACTCCCAATGAATCCCGTTTTTCTTCTTCTGGTGTCTGCTAGCTGTGTGTGAGAACGGCTGCCAGAACGGTGGACGCTGCATCGGACCCAACAGATGCGCTTGTGTCTACGGTTTCACTGGCCCGCAGTGCGAGAGAGGTGAGAGCTCGTCATCTTTCTTCTGTTTCCTCTGTGATTCTGCACGATGTTCCACTTTATTAGTCCGCCAAGGAACGGCAGAGTTTTGTGACAATCGGTGTACGTTTGTCTGTCTGTCTGTCTGCGTGAAACATTACTCAAAAACAGACCAATGGATTTGAATGAAATTTTCAGGGAAGGTCAGAAATGACACAAGGACCAAGTGATTAGATTTTGGCAGTGATGCGGCTTATAGTCTGGATCCACGGCTTTGTTAAGGATTTCCCATTGCCAGATATAGCTGCTGGCACGGCATCGCTGTAACCATGACAACAAGTGAACACTGCGTCAGTTACCTGCTTGATTGTGATCCTACTACAAACTGACTGTGATTTATCAGTTGGAAATCATACAAGGAACAAATGATTAAACTGTGGACTGTTTCTGAGTCCCATCTATTCCTGCCGCCTGCTACATATTTAGGTCATGTATGTAGCAAACCCCAGCCAGATACGTTAAGTTCAGCCGTCAGCCTTATTTTGAACATAAATTCACCTTTCTGTCCTTCACTCCTTTCTTCACCGTCAGAGCTTGTCTCCATTCCAGCTAGGAACTTCTAAGTTTAGACACATCCTTTGCTAGACAGCAACAGTGTGGAACTGTTTTCTTTCATCTTTACGTGAATTTTCAGACTTTTTGGCAGCGTCTTCATCATGTCAAGAAACCGCTTCTTAGATAAACACTTCCTGTGCTGCTGGAATGGTGACAAAATGAATGCCCGCAACATTAAAAATAGTCTTCAAAATAAAAGCATGTAGGGAACAGTTATTTAACAGTAGCAAAACGAAGGCTTGCCAAAAGTGATGAATTGATCAACAGACTGTTATAAGAGTCATTTACATGCAATTCGGTATAAATACATAACATGCACATGCATAACACATGCTTGTGCTCAGCACAAGGTCATTTTTTATTAAAGATTTTATCGGTCGGAAATGATACGTCAACTGAGCAGCCTTGGCGGAGGACTGCGCTCTCTGAGTGCTTTTCTAGTACTCAGTATGCATCGACATGACACAAGCCTGCCTATTGGTACTGGACGTTAGTGGGAAAACCAAAGAGCTGAAACAATGTAGAGGGAAGACACATCATTTAACAGCAGGGTGCTGTTGGTTATATTTCCAGTGAGATAGTTTTAATTACTCACTTCACATACACCTCTACTGACATCATTCATAGAAAACAGGAGTCCAAAAGGTGAAGATTACGAGCAGCAAGACAACAAGCCAATTTGTAATGAAACTTACAGATAAACATTACAACTGGTACCTGAACTGCTTGTTTTAAGAGTCCCTTTGGGTTTGCAAACCAACTTCCTAGTTCAGCGTTGACCTGCCGTACGTACTGTGGTTGAGCAAACACAGTTAAACCCTCTGAAACCCAAGTATTTCAGAGTTGTTTTTTTAAATTTCAGTCACATTTTCTTTCAATATGGGCTCATTTTACACTGCAATATAAAGTCCTGTACCTCTATGGAAACAGAACAACTATGACTAGAAGGATAAAGAAGTCAGAAACGTCTTCTGTCCAGTATAGCAACGATACAATGACTCAAATCATAGAAAAGAAAAACCTAAAGTTGAATTTCATTGATTATTTATTTTTATGTAAACTGAAAATCAACATGTACATTTTATCAAGTGCACAAAAGTGTTATCACTATACTGAAAAAAATGGGGGTGCTTCATGCTGATGGTATTTCACTACTTATTTCGTACCAGGTCGGTGTAAACACAGCCTGCAGGTCAACCGAGAAGTCCTTGAATTTTTGTCTTGTGGCTGTTGCTTGCAGCTGAGTCACTCATAAGTGCAGAGTTTTTAGTTTCTGAGAGAATCCAATTACAAATGCTGTATTTTTGGCAACTTTTTCAATGAGTAGTATAAGCATGGTTGAAAAGTTGAAAATCTTTCTGTTTTTACTGTTTCTAGCTCTGATAAATGATGGAATTTTAGTGATTATTACCCCCAAGGCCTGCCTTTCAAACCTAGAGGTTGATTGTATTTTCACATGGTTATGTTTGATCACTTTAGGTTTCACTTCCAAGCACATAGCTCAGATGATACAGGCGACATGGGAACTTGTTTACAACTTTGTGACCGTTTGACTGCTTCTGTTCTTTGTCTTTGTTGATTCTCAGCAATCACTGAAACATTGTGGGTAAAATGTGGTTCAGGTGGTCGGGAAGGTTGTGCATGAAATGTGAATTTGGCAGTTTGACCCTCAGTTCCTCCACTGAACTTCAAGTTGCTCCTGATTGCAGTTTTATCACTTTATACTATTACAGTGGGGATCGAAAGTTTGGGCACCCCAGGTAAAAACTTGTATTAATGTGCATAAAGAAGTCAAGGAAAGATGGAAAAATCTCCAAAAGGCGTCAAATTACAGATGAGACATTCTTGTAACATGTCAAAAAAAGTTAGATTTTATTTCCATCATTTACACTTTCAAAATAACAGAAAACACAATAATGGCGTCTGCAAAAGTTTGGGCACCCTGCAGAGTTAATACCTTGTACTGCCCCCTTTGGCAAGTATCACAGCTTGTAAACGCTTTTTGTAGCCACCTAAGAGTCTTTCAATTCTTTTTTAAGGTATCTTCGCCCATTTTTCCTTACAAAAGTCTTCCAGTTCTTTGAGATTTCTGGGCTGCCTGTCATGCACTGCTCTTTTAAGGTCTATCCATAGATTTTCGATGATGTTGAGGTCAGGAGATTGTGAAGGCCATGGCAAAACCTTCAGTTTACGCCTCTTGATGTAATCCAGCGTGGATTTTGAGGTGTGTTTAGGATCATTATCCATTTGTAGAAGCCATCCTCTCTTTAACTTCAGCTTTTTCACAGATGGCATCAAGTTAGCGTCCAAAATTTGCTGAAATTTTATTGAATCTATTTTTCCTTCTACTCGTGAAATGTTCCCTGTGCCACTGGCTGCAATACAACCCCAAAGCATGATTGATCCACCCCCATGCTTAACAGTTGGACAGAGGTTCTTTTCATTAAATTCTGTGCCCTTTCTTCTCCAAACGTACCTTTGCTCATTGCGGCCAAAAAGTTCTATTTTAACCTCATCGGTCCACAGAACTTGTTTCCAAAATGCATCAGGCTTGTCTATATGTTCATTTGCAAACTTCAAACGCTGATTTTTGTGGTGAGAACGCAGAAGAGGTTTTCTTCTGATGACTCGTCCATGAAGACCATATTTATACAAGTATCTCTTTATAGTGGAATAGTGTACCACAACTCCAGTGTCTGCCAGATCTTTCTGGAGGGATCGTGCAGTCAAACGTGGGTTTTGACTTGCTTTTCTCACAATCCTGCGAACTGTTCTGTCTGATATTTTTCTTGGTCTTCCAGATCTTGTTTTAACTTCCACTGTTCCTGATGACTGCCATTTCTTAATTACATTCCGAACAGAGGATATTGGCATCTGAAAACGCTTTGCTATCTTCTTATAGCCTTCTCCTGCTTTGTGAGCGTCAACTATTTTCAGTTTCAGTGTTCTAGACAACTGCTTAGAAGAACCCATGGTGCTGATTGTTGAGGCAAGGTGGGCATTTAAAACCTATGAGACTGACATCACCTGGTCTTTCCAGATGATGATTGTGAACAATCTATGACACTGTCAGGTCTCAGCTTTCCAAAGGGGGCGGTGATGCTATAAACTCTGCAGGGTGCGCAAACTTTTGCAGATGCCATGATTGTGTTTTCTGTTATTTTGAAAGTGTAAATGATGGAAATAAAATCTAACTTTTTTTTGACATGTTATAAGAATGTCTCATCTGTAATTTGATGCCTTTTGGAGATGTTTCCATCTTTCCTTGGCTTCTTGATGCACATTAATACAAATTTATACCTGGGGTGCCCAAACTTTCGATTCCCACTGTAAGTGCTTTGAAGAACCTGGATTATGTCAAAAACTGAAAACAAGAAACCCTATTGAGTGCACTGTGGCTAAAATAGTGTTTTTCTTGCTTGGGATTCAATGTGTCCAGCAGGCAGACGGTGAAACTGAAGGGCGTGGTGTTAGCCGGCCTTTTATCAATACTCTCCCACCCACACACACACTTTAATGTTAAGATATCTGAGCATGAAGGCTTTGATGCTGCTTTGGGTTGCTCATATCAGTCCAGACGTTCCTTCATTCATTACTTCAGCGCTTGGTGAAAATTCTCCGGATGACTTCATGCACTGAGCTCAGACAGACGGACAGATGGACGGTGGGTGTTGGTCTCTTTGAACAGTAGCCTTCGGTATGTGAGCGATGGCAGGGAGTTGGAGGGAGGTGGTACCGTCATCCTTCGTCTGAACTGCTTTAATTTCTGCTCACCTCAGTTCACCTCCAGCCTTACCTCTCATTGACCCTCACCTTCCACCTCCCTGTGCTGTGAACTACAGTAAAACAGAGATAGATTGACGATCTCGGCCTTACCTCTTCTAATCTTCCCTTCATTGCCTTGTATCCAACTTCAGCCACCACTTAATCAAACTCTATGACTTTTCTTGCCGTCTCCTCGCTCCCCATCGCTCACCAACCCTCCCGGGTCTTGTTTTCTGGGAAAATACAACATTTGTGGGACTCAGTTTGTCGGAGGGAGCCTTAAAAACATCTGGCAGTAAATGCAGCCCCACAACCTCCTCCCCAAAAACGTCCCCACAGGACCGACAAAGTAGGCTTTCTTTGTGGACGGGTAGTGGACGTTTCCTGATGAGGAGTGGAACAAGGTATAGAGGGAGGGGAGGAAGATGAAAATGAAAATGGACTCCCCAACTGTGTACACAAAGCCTGTTGGAGTGGAGCAACAAACGCTCTCAGAACTTTTAGGCATTGCAAAGGGAATGCTGATAAATCTTTGTGTGTGTTTTGGATCACATTCTGCATTTCTTCATGAAGAGAAAGGTGATGGGCTGGATATGTTAATTTAGCTCCATAAATCATCAGGAATCATATCAGCAGCAGACACGAAAATGATCCCCTGGCAGCACGAATTGAAGGCTGAATACCAGTAATTAGAATTTAATTAGCTGCAGTTAGCTTACTCACTGCTCCATTAGCAATCAGCTCACAGGGGGATGCTTAAGCATTTATCTGACCAAAAATTAGACGACTGAATACCCTCAGAGATGTTCAATAATTCTGATAAACGAGCATTAAGTTTCCTAAACATTGGGTTTGGCCTGAGAAGCCGCTGCGCCCTGCTCGCTGTATATTGTGGTTTTGGAGTTTGTGTAACTGAGGCTGTGAGTCAGTAGATTTACTGCGTGATTCAGTGAGAAGACTGCTGATGAACTGCGATTATGAGGCCAGTGAAAGTCAGTCAGTTAGGGCAAACTGTGGGATGGAGTCATGGGAAACCACGGAGTGTGTTTGGAGTGTGTGCAGCTATGTGTGAGGCTTTCTGACTGGGGATACTGAGATGGGTTTCTAGGGCTGATACTGATTATTGGTAATTAAGGGGGGCTGATGACCTATATTTGGAACCCATATACATTAAATGTAATGTTTTAACAGCATGTGACAGCAGAGAACCTGTCATTCATCACTAGACTTTTTCATTAATAAGGCTGACTATAACTGAACATGTAAAATAGAAATAGAAAGGATGAAATTATCTCCTCTGTTTATGTGGATCGACTGAGGTTGATCAGTTTTATGTTTACTGTTCTTCTCTATTTTATGAATCTTTCACTGTTTTATCACTTTTATTGTCCACTGAAGTCCAGATCTTAACCCTCCTGTTGTCTTCACTTATGGGCACCCAAAAAAATATTGTTTCCTTGTCTGAAAAAAATCCAAAAATTCAGCAAAAAAATTCCCCAAATTTCCGAAGATTTGCAAAACCTTCAGGAAGAAAATTCCAATAATTCCATAAAAGTTTCCCTGAAACGTTTTATTTTTAAAAAAAAAAATAAAAATCCCCCAAATTTGGCAAGAAAGTTCTTGTAAATATTTTCAAAAAATGAGTAAAAATCTTCCAAAAAAAAATCCTAAAAATATCTAAAGTTATTACATGTATACCAGTAAAACTTCTAATATTTTCTTTAAGAACGTTCACAATAAATCAACCAAAATCCAATGAAATTCGCTGGATTTTGGTTGATTTTTTTTGTGAATGTTCTTAAAGAAAAATTTTTAACATTTCTTTTTTTTCACCAAAAAGTGTCCAGACATTTCCCAAAAATGTTGAAAATGTGGACATCAGAAGTTTCACTATGAAAATATATATATATATTTTTCCACATTTTCAAACTTTAAAATGGGTCAATTTTGAGCCACAGGACAACACGAGGGTTAAACAAGCTTTTTTTGAATTTTAATTATAGTTTTATTATTTTGTCCACCACTTTAGTACCAATTGAAACACCTATTGACCTTCAATTTCTCATTGGGTGAATCATGAAGATTTTGGTTTTCCAGAAGCGCCACTATGAAGTTGACATTTTGAGTGAAATGTCGACTACTGAGACATTTTACAGCCGTCAAACCTTCAGTTTTCCATCCAGAATTTTGACCACATCAAGCTGTTGTTTCATCCAATACTTTGGTTTAACGTCAAATAGTTGTAAACCCACGACCTCAGTGATCTTTGTAGAGATGTCAGCACACTAAATTAACTCTGACATTAACTTTGAACCCAGAGGGAGGCGTATGTTTTCATCACATGTAATGTTCACTGTGTGCATCATCTATCAAAATAAGCCTCGGTGCTCTCGTTAATGTATTAATGCTAATGTATGTTTTCACATCGTTTCGCGTGGATATACAGCAACAGGGAGCTGAAGTGTGTCTGAAGAGCTTCGGTCCATTAAGCCAACTCTGCTCCAGAACTTGTCAGTGGAACTATACGGCCTCCGAGGCCTGTTCCTCTCCGGTCCAGACCGAATAAACCCATAATCACAGAGGAGCAGTTGTGCACCCCAGCGAACGGTGACGTCAGGGGGCATTTGGAGGTGCTGGAAGTGTAGGAAGTTGTGCTATTTCTGCTCTATTGACTCTGGATAAGAGTGGACAGAACATGGCTGGACAGGAGGGTGTGACTCCGTGGAAAATATCCCAAAGTGACGATTTGGTTCGAGTCAGCCAGTTTGGAGCCGCTGAGTTTCGTCTACAGCGAGCCTATATTGCCTTTTAATGGCGATCCCCCTCATGTGTTCTTTCCATATGTTGAAGTTTCTGCCTCTGACTGAGTCACAAAAGAGCTGAAAGTCCAGAGAACTGAAGGAAAAAATGTGTTTCTCTGGTGACATAATGAGTCCGGTGCTTGGTCCAGACGCCGTGCGTGTTCTGAATAAAAATATTGATATTATTTATTAAACATAATCAGGATCATCACATTTCACAAGCTGTTTTTAGCGTCTGCCTTTCATGAAGGCACTGAATTTTCATGATCCATTGCATAAACAAGAACTTATTCACCTCCATCGCAGGCCAAACGCAGTGAGTCTGGTTTGCTCAGATCGTGGCCTCGCGGGACGGTGACGGAGTTGGCTTTGATCTGGCCGGTTGAAAAATGGACCTTTTTACTCTTAGTTCAGCTAAAAAAAGCTCCACAAAGACTTTCCCTCTGTCGAAAACCTGAGTGGAAGCTGTTGATGGAACCCGCTTTGCCCGACTGCGTTCAATAGAGTCTCCATTATTGTTCCAGCGCTGCATAGAGGAAGTTTCCCGAAACCGACCGAAATAGCTGCAGGAGTGGAGACAGATTTTAGCAGGACAATGGGTGAGGTTTGGACACAATGACGGAGGAAGTGCAGCATGAAAACCTGATGCTAAGCGATATAGCAAAGCAGTCACTGCTAGAATAGATATTCAGACTATGTCTCTGAGGTATTCTCACTCCTTTGTGAGTTTTCTTTTTTCGCATGTGTGATCTGTCAAGCTGCCTTCACTGTAAAACATCATGAAGGAATATAGTCAGATCTACTCTTCTTGTTTGTTTCATGTAAATATATTTGATTTGCTCATTTCTCACGAATTGAACCTGAAATGTTGGATTTTTATTTCAAAAGTTCTGATAGCTTTGGGAATTTTGACTCAAAATTCTAAATTCAATACAGCAAAGAGTTCAGTTAACTGAATAAATTATGGAGTAAATGGTAAATGTGCATGTACATGTGGTCTTTTAACCTTTTAAACATCAGAACTGTTGAACATCATGAAGGCATTTAGTCAAACGAACTCATCTTCTCTAGTTGATGTAATGGAAATAGACGAGTTTAGCTAATTTCTGGTTAATTGCACTTAAAAGTCCACATTTTTATTTTCAGAACTTAAAAACATGAATTCTTATAATTTCAGGCATTTTGACTTAATTCATTAAATTAAGTTTAAAAGAAACAAAACTATCATGTAAGCAAACTTACCAAGATTAAAAAGATCAAACTTGATATTAGAGAGTTGAATCTTACCCTGTAAAAAATCACGAACAAATTTATTCAGATCTACTCATCTTGTCTTGTTTGTTTCATGTAAATATATTTGATCTGTTCATTTCTAGTGAATTGAACCTAAAATGTTGAAACTTCATTTCATAAGTCCTGATAACTTTAGTAATTTTGACTCAAAATTCTAAATTCAATACAGCAAAGAGTTCAGTTAACTGAATAAATTATGGAGTAAATGGTAAATGTGCATGTACATGTGGTCTTTTAACCTTTTAAACATCAGAACTGTTGAACATCATGAAGGCATTTAGTCAAATGAACTCGTCTTTTCCAGTTTATGTAAATATATATTTCATTAGCTCATTTCTAGTGAATTGAACCTAAAATGTTGAAGTTTTATTTCATAAGTTCTGATAACTTTCGGTATTTTGACTCAAAATGATAAACTGAATACAGCTAAGAGTTCACTTAACTGAATAAATTAAGTTTTTAAGAAACAAAACTAGCCTATAAGCAAACTTCCCAGGATTACAAAGATCACACTTGACATTAGAGAGCAGCTAGCCTGTGGAAAGAGAGGAGGAAATGGTAAATGTTCTGCATGTACATGTCGTCTTTTAACCTTTTAAACAACATAACTATTAAAAGTCATGAAGGCCTTTAGTCAAATGAACTCATCTTTTCTATTTGACATAATGTAAATTGACGAGTTTTGCTAATTTCTGGTTAATTGCACTTAAAAGTCCACATTTTTCTTTTCAGAACTTAAAAACACGAATTCTTGTAACTTGAGGCATTTTGACTTGACTCATTAAAAGAAGTCTTAAGAAACAAAACTAGGATATTAGCAGACTTACCAAGATTAAAAAGATCTAACCTTACTCTGTAAAACATAATGAAGGAATTTAGTCACATCAACTCATCTTTTCTAGTTTGCTTAAAGTAAATTTATTAGTTTTGCTCATTTCTACTTGTTTGAACCAAAATTTTCTATTTTTTATTTTTAGAACTCATTTTAAAAGCATGAGTTCTTATAACGTGAAGCATTTTGACTTGAAATGATAAGCTGAATGAACAGCTGAGAGTTCACCAAAGTCATTAAATTAAGTTTCTAGGAAATAAAATGAAGGTTAAAACTCCCCCTGAACTCTTGTTTTTTGTAGTTTGACTAAACAAACATGGTGGAAACTTGCTGTATGTCTTTAATACATAAGTTCTGGTTATTTATTTTCATAATATTATGGAAAAATCTAACGGTGATTGAGTTCAGCCCTGCACTCACAGACTCGTTGTTTATTTCACTACAACTGGAGCAGCAACACAGATTGCTGTTGTACCGACTCTGGTCCAAAATGGCTTCCTGTCTAGTGAAGTATTCGATTTCACTTCATTTGTCAAGTTTATTGAAATGTTTTCTCAAGTTCAGTGGATTTAACTCAGCTAGATTACACTTTTACATCTCCTAAGATGATTCTTAACTAATTAATCCATCAAAGTGCAGTTAACCCACATCTTTAAAGCTGAGGAATTTTGTTTCTCCACTGAATGAACTGAAATCCTTCAGCTTTTATTGGCACTTCGCTGCAGGCGTGAGGCTTTACATCTCAAATGTTGAGTACTTATCGCTCCCATTCTCCCACAGTTGTCACTCCTGTATGTGTGTAAGTGTGTGTTAGTGATGCGTTAAACGTTTGGTCACGTTTGACCGACTACTTCTGGAGGGGAAGAAATGAAAGGAGCTCTGAGGAGCCATTAGGACCGAAGGAAAAGAGTGATTTCAAGCGTGTTGATAATGGTGCTGATAAGACTAACAGAGACCGCTATGGTTGGCTGCGATGGAGATAAACGCTCCAGACACACACACACACACACACACACACACACACACACACACACACACACACACACACACACACACACACACACACACACACACACACACACAAACAAACAAGCCCACACATTTGAATCATTTATTTCTGTCAGCAGAAGGACACACGGACACAAACAAAACGCTGCAATCAGAAATTCCACAAAACCCGCCAGACATGTGCTCAGTCTGCACAAACACATGCACACACATGCTTGTGCACGTGCGCACACATAGACAAAAACACACACACCCAGGATAATTAGAAAATTTCTCAACAGGTGAGTAACAGCATGACGTTTAGGCTCAGAGTAAATCTTCCAGCTGTATAAAGTCTAGAGAGGACATCTGGCTGAAAACACACGCATGTTCACATACACACGCATGTACACACGCGCACGCACGCACACACACACACACACACATACATACATACATATGTGTACACTACCGTTCAAGTTTGGGGTCACTTAGAAATGTCCTTATTGTTGAAAGAAAAACCATAGACATTGTGAATGTGGTAAATGACTATTGTAGCTGGAAACAGCTGATTTTTAATGGAATATCTCCATAGGGGTAAAGAGGAACATTTCCAGCAACCATCACTCCTGTGTTCTAATGCTACATTGTGTTAGCTAATGGTGTTGAAAGGCTCATTGATGGTTAGAAAACCCTTGTACAGTTATGTTAGCACATGGATAAAAGTGGGAGTTTTCATGGAGAACATGGAATTGCCTGGGTGACCCCAAACTTTTAAACGGCACTGTAGGTCAACTTTAAGTGATTTTAGAGAAACCTTAACTACTATAGAGCAACTTTTACCTGTTTTTGAGCAACTTTAACTAACATGGAGCAACTTTAACTCATTTAGAGCAACTTTAACTATTAATATCAACTTTAACTAATATAGAGAAACTTTAATTCATATACAGTACATACACACACACACACACACACACACACATACACACACACACACAGAGGTTTTTGTACACATTTATCTTCCCCTTTATTCATTTAACTTCGCTGAACTCTTGTCACAGCAGAGTAAACGAGAACATGGAATAAAGTCATATTTCAGGCTTCTTATCTTCCCACACTTTCCCTCCTGGGACTTTTATAAATACTTCAGCAGTTATTAATGAATCTGAAATGACATTTTTCCTCTCCTCTTCTGCCATTTTTCTTTCCCTGCCGTTGCTCAGGTCATCTCTCCGATCCCATCGCTGGATGCAGTTGATGGGAACGAGTTTTCCTAGAAGGCTTTGAGTTCCAGACGGGATTAAGTATTTTCTCACTCGGGCCTTTACGGCATGTTATCTCCCTTTAATCCAGCTTTCATCAGAGCAGAGAGTAATAAGTTTGGATGAGTGATTTTTTCTACGGTGTCTGGTTTTTATGTGAAAGGTGAGATCCCATTAAAAGTGTCTGATATGAATCTATGTGGAGCGATGTGGGTGAAAATGCGTCAGACTGGGCTCGGTTACAGCTGGCTGCTTTTATTGGAAGTGCTGCTGTTTATAAAATAAAATGCTTGTAAGAACGAGAAGACTCCATTAAATCTGACATTAATCTGTCATTATTGTGTGTACATCCAGAGAACGTAGATTACAGAGCGTGAATGAAACTGGAGATGTCGGGATGCGAGGCAAAAGTCGCTGGATTTAGGAAGTCAGGAGACGAGAGGGGATCGACGAATGTTTGAGATCAGCAGAGTCAAAGTCATCTTAGTCCAGGGGTTATATTTACAAAAATTTTCTTGCCAAATTTAGGGGATTTTTTTTTAAATAAAACTTTCAGGGGAAACTTTTAAGGACTTATTGGAATTTTATTCCTGAAGGTTTTGTAAATTTTAAAAAATTTGGGTTATTTTTTTGCTGATTTTTTGAATTTTTTTTCAGACAAGGAAACACCATTTTTTGGTGCCTGTAAATGAGGACAACAGGAGGGTTAAATAGTTAGATTTTAAAGGCTACAGATAGGGCTGGGTGATATGGCCTAAAAAAAAATCTCAGATTTTTTCACAAAAAATCCCGATTCACGATTTATCCGATTTTTTAAAACCCCCTACCTAATCTCCTCAGGCAGGAGTCCAGTCTACTCTATGCAAATGAGCTGCAGCCCTCTCCAGGTAAACACACCTGATTGCAGCTGGAAATACCCTCCATGTGGCATGCTGGTCCGGTTGCTGTGCGTTTCCCGCTGCGATCCGGTGTGTTTACCTGGAGAGGGCTGCAGCTCATTTGCATAAAGTAGACTGGACTTCTACTTTTTGCAAATTCAGTGAGGTGTGTGGAGATCCACGCATCGTGAAACTGTCCTCAAACTTCTAAACTAGGCATCGGTGAAATAAAACGAGGACAGATTTAGCTGCTGCACAGATTATTTCTCGCCTCAAATGCTTTCAGAAATACTTTTCGCTGACGTGTTTTTTGAAATAAAAGGGAAAGTTTGAGGCCGAGCCGCTGTGTTTATCTGACTCATCTGCAGGACTGTCCAGCTGAAAGCTCGGTCATGTGACCACGTAGCAGCCTGCTGTTGGTCAGCGCTGTCATGTGACCATGTTGTGGTCTGCTAGTGACCGCCGTCCGTGTGATTTTCAGATGTGGTGTGTTGCTGTGTGGGAAAATAGCATCTAGTGGACACGTACCTTTAGATCTGCGCCGCTCGCCGCCATGTTGTCTGTGTATCAAGCGCGGGGGGGAGGGGGGAGCACTCTGAACTACGGGAGCCCAGCGGGAAGGCGTTGGTGGTGGATGTTGATGAGAAAATCTATTTTCATTAAAACAAATCAACATTAAGTACACAGTCGAATTAATCGATAAAATCGATTTATCGCCCAGCCCTAGCTACAGATGAAAGTTTTTTCTATTCTTATTGGTCATAAATTCCCATTTTCCCTTCATTAACCCTCTGAAACCCACAGGCGGGTTGAAAAGGAAATCTATCTTTTAAAAATCGACAAAATTACACCATTTATCAGAGCTAGAAACTAAAAAAGCAGAAATAATCGTGGATTTTTTCGCCATCCTACTGAGCTGGAATGAATCAAACATGATATGTAGGAAAATTAAGCCTAAAATCTGCAATATTTCATCAAAATAACTCCTTTCTACATGCCTTGAATAAAAATAGCCATAATTAAGTGCTTCTCTCTGAAACCATGAAGCCATCAGTGACTCAGCTGCAACCAACAGTCATTTCACAAAACTTTAGTGACTTTTCTACGTAATAAAAGATCTACAGTATGCAGAGTCACCATTTCCCCCCAGTATTGTTAACACCTGTGGGCACCTGGAAAAATGTTGCACCTGTTGAGGTCTTTGAAATTTTGGTAAAATAATAATCAAAGAAATTCAACTTTTCTACTATTTTTTGTGACTTATGTCATTATAATGGTGCTAAAATGCAAGGAAGACATTTCTGAATTCTCTCTACTTCCTGTCATGGTTGTGCTGTTTCCACAGAGGTGCAGGATTTTATTTTGGAGTGAAAAATGATTCCACAGTGAGTAAAAATGTGACAGAAGCAAGAAACGGCCACAGGATTTAGAGGGTTGAAACACAGAAACCTACAACAAATGAACGAAACGTGTTAACTGTGCATGTAACTTATTCCCTTACATTACTGTGATCCAAAAACCATTAAAAGCCCATAATTGAGCCTCACTGCTGCTCTGAGTGACATATTCCTGCATTATAATTAACCAGAGCGCTGTTCACTGGGACTGTTTTAACTGGGGGTTGAATATAGTCCCAGAAATCACATCGACTGTTAGTTTAGCAACTTAGAATAACAGAGCAGCTGTTTTGCTGCTACACCAAGGAGACAGAGCCTCGGCGGAGTCATGTGACAATCGGTGTCTGTCCGTCCGTCCGTCCGTCCCTCTGTCTATCAGCAATATTACTCTAAAAGAGACCAATGGATTTGGATGAAATTTCCAGGGAAGGTCAGAAATGACACAAGGACCAAGTGATTAGATTCTGGCAGTGATGCAGCTTATAGTCTGGATCTACGGATTGGTTAAAGATTTCTGTATCGTTGCCAGATAGCGGCACAGCGGCACTGTAACCATGACAACAAGTGAACACTATGTCAGCTGACTGCTGACGATCACATGATTGTGATCCTACTACAAATCCACCACTGAGGACTTCTCAAGACTTATCCATCAGAAATGATCCAAGGAACAACTGATTAAATTGTGGGGGTGTTTCTGAGTTCCATCAATTCCCGCCGCCCGCTACATATTTAGGTCACGCGATTCGGTATCCGTATATAACGTACACATGCAGAACACACATCTGTGCTCAGTGCAAGGTCATTTTTACGAAAGATTTCATCCGTCGACAATGATACAACAACTGAACAGCCTTGTTGGAGTACTGCGCTCTCTGAGTCCTTTTGTTGTTTTAACTGTTTTATTTGAGATTCTATCTGATCATTAGGACAAGAGAAAAATTTCATTTTAGGAGGAACTCCAGACTTGTTTGGTATTTTTAAAAATATTGTCAAGCTTTCTTTTCCCCTAGTTTTTTAGATTTGGTCTCAGGACAAGAACATTTACGCAACAACTGCATGTTTTAGTATTTGTACATGGATTATTATAAATTTGGTGTAAAATGTCCTTCTGGAATGACCCATCTGCTTCTGGTTTAGCAATTTAAAATAGCAGTGCACAGCTGTTTTCTTTTTAATGTTTTCTTGAATTAAAACTATGCATGTGTGCCCTTTGTTTTAAATGATGCACCTAAAATTGGTTTAAGCATTGCAGATTGTGGCCTTCTCTTTGGGTTTGTTGACAGAAAACAACAGCAGCTTCATTCTTTAACTCAGTCTGTATTAAATGTTCATTTGCTGCAGAGTAAACAGGGAGGTTTTGGCTTCTTTGTGTACAAATGTGTTTGTTTTAGAGCCGGGAACATGAAGAAATGCATGGGGAGTATAAATTAGTACTACCAACCAGGAGGATCAAAGAACAGACGGACAGACAGACAGACAGATGGACGGACAGATGGACAGGCAGACGGACAGACAGATGAACGGACGGACAGATGGATAGATAGATGGACAGATGGACGGACGGACAGATGGACGGACGGACAGATGGACTGACAGACAGATGGACAGACAGATGGATGGATGGACAGTTGGACGGGCAGACAGATGGATGGATGGATGGACGGACAGATGGACGGACAGACGTATGGACAGACGGACAGACAGATGGACAGGCAGACAGACAGATGGACGGAAGGACAGATGGACAGATGGATGGACAGGCAGACAAACGGACAGACAGACAGACAGATGGATGGATGGATAGATGGACAGAGAGACGGACAGTCAGACAAATGGACAGACAGATGGACAGATGGAGTAGAACTCGGACAGACAGACAGACGGACAGACAGACAGATGGACATATGGACAGACAGACAGACAGATGCACAGACAGAGTAAAACTCAGACAGACAGATGGACGGACAGATGGACGGACAGACAGATGGCCAGACAGACGAACAGACAGAAAGATGCACAGATAGACAGACAGACAGATGGACAGACACACAGACAGACAGACGGAATAAACCTCAGACAGACAGACGGACAGATGGATGGACAGACAGACGGACAGACAGCTGGACAGACAGACAGATGGACGGACGGACAGATGGACGGACAGACGAACAGACAGAAAGATGGACAGACAGACAGACAGACAGACGGAGTAAAACTCAGACAGACAGATGGACAGATGGACGGACAGACAGATGGACAGACAGACGAACAGACAGAAAGATGGACAGACAGACGAACAGACAGAAAGATGGACAGACAGACAGACAGACAGACGGAGTAAAACTGAGACAGACAGACGGACAGATGGACGGACAGACAGATGGACAGACAGTCGAACAGACAGAAAGATGGACAGACAGACAGACAGACAGACAGACGGAGTAAAAGTCAGACAGCAAAACTCAAAGTGGACAGAGAGAAATGAAGGCAGATGGATGAGGAGAGGAGCTGCTTCTCTGCTCTCTGAATCCTCACTTTGACCTACTTTCTCGTCTCATTCTCTCTTTTTTTTCTCTCTCCACTCTTTGCCCCTTCCTCTGTGATCCCCTTTCATTTTGCACGAGGAACTAATAAGGACAATAAGTCCAGAGAAGGACTCCCGACAGACTTCCTATCTTTCCATCTCCTCCTGTCCTTCAGCGCTCTCTTTCTCCACGTCTCAACTCTGCTTTCATCTGCACTGTGACAATCTAACAATCTCCTTTTTTTAATGAAGCCTTTATTACGTTTGGCGCCACTGCAGAGAACTTAATAAGGGTTTGTCCCTGGAGGGAAGCCGTCATTAGGTTGTTTGTGATTGAAAGGACGAACATGGTATTGCTGAAATGGTTCCAGCATGAGGTCATTGTGTCTGATTTGTGAAGTGCATTTAACAAGATTATGCCAGTTTCTCTGCAGCAAGGAGGCTCTGCGAGTACATTTGCATGCTATCCAACCTCACAGTTGTTTGAACGCTCCACAAGAAGGAATTTTGCACATCTGTCTTGCTTTTTGTGAGCTTTTTCTGTTACTTTTCAACACAAGATGTGATCAGGAATGTATGTTTTTTTGCAGGCCAGTGTGTTTTTGCAAAGTCACAGAAAAGTGCATTGTCTCAAAGGCGATGATTTCTTTGTTCCTGTTGCATTTTTTCTCACTGTTGGCTCCTTTTTCTCTGCAAAATAAAGTCCTGCACCTTTATGGAAACAACACAACCATGACTAGAAGGAGAGAGGACTGAGAAATGTACTTTTTTTTTGCAGGTATAATGGTATAAATTATAAAGAAACAAAAACAAAAGTTGAAAAAATGTAACAAAAATTGAAAAACCTGGAATGTTTGCCATTTTCCTAACTCTGTATGTTACCAACAGTGGGAAAATGGTGACTCTACATGCTGTAGATATTTTACTTCTTTGATCTTATTTATTTGCGTCCTGTCTTCCCTACTTAAACTAAAACACGTAGTTCAGCCAAAAAATCCCAGAATTTTTGTCACGTGAATCCTAAACACAGCTGCATCACTCATAGCTTTCCAACTGCACCAAGGAGCATAGATTTTTTTTGTTTTTGACATGATCTGGTTAATTTATATGGTTTATTTTTGGCAATTCTTTAAACAAGAAAGTAGAATAAAGTCTTTTTGAAGAAATATCATAATTTTAACCTCAGGCTTGTTTAAGTTTTCCAATGAAAGATGAGTAGAAAGCTGAAAATCTGACACTTCACAGCTAAGAGCTGTAATTTTGACAGTTTTTTAAATCATACAACATACCTTTGAAACCTGCACCTTCATGGAAACAACACAACCACGACTAGAAGGAGAGAGAACTCAGAAATATCTTTTTTCACTTTGATTTTTGTATTTATTTGCGTTCTGTCTTCCCTACGTAGACACAGCATGCAGTTCAACTGAAAAATCCCAGAATTTTTGTCACGTGAATCTTAATGACACTTCTTTCTGTATTCTCAGCTGCAAAAGCTGTAATTCTGACAGTTTTCTAATATAATACAACATATATTTGAAACCGCCAGCAGATTTTTGGGGCTTCGAGGGTTAACATGTCAGTTTTTGATAGTTTTCGCAGCGTTGGTAGGTCATAGTTATTGATGACCAAGCTGTCACTTGAACAGCAACAGAGACCTCCAGTGTTCAGGCCACCATCACCTCCTGGTTGGACTCCTGGAATGTGCTTCAGTTTCAGTCCAACGGGTGGACATCTCACCACACATAGCTCTCATTCCAATCCCATTGCTAAGTTCCTGCTGAAACAAATAGTATGTGTGAGGTGTTTTTCTGTTTAACCTGAGCACATTTAACCCTCCTGTTGTCCTCATTTACGAGCACCAAAAAATATTTTTTCCTTGTCTGAAAAAAATCCAAAAATTCAGAAAAAAATATCTGAAAATTTGCAAAACTTTCAGGAAGAAAATTCCAAGAATTCTTTAAAAGTTTCCTTTAAAAGTTTTATTTTTTTAAAAAAATCCCCCAAATTTGGCAAGAAAATTCTTGTAAATATTTTCAAAAAATGATTAAAAGTCTTCCAAAAAAAATCCTAAAAATATCTAAAGTGATTCCATATATATCAGTAAAACTTGTAATGTTTTCTTTAAGAACATTGACATAAAAATCAGCCAAAATCCAGAGAAATTCGCTGGATTTTGGTAGATTTTTTTGTGAATGTTCTTAAAGAAACACTTTTTTTTAACCCTCATGTCATCTTGCGGGTCAAAATTGACCCGTTTTAAAGTTTGAAAATGTGGGAAAAAAAAAATAATTTTCACAGTGAAGCTTCTGATGTCCACATTTTCAACATTTTTGGGAAAACTTTGAACGTGTTTTGGTGAAAAAAAAAGAACATTTCAAAATGTTTCTTAAGAACATTCACTAAAAAAATCAAACAAAATCAGCGAATTTCACTGGATTTTGGTTAATTTTTTTGTAAATGTTCTTAAAGAAAATATTAGAAGTTTTGCTGATATATATGTAACCACTTAAGATATTTTTAGGATTTTTTTTGAAGATTTTTAGTCATTTTTTAAAAAAAATATTCCCAAGAATTTTCTTGCCAAATTTAGGGGATTTTTTTTTTAAATAAAGCTTTTAAGGGAAACTTTTAAGGAATTATTGGAATTTTCTTCCTGAAGGTTTTGCAAATTTTCAAAAAATTTGGGGAATTTTTTTTTCTGAATTTTTGGATTTTTTTCAGACAAGGAAACAATATTTTTTGGTGCCTGTAAATGAAGACAATAGGAGGGCTAACATTTCTTTTTTTTCCCCAAAAACATGTTCAAAAATTTCCCAAAAATGTTGAAAATGTGGACATCAGAAGCTTCACTGTGAAAATATATTTTTTTTTCCACATTTTCAAACTTTAAAATGAGTCAGTTTGACCCGCAGGACGAAACGAGGGTTAATAGGATGATGTCTGAGATCACATGCCTGTCGTGATCCTTTCTGCTGCTACCAGCTCGCATATTGTTCTCCTTAAGTCCTGCTTAACTTCGCTACTTCTTCTTCATAAGCCGCTTTTTCATCCAAAGACTAAACAATTAAACCGCAAGGAAGTGTTTAAATATTCGATGAGTCGTCTCTCTGAGTTGATCTTTTGATGTGGCGCCAGGTTTTCCCCACATCCATCCCTGCTTCTGTTGTAAAAAGTGAGTGAAATTAAGAAAGAAAGAAGTGACTCAGAAATTTCTCATTCATGCACTCGATGTGGTTCCGTTTAATGTGGCACCAGATGTGCTCGAATGCATCAGTGCTCTGTCATTTAGTCCAGTGGTTCCCAACCTGGGGTCTGCCCCCCCTAGAGGGGGCGCCAAAGATCAGAGGAGGGGCGCAAAGCTTTGTCTGCTCTGAGGCTGTGATCTTATAAAAATTAGATTTTCACATTCTGGATAGAATCAGAGTAACAGACTTACTGTGTCATCACAAGTCTACCTATAAAACATTTTTAAAACACATTTATTTGCACTTTCCTCAAAAATGCTTTGCTGCTTCGATAGCCACACCTCCTTGACCTTTCAACTTCTGTCCATGCTTTCTTCAGGCTGGCTCGCTAGACGCAAGCTCATCCAGATTCATTACTTTTGTGTGCAGTTAGAAAGTTACTGATGGAAACGAGAGTGACCTTAAATGTGGTTTTATTGAAGGACAGGACAGAATTGTGTTATTTGTGGTGAAATGCTCGCAAATGACAGCATGAAGCCAGCAAATTATGGCGACATCAGGAAACAAAACGCAGTTCGGTAAAGTCGGAAAGATAGTCACAAATTCAGACTTCTGGCATCAATAACTCATTAGATATACGTTGTCTGAACATAAATGATGCCTCTTTCCCATTGTTGTAAGGTAGACAATATGCTACGAGCCCAGTTCAATCAAAAGTAGCTGTGTTTCAAGCTGCTGAAACAAGTGAACAGGGACCATCTGCAAAATGCAAAACCACTGCAAACAGCGAAGAGACACAAATATTCAGTGACTTCACTCTTATACACTGTAGTTTCATCAAATTTACTGCAGCCAGAAACTGACTCCTGCTGGTCATAGTACAACTCTTGGTTTGATAGTAAATATTTTTTCATAATTTTAGGGATTTTTTTTATTAGTAATACAATTCAATAACTTCCCTCTTATGTACTGTAGTGTGAACTTAATAAGGGTTTGTCCCTGGAGGGAAGCCGTCATTAGGCTGTTTGTGATTGAAAGGACGAACATGGTATTGCTGAAATGGTTCCAGCATGAGGTCATTGTGTCTGATTTGTGAAGTGCATTTAACGAGATTATGCCAGTTTCTCTGCAGCAAGGAGGCTCTGCGAGTACATTTGCATGCTATCCAACCTCACAGTTCTTTGAACTCTCCACAAGAAGGAATTTTGCACATCTGTCTTGCTTTTTGTGAGCTTTTTCTGTTACTTTTCAACACAAGATGTGATCAGGAATGTATGTTTTTTTGCAGGCCAGTGTATTTTTGCAAAGTCACAGAAAAGTGCATTGTCTCAAAGGCGATGATTTCTTTGTTCCTGTTGCATTTTTTCTCACTGTTGGCTCCTTTTTCTCTGCAAAATAAAGTCCTGCACCTTTATGGAAACAACACAACCATGACTAGAAGGAGAGAGGACTGAGAAATGTCCTTTTTTTTTGTAGGTATAATGGTATAAATTATAAAGAAACAAAAACAAAGTTGAAAAAATGTAACAAAAATTGAAAAACCTGGAATGTTTGCCATTTTCCTAACTCTGTATGTTACCAACAGTGGGAAAATGGTGACTCTACATGCTGTAGATAATTGGTGTACTTGTGAGGGGGTTTGGGGGGGGGGCAGGGGCAGGTGCTGGGACTGGGGTGCATCTTATGGGCTAGCTCCAAGCCAAACAGGTTGGGAACCGCTGATGTAGTCAATCAAACGCCAAAACGAACGCCGGCTAACGAGCGTCTCCCTCCATGTGCAGACTACAGGACGGGGCCGTGCTTCACCCAGGTGAACAACCAGATGTGCCAGGGCCAGCTCAGTGGCATCGTCTGCACCAAGACGCTCTGCTGCGCCACCATTGGCCGAGCCTGGGGCCACCCCTGCGAGCAGTGCCCCGCCCAGCCGCACCCCTGCAGGCGAGGATTCATCCCCAACATTCGCACCGGAGCCTGTCAAGGTCAGAACTCATGAACACACACCTGGTGGGTCTTTGTTGTGACGTTAACAGTGACGTAGAAGGATGCACATTTATACACTGAAATAATAGTAACTTTATTTGTATAACACCTTTAAGAACAGCCTTCCCAAAGTGCTTTGACAGTCAGAACATACAAACAGAAAATCAAACAAGACAAAAGCAGATGAGGCAAAGCAGGCAGTTCAAATAAATAGTAAAAACGATAATAAGTAAATGAATAGTTAGCTAGATTAGCATGCATGTCAAGCTCTTTGGATTTTGACTGAAAAGCAGCATCCTAATCCGTCTCACAAGAGCGCTGTGAAACACTGCACCATGCAAGCTTTAGATAGTGTAAAAAGTAGTGTTATGCCGCCTTGTACCCACATAAAAAGTAGGGTTCTTTCAGCTTTTAACAGTGTTAAAAGTGATTTTATGCCAGCTTTTGAAAGTGTGTTATGGCAGATTTTGTTGATGTAAAAAACAATCTTATACCAGCTTTTAATGCTGTTAAAATGACGCTCTTCTGGCTTTTAATGGTGTGAAAACCTGCAAGCTGTAGGTGGCATAAAAAGTGGTATAATACCATCTTTTAATTGCATAAAAAGTAGCATTCTTTTAGCTTTTTAAAATGTAAATAGCACTGTTATGCCAGCTTTTGACTGTGAAAAATGGTGCTCTTATGGTTTTTCATAGCGTAAAAAGCAACATTGTAATCTGTAATCTTACTAGAATACGTAAGTAGTAAGTAACGTTAACATAAAAAGCTGCTTACTTTCAGATTTTGAAGGAATAATGAACAGTGTCTTAATACATTTCTCTAGAGCCCCGCTGCCGTGAACATCAATGTTACACCGACGTTTCACGGCATAAAAAAATCAGCCTTTTGATTTAAATCTCATGCAAACAGATTCAAGTTGTTCTACTTTGCAGAAATCTGCGTCTATATACACACAGCACTCCGTCACGCTATTCGTCTCACTTTACCGTTCCTTAACGTATCATATATAGATTAACACGCATATCAAACAAGGGACCGAGGCAGTTTAAACGTTAAAGAATGAGACTGAAGCTTAAAAATTAGAAATTAAAAATCAAAAAGTTTGAAAATTTAAAAATAAAAGATGACATCACACCAAAGAACCAGGCAGCTAAAATAAAAAATAAAATAAACAGGACACAATACAAAATAGAACACAAAAACTAATTAAAGCTCAAAGTAACATAAAAGCAAATCTGTAAAAGTGGGGTTTCAGAAGTGATTTAACCCTCCTGTTGTCCTCATTTACAGGCACCAAAAAATAGTTTCCTTGTCTGAAAAAATTCCAAAAATTCAGAAAAAAATTCCCCAAATTCCTGAAAATTTGCAAAACCTTCAGGAAGAAAATTCCAACAATTCATTAAAAGTTTCTCTTAAAAGTTTTATTTTTAAAAAAATCCCCCAAATTTGGCAAGAAAATTCTTGTCAATATTTTCAAAAAATGAGTAAAAATCTTCCAAAAAAATCCTAAAAATATCTAAAGTGATTCCATATATATATCAGTAAAACTTTTAATATTTTCTTTAAGAACATTCACATAAAAATCAACCAAAATCCAGCGAATTTTTCTGGATTTTGGTTGATTTTTTTGTGAATGTTCTTAAGAAACATTTTTAACATTTCTTTTTTTCCACCAAATAATGTTCAGAGATTTCCCAAAAATGTTGAACAAATGGACATCAGAAGTTTCACTGTGAAAATATTTATTTTTTCCCACATTTTCAACCTTTAAAACGGGTCAATTTTGACCCGTAGGACAACATGAGGGTTAAAAGAAGTCCGCAGGTCTTGTCTCCTCAGGCAGGCTGTTCCAGAGTCGAGGTCCTGATGGAGAAAACTTCCTGAGATTTAAGCCTCGACTTTGGAATGACAGGAATGGATCCACCTGAGGATCCACCACAATAAACCCTTCTTTATCCATCATCATCACAGCTGCGACTCCTGCCCCACAAAACAACTCCGAGGGTGTTTCCATGCACACAGCGGGCCCATAGTCTTATTCTGCACAAGCTGTGTAGCAGGTTTAGGTGTTGCTGCACAGTCAAGATACCAGTTGATCCGCCAGCTACGCTGCACTTTATGACACATTAGGGTTTTTAGTGAAACAGAACCCGTTTCCCTGCTGCTCAAAGGGCACTCCACCACCTTTACATCTCAGTTTCTCTTTGCAGGACTGCTGGGAGTAATATTTAGCTTGTAAAAACAGTTGTGTAATGCAAGAGTGACGTCATTTCATTTTAGTAATTTTTTGTTTTGGCACATGAACCTCAGATTTTCAGCAGAAAGGAAGCACTGCAGAGGGACGATGTCATTTGCTTTGAATAGAGGCTCTTTTAAAACATGCATTGATTGATTTCTGGACAGTTCTCTCAGTCCGATCATCCATATTTATGTCATCTAAGTCTTCTGCAGCAGAAAATGCCATCATTCTCCTCTATTTGCACATGATTCATATCAAATGGTGGTTTTTATTCCACCCAAAGCTCCAAAAAGTGCATCTCTTTTGCATAAAGTAGTCCTGACCTCATCTTTTTGCAAATAAGGAGTGAGCACCAACACTCCCTGTCTCTTTAACCCTCCTGTTGCATTCATTTACGAGCACTAAAAAATACTGTTTCCTCGTCTGAAAAAAATCCAAAAATTCAGAAAAAAAATTCCCAAATTTCTGAAAATTTGCAAAACCTTCAGGAAGAAAATTCCAGTAATTCCTTAAAAGTTTCCCTTAAAAGTTCTATTTTTTTTTTTTAAAAATCCCCCAAATTTGGCAAGAAAATTCTTGTAAATATTTTTGAAAAAATTAGTAAAAATCTTCCAAAAAAATTCTAAAAATATCTAAAGTGATTCCATATATATCAGTAAAACTTCTAATATTTTCTTTAAGAACATTCACATAAAATTCAACCAAAATCCAGCAAAATTCATTGGATTTTGGTTGATGTTTTTGTGAATGTTCTTAAGAAACATTTTTAACATTTCTTTTTTTCCACCAAAAAAAAATGTTCAAAGATTTCCCAAAAACGTTGAAAATGTGGACATCAGAAGTTTCACTGTGAAAATATATTTTTTCCACAGTTTCAAACTTTAAAACGGGTCAATTTTGACCTGCCACACAACACGAGGTTTAATGATGTAAGTAGTGAAGCTCTTTTGGCTTTTGAGAGTGTAAATAGCAGGACTGTGTCAGCTTTTGACAGTGTAAAAAGTGGTGCTCTTTGGATTTTTGATGAAGTAAAAATTCTGTCTCGATACATCTCACTAGAGCGCTGTTAAAAGTGCCGTCATGCCAATTTATGATGGTGTAAAAAGTGCTTTTATTCCAGCTTTTCACAGTGTAAAATGCAGCACTCTTTTGGCTTTTAGTGTACAAAGTGACATCTTCATACATCTTATGAGAACGCTGTGAAAAGCTGCTCTCTACAAGCTTGAGATGGTGTAAAAAGTGGTATTTTACCATCTTTTAATTGCATAAAAAGTAGCGTTCTTTCAGCTTTAAACATTATAAAAAGCACTGTTATGCCTGCTTTTGACAGTGTGAAAAATGGCGCTCTTTTGATTTATGGTGAGGTTAAAAGTGGTGTCTCAGTACATCTCACTAGTGCGCTGTTAAAAGCTGCACTATATGAGCTTTATACGGTGTAAAAAGTAGCGATATGTCGCCTTGTAACTGCAGAAAAAGTAGCATTCTTTCAGCTTCTGACAGTGTGAAAAATGACGCTCTTTTGGTTTTTGGTCACGTAAAAAGCCACATTCTAAAACAACTTACTAGAGTACCATATAAAGCAGCACTATGCCAACTTTTGATGTCATAAAAAGCTGCATACTTTCGACTTTTAAAGGTATAACAAACATTGTCTTAATACATTTCTCTAGAGCCCCGCTGCCATGAAAATCGATGTTACTCCGACATTTCACGGCATAAAAAATCAGCCTTTTGATTTAAATCTCATGCAAACAGATTCAAGTTGTTCTACTTTGCAGACATCTGCGTCTATATACACACAGCACTCCGTCACGCTATTCGTCTCACTTTACCGTTCCTTAACGTATACAGCGTAGATACAACAGAATCAGACCCAGAGAAAGAGCTAAATGTGAACCTCTTTCATCAACATTCCTGCTGCTGGTGTCCCAGAACCCCTTCGGTCCAGACCAGACTCTCTGCATGCTTCTCCAATAATCTGCGACCGTGACCAGACTAAGCAAAAAGCTTGCATCAACAGATGACACATGTGGAGGTCGTGTCCCCTGTTAAATGGGTCCAGCCAGGCCCTTTCCTGCCTCCGTCCAGATCCTCTGACTCGGACACTCCCAGCATCTCTCTGGGCAGATGGTGAAAGCTGATGTCTCGATGGCGTCATGGCGGGAGAACATGTTTTTGTCCGAAGTATGTTTGTTCTGATCTCCACACGACCTGGCAGCACTTCAACGGTATCAGCGCTGCAGACGTCAGGTTCAGGGGTTTTGCTTTTGAGGATTATAGCAGGCAGATGTGAAATTCTTATGCAATGTGAAGCTACTAGACATTCAGTGAAATCAGCTTCAAGCTACAATTTTCAAGCAAAGCCTCAAAAAAAAGAGCCTCAATCTTAATAATTATTACACTGACGAGGTGCATGTATGAAGGAACTTCAAAAAGTTCTTGGCCTTACCTGTAAACAAGAGGCGTAAACAAGAGAACTCCCATTTCTGGTGATAAATTTAGACTATAAAGCCTTATATGACTGTTTACTAAAACTCATTTTCTGGACGTCTTTTTCTTTGATTGCTTCAACTATTTAAGTTTTTGTGGACGGTGATATAAGGCTTCATACTATACAGTGATGCCCCAAAATGTGAGTTTTTACCCTTATTTCCAGGTAAGGCAAGAGAACTTTTGAAAGTACCCTTGTAGATGCTCCAAGCTAGCTCTAATGCAACTACGCTCAAGCACAATGCTATCTACAATTGAAATGTACAATTTCATTTAGCAGCCACTTTTATCCAAAGTGACTTACATCTGAGAGTAAATACAAGGAAGATAGGCGGCGTGGCACTAAGGACTTTGCCTAAGGGTCCTCACTGGATAACTACTCCCTGACCGGGATTTGAATGAACGATCTCGTGTGCCAAAGTGGTGGTTGTTATTCACTGAGCTATCCAGCTGCTTTTTTTTGTCAAGTTCAAGTCCATCTTTGTTTGCATCCACTTGTTTGGTAGTTTTGTTCCACCAAACTAGTTGTGGTTATCAAGTGACAGATCATATTAGTGGAACTTATTCTGGCATGAAATCATGGTTTTAGTCATGGTTAAGGTGCAAACGCAGTCCTGTCCAAACCAACTGCTACTTGGGGTTTTATACACCAATCTGCCACAACATTAAAACCACCTGCCTAAGTTTAAGTCCTCTGTTGTGCTGCCGAAACAACGCTGAACCAGTGCATGGACACTGGACCACATCGGCACATTAGCAACCAAACCTTTCGATCTTCTGGATTGCAGGTTGGGGATCCATAGATCAGGGTTGTTCCTGCATATCCCAGGTACAGGATTTTATTGGGACCACCTGGAGTTTGGCAGCATCTTGGGCATTTTTTCTTAAGCCAATCCTGAGCAGTTTATGTGTTGTGGTAAGGGGCATTGTCCTGGTGGGGAGGTCACCATTGAATGGAGGGGTTTGGCCTGCAACAATGTTTAGGTGGGTGTTGTATATCAAAGTAACATCCACATGAAAGCTAGAACCAGAGACTGTACAAAAAAAGATGGATGTAGTGAGCGGCTCTACAAAGTGAGGCCAATGCAGAAGTGCCTTAAAATGCAAGTGCTGCAAAAAGCTCTGGCTCCCATTCACTCCCATTCAAAAATTAGCTTGAAAATCTAAGTCAGTGGTTTTTTTCCTGTGAGACATTATGATTTATTTAGTTAAACTTCCTAGTTTTGATCAGATTTCTGGTGATCCACCAGCAAAAACTTCCATAATTCAATAGAAGAAGTCCATAATGTTTAGGTGAATAGGAATTGTTTCTCTTGCCGTCTGGTCTGGCTACATCTCTCTGTCATTGTTCTATGAAAAAATACTTGGATTTGTTTGTATTTCTTGAAACCAATCACAGTCGTCGTAGGCAGGGCTAAGTCAAGCATGTAGCTTTGGTGTTCCTTCAAAACAGTGGAACAGTTTAGCTGGAACATTTGTACCAACTGCGATTGAAATGGATCAAAATCCTCTGTAACACTTGAAATTTTCAGTGCTGCCCATAGAAAAGTAAATGGTAAGACAGTAATAGTGGCCGCGCAGAATAAAACCACCTGAAATCAGCGGTCAGTGACAGGATTATACCCGAAATCAACGGTTAGTGGCAGGATTATACCTGCATCGGACGTCCGGTGGGTTAGATCAGCTCAGGAATGATCTGAAGTTTCGTATAACTCCCTTCCAGATCCATTTTCTCTTCTAAATTTGGTCCCTCCTGACCAAGAAAACAAAGTCAAGCCTTTAAAACAACCCTCGACTACATCCAACTTTTATACAAGTCTATGAACCCAAAGTTTCCCATCAGAACTTCGCACTGTAATCAGATAATCAATGCTGCACGCTTCACCTGTTAGTACTGATTTGCTGATTTGGTGAATATTTAATAGTCTTTTCATAAAACTTCTGCTTACCTCAGGGGATAGTTTTTACGACGAAAACAGGTATTTATTGTAATATCGACTATAAATGAATCCTTCGATGAATGAAGACAATTAAGCCCAGTAATTAGGGGCTGGAAAAATGTATTATTATTTATGTGCAGACACCTGGCAAAGACCGATGTACGTTCTTAAAAAATATTACTTCCATATGATATAGTAAATCTACAGTCCACCCAGATATACGCACGTATGGGAGTGTATATATTATTTATGAGATAAACTGAAAAAGGTAATGCATCTAGGATCAGGAACTGATTTGTATTTAGCTCCACCACTTCCTGTCTCTCTTCTGCCAGGTTGCTCATATGCTGAAGGTATGTCAGCGTAGGTCATAACTCATCTGGTTGTGACTCATATCGCTGTCAGTCTGTTCTCTCTCTGAAGAGCTGTTTCTGTCTTCTTTCTTCTCCCAAACTCTCATTTTTACTGTCACACACACTAAAGACACCTAATCGCCCGGAGAGCCTCGAGCGACGTCTTGCTGGCAGCAGCACAAAGCACACATGACCGTGAATCCAGACTGAAGGATCGCTCTCCAAGACTGCACATCAGGATGCTGGCCGGTCGTGGCTTTGCTTCTCTCTCTCCGTCTTTCTGGCCACAGAGTTCCTCAGCAGCAGACGGAGCTTTAAGCAGCAGCGACTGAATGTTTTCACGTGATCAGAAACAGGCTGTTTATGTGTATTAACCCTCCTGTTGTCCTCATTTACAGGCATCAAAAAATAACATCCAAAAATTCTGCAAAAAAATTCCCCAAATTTCTGAAAATTTGCAAAACCTTCAGGAAGAAAATTCCAATAATTCCTTAAAAATTTCCTCTAAAAGTTTTATTTTAAAAAAAATCCCCCAAATTTGGCAAGAAAATTCTTGTCAATATTTTCAAAAATATTAGTAAAATTCTTGCAAAAAATCCTAAAAATTTCTAAAGTGATTACATATATATATTAGTAAAACTTGTAATATTTTCTTTAAGAACATTCACAAAAAATCAACCAAAATCCAGTGAATTTCACTGGATTTTGGTAGATTTTTTTTTTTGTGAATGTTCTTAGGAAACATTTTTAACATTTCTTTTTTTCCACCAAAAATGTTCACAGATTTCCCAGAAATGTTGAAAATGTGGACACCAGAAGTTTCACTGTGAATATGTATATTTTTTTCCACATTTTCAAACTTTAGAACGGGTCAACAACACAAGGGTTAATGTGCTGTGATTATGTGGTGTGTGTGCATGCAGCTGTGCAGGTGTTTCTGGAGGCAGAGCTGTTTTTTTGTTTTGTTTTTTGAGATTTCTTTTTTACAGTGCACTCAGTGTTTGGTGGCACTGAGGTGATTAATAATCCCACTGTGGGTGAGTGTAAATCCCCGCATAGACAGGATCAGAAGGATCCACGGTTTTTATAGGAACCCACCCACTGACATCTCCTCAATACTGGCAAAAGTGAGTCACACTGAATTTGGGAAAAATGTGCATTCAAAAGCAATTTCCTGTTCAAACAAGGACTGAAGTGGGTCTTTCTGGACGTGGTCTTACACATCACCTCCTGCGCCAAGTTACTGCTCACTCGCTGCAAGACGTTGGCAGAACGAAGCAGAACAAAGAACAGCGACAGAATCTGTTCCAGAAACAAACTGTAAAGTCAATTTAAGTCACGTGTTTGCTGCTTTTTGTTTGAAGCATTTTTGTGCAGGTTTTGGTTTTATTACAAACATGAAATGCTGCTAAACTCTGCAGACACAAGTGATTATGGCAACTCTTGTTTGTGTTTGCTTTAGCCTTCTTTCACTGATTTCTGTGTCTGTTTTTCCTTCTTTTAGATGTGGATGAGTGTCAGGCAGTTCCAGGTCTGTGTGCAGGAGGAAACTGCATCAACACGGTGGGATCCTATGAGTGTAAATGTCCCGCCGGCCACCGTCAGAGCGAAACCAGCCACAAATGTGAAGGTGAGTCTCTGAGTAGATGTTTAAACGATCATTTCTTGCAGCTTCACGGTTGTTCATCTGCATATTTAACTTCTTTATGCAGACGGAAAAGAAAAAAGTGCTCAGTCAATCAGTAAAATGTAAAATGAGTGCAACTGTCACACATATCCCGAAAACCTCACCGCCACTTACAAACAGTTAGTGCTGCAGTGACGAGTTGTTTTTAGTGACTTTACTCGCTAATTCTTCATTTAATCTGTAAAACAAAGTATTACTGGAACTTGTTCTGGCATGAAAGTCTGCCAGAGTGGTTTTAGTCGTGGTAAATGTGCAGGTGTCCAAACCAGCTGCTACTTGGGGTCTTAACCTCCTGTTGTCCTCATTTACGGGCACATTCACAAAAAATCAACCAAAATCCAGCGAAATTCACTGGATGGTTGATTTTTTTGTGAACGTTCTTAAGAAACATTTTTAACATTTCTTTGTTTCCACCAAAAAATATTCAAAGATTTCCCAAAAATGTTGAAAATGTGGACATCAGAAGTTTCACTGTGAAAATATATATTTTTTCCACATTTTCAAACTTTAGAACGGGTCAGTTTTGACCCGCAGGACGACACAAAGGTTAAACACCAATCTGCCACAACATTAAAACCACCTGCCTAAGTTTAGGTCCTCCTTTGTGCTGAACCACTGCATGGATGTTGGATGTCTTGGGGTGTCCTGTGGAGTCTCACAGTGGGACGTAGGCAGCAAAACATTTGGACCTTGTGGGTTGCAAAATGGGGCCTCCATAGATTAAGTTGTTCCTGATCATCCCACTGATGCTGGATCAGTTTGGTGAAGGTGAAGGTGAGTCTGGAAGAAGACAGCACTATGACGATCATTTTTTTGGAGCTTCACGGGTGCTCATCTGCATATTTAACTTCTTTATGGAGATGAAAAAGAAAAAACAGAGTCAGTAAATTGCAAAATGAGTGCAACTGTCACACATATCCTGAAAACCTCACTGTGATGGGTTGTTTTTTAGGATTTTACTTGCTAATTCTTCATTTAGGCTGTAAAACAAAATGACAAAGACGATTTTTGAAGTCTAGCGACAAGCCAACAGCCCCATTCACATGAAGCCAGGATAAGGAAAGTTGTGTTTTTCAGCATAGTGAAGTTAGAAAAATCTCACTATTACCAAATTAATGACTGAAAAACTCCTACAAGATGATGTTTTTTCCATTTTAATAATCCACTGAGCATCTAAAAATACATCAACTGTGCATAAATGGACTTGTTTCCAATTATAAAGGAACTTTAATTAGATGTAGTTGAGTGCTGATCAGTTTGACAGATCTGCAGAGGCTCTAAAAAAAGTGACGATAAGTTGAAACCACACACATGGATTGACGCTACGGCGTGCTGATTGGGTGGAATCTAAACACTGCCCCGGCTGAACAACATGATAGTCGGTCTGTTGGACTGCAGGGATCTCTGGGAGGATTACCGAAAGCTCTTAAACTGTTTCAGCCAGATGACATTTATTCTGCCAAACAAGACCTCTGCTGCACTGATTATCAGCGTATGAATTATTGTCTAAATCCGGCTTTTTATTGGCTTTTATTACTCAGACTAAGAGCTGAAACAGATACAGGAAGAACACAAGTGTTTATATTTGTTGGAGACCAGAGTTTCCACCCCCGGATTCACGAGAGGCAATTACCCTGACGCACCAAACAATGATTTATGTCTCCGTGAATAAAGGAGGAAACTGGGAGGATGACTTCAGTGAATTCACCAGAGTCCCCATTACAGTTGTGGTTTTGGGGGAACGCCACCTCGTTTCAGAATTTACTGTAAGGAGAGAGTGAGCGTTTCCAGAGATGCTGCTCGGAGGGATTTGGGTGTGGATCTTGGAGCCACATTCCAGCTGGTACGAAGCAGGGGAGAGAAGCTTCAGCAGTTTAGTCAACACAAAACGACTCAGAGAAGGTAGAAACACAGCAGGAGGGTCAGGGTTAGAAAGTCCAGAGACCTTTTTACCCATCTGTAGTTAAAATATAACCATTCCGGTTGTAGTTCTTCACCGAACTGATCAAAGTCTGTTTAGTGGTGACTATATAGTGACACCAGAGAGATGATTGTGGAGAAAACAGGACTGGAGTTTCCCCTAAAGACGGTTTCCGATAATCAGTGATATAAACTATACAAATGCATCAAATCTTAGAGAGAAAACAGTTCGTTGACCTTTAGGTTTACTCGAGGTTTCAAGATCTGTACCTCAAATTATACAAAACATGACTGAAGTTTCCACTAAAGGGACAGCTTTAGATGGTTCTTTGGGGTTCATTGGTTCCGTCTTTTAATAACATAGAAAAATAACGGGTCTTAAATAGTTCTTTAGTTCTTTTCTTTCTCTAAGTTGAAGAACCTCTTAATTTATGTGCTTTATGAGGTTCTTTAACGTGTTTCATTTAAAACGTTGATGTCGTTTGGTGGCAGGTAATAGCATGAAATTAAAACTGCATCTAACAATTACTTTCATTATCCATAAATCATTCGGTCTGTCAGACATCATGCTGTTTTGTCTGATCAACCAACTAGAAAATGAAATACTCAATAAATTCTAATGCAAGGAACCCAAAAATGCTGCTGCAAATCTATTGACCATCCAGTTCTGTTATCAGAACAGAACCAGATAAAACTATCTTGTAAATGGAGCCTTACAAGCACAGACAAAACAGGACTGGAGTTTCCACTAAAGACGGTTTCCGATAATCAATGATATTATAAACTATACAAATGCATCAGATCTTTGAGGGAAAACAGTTCGTTGGTGGAGACCTTTAGGTTTACTCGAGGTTTCAAAATCTGTACCTCAAATTATACAAAAACATGACTGAAGTTTCCACTAAAGGGACAGCTTTAGATGGTTCTTTGAGGTTCACTGGTTCCGTCTTTTAATACCATAGAAAAATAACAGGTCTTAAATAGTTCTGTAGTTCTTTTCTGTCTCCAAGTTGAAGAACGTCTTCATTTAGAGGATGGTTCTTCACACACTTTATGTGGTTCTTCATTTACTAGGTTATGTGATTTCTTTAGTCTTTCTTTAGTCTGAAATAGTTCTTTTCTGTATCTAAGCTGAAAAACCTCTTAATTTGCGATCTTTATGGGGTTCTTTGAGGTGTTTCATGTAACATGTTGATGTCGTTCGGTGGCAGGTAATAGCATGAAATTAAAACTGCATCTAACAGTTACTTTCAGTATCTATAAATCATTTGGTCTATCAAACATCGTGTTGTTTTGTCTGACCAACTACAACAGGAAATACTCATTTTTAATGGAAGGAACCCAAAAATGTGACAAAGTTAATGACCATCAAATGCGGTTATGAGAACAGAACCAGATAAAACTATCTTGTAAGTAGATCCTTATACGCACAGACAAAACAGGACTGGAGTTTCCACTAAAGATGGTGTCCAATGATCAATGACATAAACTATACAAATGCAGCAAATCTTAGAGGGAGAACAGTTCATTGGTGGAGACCTTTAGGTTTTTGTTGGAGACTGTTTCATGAGGTTGACAGATTTGTGCTTCAAGTTACAGTAAAAACACAACTGGAGCTTCCACTAAAGCTTGTTTCCCATAATCAGTGATGAGGCACTAGTTTTTTTTTGTCTGAAAAACAATCGAATAAACGAGACAATTCCTTACATTTAAGATGCAAGAACCAACAATCAGTTGAAGTTCGTGCTTGATCAACTAATAAAACATTTAACAATTCTAAAAAGGCAAAATGTCATTTCAGTTCATTAAAACTTAGCAAACAGGACTGGAGCTTCCAGTAAAGACTGTTTCCTATAATCAGCGAGTCGGCACAAAGTCACACTTTGTCTGAAAAAAACTCATATAAACGAGACAAATGCAGCAAATCCTCACATTTCAGACACAAGAACTAACATCCGTTTGAAGTTTGGGCTTGATAAACTAGTGGAACACTTACTTGATTCTAAAATTTGTTGACAAAATCATTTTTTAACACATAACTTCACTTTGTCAAAATTTAATATGATATTAATTAAAAACACATGATTTCCTGCACAGTATAGATGGAACTGGCAAAAAAGGGCCCTCACATGGAATAAATTTGTATTTAGATTGTCAGAATTACTAAAATGTGTTGTTCACAAGGCATGTTTTCACTGCTGTTTGTCTGTCAGCAAGTGTGAGTCAGAACTTCATGAAATTTGGTGAAAAGGTTGAGCAAAGGCAAAGAAAGAACCCAATAAACTCTGGTTTAGATCACTTTCTTTAAAAACGTGAGGCAGTGCATTGGCTGTAAAGTGTTTTTGCTTGTTTTTTTTAGTTAAAATATGAACCGATGACGAATCTCTGGTGTCATTTTGTGGATTTTCATACCATTTGTCCAAAGGCAAAGAGTTCAGAATCAGTATCAGAAACGGGTTTTCAAAGCACAAAACCTGGAATAATCTATAAAAACCAATGCGATAGCTAGAAAAAAATGAATTTAAACAGTAAATATGAAGCTGATTTTACAGATGAGGAACTGTGAGTAGCAGTGTTTGCTTGTAAAAACAACGGAACAAAAGAGGTGTTGTGACGTCTATCTGAAATCACGAATCTGCAGGAAATCCATTTTGTTTGTGTTTGTGAAATCTCACCAACAATCAGAGCGGGTCCTCTGGGAAAGTTTTTATTGAAAAGCGCTGCTGGTTGGTGCACAAACAGCTTCAGTGAGTGAAGTTCTCGAGGTTTTGCAGCAGTTAAGATGAAGTGCAGTTAAGCTGTGTGATGGTTTTGGGCCCAACGAGCCACCTGGTTTTACTGCCGGCTTTTAGTTCAGTCTGAGCTCAACAGTCTGTCCTTTTACTCTCCTCCTCCGGCTCTCGCTGCCTTCTCTGCCTCGCCTTCCATTTTCCTTCCATAAATACAGTTCTTTGGCCCAAAACCAGCTGTTAGCGCCGAACAAAGAAACACTTACGGCATCTGGGAGACTTTCTCATTACACACTCGGACCTCCTCGTTGCTCACAGATTCTCACACACTGACGCTGCACAAATACACACTTTTAAAGTTTAGATAAGAAGATAAACATTTTTAAAAAATGATTAAATCACACAGACTGAAAAAAGAGAATTGTTGGACCAACTTAAATGAATTCCTTCAATTAAGTTTATCCAAATTAGATTCGTAAGTCACATTAGGACCCATTATTTTGGACTTAATAATTGTTTAAGTAATTTTGAGGCAAAACATGTAAGAACCTGGAGCATTTCTGGGTTCCTGCCATTAGAACACATTGAATATTCTGGGATCTTGGTCAGACAGAACAAGATTTTACAAGATTCCTGTTGTGTAGGATTTTGGAAAGTGTGCTAGACATTTTTCACATTTTTTTGGCGCTAAATAGACCAAATGATTCTAATTTCATACTGTTGTCTGCCACCGAACCAAATAATCTACCACAACAATTAAAATACCTTACAGAATCACATAAAACCGGTGAAGAACCGCCACCTAAATAAATCGTTTCTTCAACTGAGAGTCAAAGAGCCTTCTGAAGAATGATTTAAGAAGCATTATTTTTCTAGAATATCCAAAAAACGAAACAATGTGGTGTAGAAATGACATCTACAATCCAATCTAGGGTTTACGGTTAAACTGAAATGACAACAGGTTAAAGGTACCAAGCCGACCTGATTGAAACGGTTGGACTGTGGACAGAACCCGACCTCGCTGTGGTTCTCTTTATGACAGCATTAAGTTGTATTATTCTGAAAGGGGGCCTCCATGACGGGGGAACCCAGAGTGAAGTTCCAGAAGGTTTCGGGTTTTTATGATGTGTCATGCTTATTTATACGTATGTGTAATTACTGCGCCGCTGCGGGGCATAATTACGGCATCAGCAGACGTATGGCGTGCGAGCGTTCAGCTGGAAAAGTGAAAGGTGTTTGTCTTCGCGGGAGTAAAGAGCAGCTAACTTATATCCATGTGTCGTCTTTACTGTGCAGCAACGTTCCCCTGCTGACTCCCGTCTGACAGCGGTGGCAGAAGGCCGAGGTGAGGCAGTAAAAGCTCCAAATACAGCTCATGTCAGCAGCAGAAGGCCAGACGTTACTAAACACAGGAGGGAAATGTGTGTCACCTGGATAAATGAGCCTGACATGTGCATACTAAACACTCAGAAGCATGTGAGAAACATTACCAATACTACAGATTACACTGTAGAAAGTGTATTTTTTTTACTAGGGACACAATGAGCAGTAGAGAAATGACTGCAATCCATAGAGTGTAGTAAACAGTGGATGTGTGTGTGAGATGTGTGCTATTTAATGAACACCACCATTCAAAAGTTTGGGCTCACTTAGAAATGGCCTTATTTTTGAAAGAAAAGCATTTTTTTTCCAGTGAAGATAGCATTAAATGACTGATAAATCCAGTGTAGACATTGTTAATATGGTAAATGACTATTGTAGCTGGAAACAGCTGATTTTTAATGGAATATCTCCATAGAGGTACAGAGGAACATTTCCAGCAACCATCACTCCTGTGTTCTAATGCTACATTGTGTTAGCTAATGGTGTTGAAAGGTTCATTGATGATTAGAAAACCCTTGTGCAGTTATGTTAGCACTCTGTCTGCCTGTCCGTCCGTCCGTCCAACCGCCAACCAATTTTAAGTACTTTATACTGTAGTTAAATCTCATTTATCTTTCTCTTTTTTTTTTTTTTTTTTTTTTTTTTTTTTGGGTTCCTTCCCACTGTCGCTCGAATCCAAACGGAACTTTGGATTGTTGGGTTCTCTGTTCAAAATTCTCCACAAATTCTTCACCTTACTTCTGTTAAGTGCTATGAGATGACGTGTTGTGAATTGGCGTTATATAAGTAAAATTGAACTGGTCTGCAGTTTGCTTTGGTGCATTCTGTCAACTTAAAGTTACATTTTATTATAAGGGATAAAGTGTCATTTTAAATTGTGATTCTTGAAAGAGCTTTATGTATTTTGTTGTATTATGTGGTTTGATGGCAGGTAATAGCATAAAATTAGAGTCGCGTCTAAGAATCGTTTTCCATATGGATGAATCATTTGGTCTTTAAGACATCAGAAAACACTGAACAATACCCATCACAGTTTTCCAAATCCCATCTTTAAGCATGTTCTGTCTGACCCAAAAAATCAAATGTGTTCTAATGGAAGGAACCCAGAAATGCTGCTAATTCTTACATTTACTGACTATCAAATGCCTTTATTAACATAGAACCAGATAAAGCTGTCTTGAAAACAGATCCTCAAAGAACCAGCTTTTTGCTACAGATGTTCAGAGCACCATTTGTATTGCCTTAAATATGATGGTTCTTTGCAGCATCTTTAGGGAGCTTCTTGCTAAAAGCTTCTTTGTGCAACTAAAAACGGTTCTTCTATGGCATCACTGCAAAGAACCATTTTGAGTTCCAGTTAGCACCCTTATGGTTCTGAGAGAAGGTCACCTTTTGACTGAATGATTTAGTTTTATCAGTCAGTGAGTTGGTCACTAAACTGCTCGGCTTGTCTCGTCCATTCAGTTGTAATCTCTGCTTTCTTTTGTTTGTTTTATATGTGATTTGATTAGTTCTCTTGCTGTTGTTTAACTCATTCAGCCGCTCAGTTTACTATTGGACGGTTCGTGCCGTTTACATGTTTAGCTCATGAGCTTGACTTTTAGCCTGAACGGAACAAACAAGAAGTGAAGTAATCCCACTTCTTGATTTTCCCCGAGGGAGAAACTCCGGAGCAATAACCTTTACTGCATGTTGCTACTGCGCCTCTCCAAACAAACACATTCTGAACATTTTAACACCGGCAGACGCGTCTCATGATGGCATTTACGACTTTCAGACATCGACGAGTGCAGCACCATCCCCGGCGTGTGCGACGGAGGCGAATGCACCAACACGGCCGGCAGCTACGTCTGCACCTGCCCACGAGGCTACGTCTCCAGCACCGACGGATCCAGATGTGTGGGTGAGTCAGGCACACACGTAAACACACTTTGTCAATGTTTCCCCCTCTCGTTTGTGCGTTTCCTCGCCCCCCGGCCGGCTCCACATCTGGCCGCTTCCTCCGAGTTCTGATGAGTCAAGCTGGCCTGCAGACCTGCCGCCGCCACGTGCACACGAACACACTGGCACGCACGTTTGGCCTCGACAGCATTCACCCTCCTGCTGTCTTCATTTACGGGCACCAAAAAATATTGTTTCCTTGTCTGACAAAAATTCAGCAAAAAAATTCCCCAAATTTCCAAAAATTTGCAAAACCTTCACAAAGAAAATTCCAATAATTTCTTAAAAGTTTCGCTTAAAAGTTTATTTTAAAAAAATTCCCCCAAATTTGGCAAGAAAATTCTTGTAAATAGTTTGGAAAAAAATGAGTAAAAATCTTCCAAAAAATCCTAAAAATATCTAAAATGATTACATATATATCAGTAAAACTTCTAATATTTTCTTTAAGAACATTCACAAAAAGTCAACCAAAATCCAGTGAAATTCGCTGGAGTTTGGTCGATTTTTTTTGTGAGTGTTCTTAAGAAACATTTCTTTTTTCCACCAAAAAATGTTCAAAAATTTCCCAGAAATGTTGGAAATGTGGACATCAGAAGTTTCACAGTGAAAATCTATTTTTTCCCCACATTTTCAAACTTTGCAAGGGGTCAATTTTGACCCGCAGGACGACACGAGGGTTAATCTACTGCAGTGTTAGCGCTCCTCAGACTCATTTACACACTGCATACCTCGATGAATCACCACCAGGTATTAATGCATTCCTGCTACAGTGGAACACAGCCAGGTGTTTGGATATTATGTCAAGATTTTGCTCCAGATTGGACCTTTCAGGGTCGATTTGTTTCACTCTCCTCCAATAAAAACTCCTGCTCAAACCCTCTGGAGGGCCGTAATTGGAGACACGTTTCCTCTCGGTTCTTTTAACATAAATGTGAAATTCCTCCTATTGAAGCTATCTCCTGGTTTTCACCCGTCATCATCTGAAGCACATAATTGGTTTCCCGGGTTTGTTTTGGAAAAAGTGTGAGAGGAGTTTTGTTGAATATGTCAAGAAGTCCAGAAAACATCTGCCCACATGTGCACCTATAGGACGATGAGGGATCTCAGGTCGGGTGTGAGCTCGTCTGTCGTGTAGCTGCGATGTTACCAGCATCTGGTGTTTAAAGGCGAAACAGAGAGGAAATATGGCACCAATAACTCCAACAAAGTGAGACAAATATACACAATATGTATGAAAATATGTGGACACTGAACACTACGCTACTATGTGAGGGAACGTCTCATTTCAAATCCATGAGAATTAATATGCTGCTTCAACAAATGTAAATTTATTGAGTCTGACTGTGGAAATTTACTTCTCAGAGCTATTTAGCCACAATGAATTCTGGTGCTAATACTGGTTTAGGTTTGGTTTTCAGTTCAGTTCGTGATCCTAAAAGCATTTGACGGGACTGAGTTTGGGGATTTCATCAGCTGCAATGCTTAAATGGCACTATTGCTGTATAATGAGGCACAATTTGGACTCAACTGACCCACCTAAATCATACAAAACAGATGCAAATGTGCACAAATATATGTATACAGCGGTGTTTCCATATTTTAGGTCATGTAGTCTACATGTAGGCACTAAACAAAGGGGTAAAAAATGAGCATGACGATACAGAAAAGTGCACAAAGAAGTAAAAGGACTTGAAACTTGGTATTAGAAAGGAGCCAAAATGTGAAAAGAGATGAAGAAATGTTGAACGTTCTGCACTTCTGCATGTATCACCTTTTACCTTTACACTGTAAAACAAATTGTGTCAGGTCAACTAGTCTTTTCTAGAGTCACAAACTAACAGAAAATAGACACATACTGTTCCAAATGTGACACAAAAAGATCAAAGAATGTAACATAAACAACATTGAAAAGATGCAAAATGATCAAAAAGAGACACAAAATGAACAATGCTCGACGCAAAATAACCAAAATGAGAGAAGAGGAAAAGAAAGTCAACTAAGATGTGCAAGATGACTAATCTTGATGGCAGAAAGTTGTCCCAAATGTGACACAAAATGACTAAAATGGAAGACAAACAATAAAGAGATGCAAAAATAATGAGACACAAAATGACCAGAAACAGAAAGAATGGTTAAAAAGAGACCAAACTGGAGCAAAAACAACTATGAAGAGATGCAAAATGATCACAAAATGGTTCAAATGTGACACAATCTGACCAAAATGGAACAAAACTAACGGCAGACACAAAAATCAACAAAATGTGACACAGAGTGATCAAAATGGAACAAAACTAATAGGAGAGACGCAAAAGTCAACAATATGAAGCCCAAAATATTCTAAATGGCTGAATTTATTTATAAGGCGGGAAGTTCTTAAAATGAAGAAGAAAAAGAAAAAGAAATTAACCCTCCTGCTGTCCTCATTTACGGGCACCAAAAAATACTGTTTCTTTGTCTGAAAAAAATCCAAAAATTCAGCAAAAAAATTCCCCAAATTTCTGAAAATTTGCAAAACCTTCAGGAAGAACATTTCAATAATTCCTTAAAAGTTTCCCTTAAAAGTTTTATTTTTAAAAAAACCCCAAAATTTGGCAAGAAAATTCTTATAAATATTTTCAAAAAATTTGTAAAAGTCTTCCAAAAAAATCCTAAAAATATCTAAAATGATTACACATATATCAGTAAAACTTCTAATATTTTCTTTAAGAACATTCACATAAAAGATTTTTTTTGTGAATGTTCTTAAGAAACATTTTTAACATTTCTTTTTGTCCACCAAGAAATGTTCAAAGATTTCCCAAAAATGTTGAAAATGTGGACAGCAGAAGATTCACTGTGAAAATATTTATTTTTTTCCACATTTTCAAACTTTAAAACGGATCAATTTTGACCCGCAGGACGACTCGAGGGTTAAAGCAAGTCCGACTTTAGATTTTTTTTCTCAAGTTCAGTTAATTTAACTCATCTAGTTTTGCACTTTGACAACTAATAAGATGATTGTGAGCTAATTAACTGACAGTAAACTCACATTATTAAGGCGGCAGAGGAGCTCACGTTTGCTGAATGACCTGATTTACTGTGAATCTCGGCTCTGTAAAACTCTTTACAATGTGTTTCTCATTCACACGTTGTTGGCCCGAGCCTCTCTTCGAGGTGTTTGAGAGGATTTAAACGATCTGTTTTCCTCCACGACAGAAAAAACAGGAAAAGTCGAGGATAGAGACGGAGAAAGTTTAGCCTCGCGTGCTTCTCCTGACGTGGATGTAGAAGAACGTGGTTTACAAACCAACGACTCCCCATCTGTCTGTTTTTATGCGTGTCCATATCTTCTCTTTTTTTCCCCTTTTGCTTCTTTTCCCTGAAATGATATATCACTCTTTATTCCTGCCTCTGCACACCCCATCTTTCTTCTGTGTTTTACACCGAAGCTCATTCCGTCTGGACCTCGTATCTGCATATCTTCCGTCTTCTTCCTCCTCTTCTGGCCGTTTGTTTTTCCTGTCATCCTCCTTATCGATCTATTTTTCTTTGACCTTTTCGTGCTTGCGTCCCTCACACGTATGGATGTTTCTTGTCGCTCCTTTCAGATGAGGTTTTGCTCTAAAGGGGGAAAAAATAACAGAAAGAGCAAATAAAACATGTGCCGGACGCAACCTCCACATATCCTTCCTCCGTCTTTGTCCAACTCCCAAGAAGGACGAGGAGAAGATGAGTAAAGACAAGAAACAACAGACTGCGACCGGTGATCCAAAGTCACATTTAGACTTAGGCTTATTTTTTAAACTTATTTATTCCCGTTTAACCTTGCACTGCAAAATTAACAGTGTAAGACACAAAATGTTCTAAATGGGACAAAAAAACCCCGCAAAGGAACAAAACGGCAACGAATATATGAAAAAAGACTGAAATCAGACACAAAATGTTCCAAATATGACATAAAATGATGTAAAATTGAAAAAAACTAACGACAGAGACTCAAAAAATCAACAAAATCTGACACAAAATGACCAAAATGGAACAAAACTAACAATGAAGATGTAAAAATCAACAAAATGGGACAAATCTAACAATAAAGACGCAACAATCCAAATTATTAACTTATTTATTGCCTTTTACACCTCACACTGTAAAATATTATGGAGAGATTTAGTCAAATCCGCCCATTTTTACAGTTTACTGAACGTAAATATATGAGTTTTGCTCATATTTCTAAGGCACTTTGACTTAAATGATGAGTTAATAAACAACAGAGTTCACTCAACTCGCTAAATTAGGTTTAAAGGAAACAAATCAAGCTCATGAACCAACTTCCAGGATGAATTTTTAGAGGTTTGAAACCCCGCAGAGACTTCTTTTTGTCAGTTATCTCAATAATAATCTACGTAAATCTACCGATGACGAAATATGTTCAGATTATTGAACTTGTTTTCTCAAGTTAAGTTAATTTAACTCAGCTGGTTCTGCACTTTCACACCTCACAAGACGAGCTAATTAATCCTCCTGTTGTCTTCATTTATGGGCACCAAATGTCTGAAAAATATCTAAAAATTCAACAAAAAAAATTCCCCAGATTTCTGAAAATTTGCAAAACCTTCAGGAAGAAAATTCCAATAATTTTGCTTAAAAGTTTATTTTTAAAAAATTCCCCCAAATTTGGCAAGAAAATTCTTGTAAATATTTTGAAAAAAATGAGTAAAAATCTTCCAAAAACTCCTAAAAATATCTAAAGTGATTACATATGTATCAGTAAAACTTCTATTATTTTCTTTAAGAACATTCACATAAAAATCAACCAAAATCCAGTGAAATTCGCTGGTTTTTGGTTGATTTTTTTGTGAATGTTCTTAACCCTCCTGTTGTCTTCATTTACGGGCACCAAAAAATATTATTTCCTTGTCTGAAAAAAATCCAAAAATTCACCAAAAAAATCCCCAGATTTCTGAAATTTTGCAAACTGTCAGGAAGAAAATTCCAATAATTCCTTAAAAGTTTCCCTTCAAATCTTTATTTTTAAAAAATTTCCCAAATTTGGCAAGAAAATTCTTGTAAATATTTTCAAAAAATGAGTAAAAATCTTCCAAAAAAATCCTAAAAATATCTAAAGTGATTACATATATACCGGTAAAACTTCTAATATTTTCTTGAAGAACATTCAGAAAAAACCAACCAAAATCCAGCGAAATTCGCTGGATTTTGGTTGATTTTTTTTGTGAATGTTCTTAAAGGAGCATTTTTTTTAACATTTCTTTTTTCCACCAAAAAAATGTTCAGAAATTTCCGAAAAACATTGAACATGTGGACATCAGAAGTTTCACTGTGAAAATATATTTTTTTTCCAGATTTTCAAACTTTAAAACGAGTCAATTTTGACCCGCAGGACGACACGAGGGTTAATCAACCGAAGTGCAGTTAATTCACGTTTTAGAGGAACGAAATGAACTGCTTTACAGTCTGTCTTGGTTCTATAAAACAGAAAGACAAAACAAAGCGTTTCCTCTTCATGGTACTGATGCTCTCTGACTTCTTGCTTGTGGTCGGAACATGGAGCCATTAAACGCCAGTATACCATCTTTTACGGGGTGGATTTGCTGGTTTTAGCAGCAGGATGTTTGTTCTGGTCTGGAGGCTTTGCTATGTATCCTGATGCACTAACGTCCCGTCACACGGTGGAAAAACGACGAGCCGTCCAGTCGGTCTGTAAAAACACCTCTCCAAATGAAAGCACATGTAGTGCCGCAGCAGCCAGAGAAACTCGGTCTGGATTCAATTTCAGTCATCATTGTCCTCCTCCACTGGCTAGCTCGGTCCTGTGGGATGTTTTTTGGGTTTTTTGTAAAATTTTTGAGCCTTTCTGTGCGGATTTACTTAATAGAGTGTTCAGCCACGGTAAATTTAGGTGCTAATACTGGTTTAGGTTTGGTTTTCATCTCCCAAAGGTGTTGGATGGGACTGAATTCAGGGTTTATGTCAGCTACAAACCTCAAATGACACTATTGTAGCTTTCAGAAGAATAATTTAAAATCAATAGCTCTGCACAAATCATACAAAACAGGCGTGAAACTACACAAATACATGTATACTATGGTGTCCCAATATTTTAAGCAATGAATAGTCTAATAACTAATGGACAGAGCAGAGAAATATTACTTGATGACACAGAAAAATGCAAAAAGAAGCAAAGGTGTGGAAGGAGACGATAAAATGGTGAATGTTCTGCACATTTAAATCACCTTTTAACCCTCCTGTTGTCCTCATTTACGAGCACCAAAAAATATTGTTTCCTTGTCTGAAAAAAATCCAAAAATTCAGCAAAAAAAATTCCCCAAATTTCTGAAAATTTGCAAAACCTTCAGGAAGAAAATCCCAAGAATTCCTTAAAAGTTTCCCTTAAAAGTTTTATTTTTTAAAAAATCCTCCAGATTTGGCAAGAAAATTCTTGTCAGTATTGAGTAAATGAGTAAAAATCTTGCAAAAAAAATCCTAAAAATATCTAAAGTGATTCCATATATATCAGTAAAACTTCTAATATTGTCTTTAAGAACATTCACATAGAAATCAACCAAATCCAGCGATTTTATGTAATTGGCAGGAATTGCTCCACATGAAAGTGATTAATTCCAGACTGCTGGCTCATTAGTGAGTTAATCGACTTGTGCTCCTCCCCCTGCCTCCCCCGTCTCTCTTTCTGTAGACGCTTTTAAATTCTCTAGAATGATTCCCTCACATTCACCCTCTCTTTCTCTTTCTCCGGGTATTTTTCCTTGAATACCCAGAAACCTCCGGGTCTCAACTCTTCCTCTTTGAACCCGGACTCCCCTCGTCTCCTGCCCCGTTAACCCCAACCTGGAAAACTGTAACAAATAGGACCCCCCTTTTTGGAGGCCTTTCAGATGCCTGCTATTAGCCGAGACCCCAGGAAACCTTTTCCCACTGCAGCCTGTAAAGAAGCTTCCTCCTGAGCCGACATGCAGAGGGCAGCTCAGTCCAACGGTAGTTCGGTTACTGAATTAGAAGCTTTATCGTCATTAACAACCACGTTTTGAAGGCCCTCCTTGAGAAAAATGCATAAGAAAGGACAGTCTCAAAATAGAGATTTAACCCTCCTGTTGTCCTCATTTACAGACACCAAAATATATTGTTTCCTTATCTGAAAATAATCCAAAAATTCAGCAAAAAAATTCCCCAAATTTCTGAAAATTTACAAAACCTTCAGGAAGAAAATTCTAATAATTCCTTAAAAGTTTCCCTTAAAAGTTTTATTTTAAAAAAATCCCTCAAATTTGGCAAGAAAATTCTTGTAAACATTTTCAAAAAATGAGTAAAAATCTTCCCAAAAAAATCCTAAAAATATCTAAAGTGATTCCATATATATATCAGTAAAACTTCTAATGTTTTCTTTAAGATTTTTTTTGTGAATGTTCTTAAGAAACATTTTTAATATTTCTTTTTTTTACACCAAAAAATGTTCAAAAACTTCGGAAAAATGTTGAAAATGTAGACATCAGAAGTTTCACTGAAAATATATTTTTTTCCACATTTTCAAACGGGTCAGTTTTGACCTGTAGGACGGCACGAGGGTTAAGCTACAAATGTTTGAAAAGCTGCGGACATTAAAGCGCTGGCTGAGCCTGTAACTGACCTGCAGCATTCAGCACACTAGCAACATGATCTCATGTTCTTCTTGTTATCTGTGTCATCTGCATAAAGCTGAATTTTTAGCTGGCCGTTATTAGTGTCCATGTGCTGGTCACTCCAGGATCTTTGTCGATTTTTAGTCCAAAATTTGTCGCCAATTTAACAGCTCACTTTTGGTGCAGTGTTTGCTAAATTTAACAATAAAAATCAGATTTTTAACTTCTTCTCCAAGTCAAAAAGGACGCCATTTGTAAGCTGCATTCATGTTTTTGTTCAGTGTAGATAAGATAAGATAAGATAAGATAAGATAAGATAAGATAAGATAAGATAAGCGATTTTATGTAATTGGCAGGAATTGCTGCACATGAAAGTGATTAATTCCAGACTGCTGGCTCATTAGTGAGTTAATCGACTTGTGCTCCTCCCCCTGCCTCCCCCGTCTCTCTTTCTGTAGACGCTTTTAAATTCTCTAGAATGATTCCCTCACATTCACCCTCTCTTTCTCTTTCTCCGGGTATTTTTCCTTGAATACCCAGAAACCTCCGGGTCTCAACTCTTCCTCTTTGAACCCGGACTCCCCTCGTCTCCTGCCCCGTTAACCCCAACCTGGAAAACTGTAACAAATAGGACCCCCCTTTTTGGAGGCCTTTCAGATGCCTGCTATTAGCCGAGACCCCAGGAAACCTTTTCCCACTGCAGCCTGTAAAGAAGCTTCCTCCTGAGCCGACATGCAGAGGGCAGCTCAGTCCAACGGTAGTTCGGTTACTGAATTAGAAGCTTTATCGTCATTAACAACCACGTTTTGAAGGCCCTCCTTGAGAAAAATGCATAAGAAAGGACAGTCTCAAAATAGAGATTTAACCCTCCTGTTGTCCTCATTTACAGACACCAAAATATATTGTTTCCTTGTCTGAAAATAATCCAAAAATTCAGCAAAAAAATTCCCCAAATTTCTGAAAATTTACAAAACCTTCAGGAAGAAAATTCTAATAATTCCTTAAAAGTTTCCCTTAAAAGTTTTATTTTAAAAAAATCCCTCAAATTTGGCAAGAAAATTCTTGTAAACATTTTCAAAAAATGAGTAAAAATCTTCCCAAAAAAATCCTAAAAATATCTAAAGTGATTCCATATATATATCAGTAAAACTTCTAATGTTTTCTTTAAGATTTTTTTTGTGAATGTTCTTAAGAAACATTTTTAATATTTCTTTTTTTTACACCAAAAAATGTTCAAAAACTTCGGAAAAATGTTGAAAATGTAGACATCAGAAGTTTCACTGAAAATATATTTTTTTCCACATTTTCAAACGGGTCAGTTTTGACCTGTAGGACGGCACGAGGGTTAAGCTACAAATGTTTGAAAAGCTGCGGACATTAAAGCGCTGGCTCAGCCTGTAACTGACCTGCAGCATTCAGCACACTAGCAACATGCTCTCATGTTCTTCTTGTTATCTGTGTCATCTGCATAAAGCTGAATTTTTAGCTGGCCGTTATTAGTGTCCATGTGCTGGTCACTCCAGGATCTTTGTCGATTTTTAGTCCAAAATTTGTCGCCAATTTAACAGCTCACTTTTGGTGCAGTGTTTGCTAAATTTAACAATAAAAATCAGATTTTTAACTTCTTCTCCAAGTCAAAAAGGACGCCATTTGTAAGCTGCATTCATGTTTTTGTTCAGTGTAGATAAGATAAGATAAGATAAGATAAGATAAGATAAGATAAGATAAGATAAACTTTCATGATCCCTACTGGGGAAATTCACATTAAGGCAGCTGAAAGAAGCAGGCTGAAAAATAAAGATATAGAGACAATATACCAGGTGTGATGAATCTGCATATGGATATGTACATATATTTTTATTTATGTGAGCTTTATTTAACCAGGTAAAATGCTCTGACCAAGAGGCCCCGGTAGGAATAAATGCATAAAAATACATAAAACATATATACAAACTATCCACAGAACAGAAACACACACACACACACACACACACAAATATGACGATGAATTTACATATGTACAGGTTTGGCATGGAGGATCATGTACCCAGAATTCTGTTATTGCAATAAAAAAAAAAGTTATTGGGAGAAAGAGCAGCGTTAAACATGCACATACAGTATGTATATATTGTACACCTATGTTGGAAGTGTTTTAGATAAATATTTGATATGTAGTACCTTAACTTGCAAATTTACTAAAAGGTAGCATATTAATGTGTTGATATAAACTGTACCATCTGTGAAGTGGCAGAAAAGTTGGCTCCCGTAATGGAAATAATCAGATAATATCTATATCAAATGTGCAAGATCTTGTTTTTTTTACCAGCTCTGCAAATGACAAAATGTGTGCATTTCCATGTGTAAACACTGTGAGTTATTTCTCAGTCATGTAATTACGTTAACGCATCTTTTTCCTCCTCAGATCAGCGCGTGGGAACCTGTTTCTCTGCTCTGGTCAGCGGTCGCTGTGCTGCAGAGCTCAGCGGTCAGTACACCAAGATGCAGTGCTGCTGTGAAACCGGACGCTGCTGGGCTTTGGGGCAAATCCCTGAGATGTGTCCCGTCAGAGGTTCTGGTGAGTAAACGTGACTTACAGGGCAGAAGATCCACATCTCAGGGTTGAAATCCACACCATCAAAATGATGGACATGAACTCAAAACTAGGACTGAACCTCGAAAACACAGAAGGATTGTCTCTGACCTGGCACGAATACAGGCAGCAAATAAATAAAACCACGACAGCTTCAACGGCTCACGGGCCAGATGAGTTTAACACAGTAATGTGAAGCAAAAGAAGCTGCTTTGAGTTTATGTTTGATGCGTCTGACAGCAGCGAGAGCATCCACTCATCTGACGCATGATGTCATGAGCAAACGTCCAAACAGGAAAAGATGGAACGGATTAGTCGGATAATTACCCGTCATCTCTCCTCTTTAGCTGGAATTCAGAAGAATATTCATCTGCGTGAGAAGTGTGATCCATAACTGATCTGCTGCAGAGCATTCTGCCTCTTTTACGTATGTCATGTGTGCGGGTGCGTGTGCGCTTTGATTTAGTGCAATTGTCAAACTAAATGGAGAACAAACAAATGAAGCAACGGTCTGTGCATGTGAGCTGGATAAAACAGGCAGTATATACGTTCATTCAGTACAAATGTCCAATAGACAGACTGTAGGAGCTCAACAAGTGCATGCTTCTGTCTTTTTACTTCAGCAACGTTCACATCTGCACTCTCTTCTGTTCATCTGATGGCGTCTGAACGTGTCGGTTTCATGTCTGAATGAGCTTCTAGCTTGTTTTTCCCTAAAAGCTGCAACAGAAAACTCATTATCTACTTTCAACACAGCACAAGTTTGACCTGCATCCAGTCACATTAACAAAAGGACAAGTAACAGTGCTTCACGCTAAATGATTTCAGCCTCAAAAACAGAACACAAAGCATCTTTCTCGTTCACTTTGCTCTCCAATTTTACACCTATTACAAACAGAAATGTCCATAAAATGTAAAAGTCACAGCTCAGAGATTGTTCTTTTGAGAAATCGCCAACAGGAGCCAAGATTAGTTTGTTGCTTCCAGCTGTTTGTAGGAGTCTTTCGTCTGAGTTTATTAAATACCTGCAGCAACAGGATCCATATGTCAAAGCAAGAGAGTTGTATGCGTTTGTGCACCTCATTAAATACTTAGAAATATAAATTATCCCTGACATGGACACAGGATGGATCTGGATCTGACATCGGGTCACACTGTGAAGTAGATTACCATCAACATGAATGGAATATTAAGTAATTAAGAAATCATAAAGAAAAGTAGACTGTGAGTTATTTGGACAGTTTGATCAGCTGCTGTTGTTGCAGATTTAGTATTTTGTGCATGAATTGATGCGTTGTACATCACTTGGAGTTCCGTCCAGTCTCACATGAATGACAAATACGGTACCGTCACTGTGGTGTCTGAATGAAACGGTGAAGAACGTTAAGTTAAAGTGATCTGTGTCTGAATGACAGACTAATAAAGCAGCAGTGTTTGTATCCCATGTCCAAAAATGGCTTTAGTCAGTCAGCATATCCAGAAACTTACAGCAGATGTTCAACTTCACAAGTAGAATGGCCTTTCTGAAATACACAGTTCAAGAAAAACACTGGAAAATTTCCAAGTACTCTGCATCTTCAAGTGTTCAGGTTGATTTAATGCATGTGAATCAGTGCAACAGTCTACATGAACAGTTCGAAACAAATGAAACTGATTTGTTTTGTTATTTCCTCTCTCTTGTAGACGAATACAGGCGTCTGTGCATCGTCGGTGTTCCCCAAGGACACGGCCTCCCTCACAGCTACCCCAACGGACACTTCCCCAACGGCAACTACCCATTCAAGTTCCCGAGCGTACCGAACGGCAACGGTAACGGAGGGATCGGAGGCAACGGAGGAAACGGCGGCAGCTTTGGAGGCAACGGTGGAAGTTTCGGAGGCAACGGAGGAGGACTGCACATAGGTCAGTGACTCTGTGGATCTACAAACTATTTCAACGCACCTATTAGATGCACGGGCGCAAGATGGAAATTCTACTTTAGTGATTGAGATAAAGCCTTTTGATGAGTTGGACTGATGTAATGATGTTGGTAATTCCAAATCGAAGTCAGCTTCACTGTCAATTTTACCATATATACATGACATATGTTGCTGTTCAAAAGTCTGGGATCACTTGGAAATGTCCTTATTTTTGAAAGAAAAGCAGTTTTTTCAGTGAAGATAACATTAAATGAATGATAAATCCAGTGTAAACATTGTTAATGTGGTCAATGACTATTCTAGCTGTAAATGGTTGATTTTTAATGGAATATATGTATTTTTTCCACATTTTCAAACTTTAAAACGGGTCAATTAGACCCGCAGGAGGACACGAGGGTTAACTAAATATGTGCACTACCGTTCAGTAGTTTGGGTTCATCCAGACAATTCCATGTTTTCCATGAAAACTCCCACTTTTATCCATGTGCTAACATAACTGCACAAGGGTTTTCTAATCATCAATGAGCCTTTCAACACCATTAGCTAACACAATGTAGCATTAGAACACAGGAGTGATGGTTGCTGGAAATGTTCCTCTGTACCTCTATGGAGATATTCCATTAAAAATCAGCTGTTTCCAGCTACAATAGTCATTTACCACATTAACAATGTCTACACTGGATGTTCATTTCATGCTAGCTTCATTGGAAAAAACTGCTTTTCTTTCAAAAATAAGGACATTTCTAAGTGAGTCCAAACTTTTGAACGGTAGTGCAACACTTCACATAAACAGTATTTTTAAATTATATGGAAATACTGTATATAATTTTTTAGGAGTGATTAACTTAAAAACTTGTTTACCAGTCATTGCATTTAAATTGGTAAGAGATTAAACTACTTCCACTAACTCAATGTAGTTTGTTGGTTGAACTCAAAAAGATTGATCCAAACCTTAATTTCTTTGTTAAAAACAAATATTTAGTGTTTTTTTCAGCTCCTACATGTAGTTAAGTTGTGTTTTGTTTGTGTGTCTCTTGTGTATTCTCAGGCACTGTGTCCGTGAACAACACCATCGATGTGTGCAAACATTTCACCAACTTGTGTCTGAACGGACGCTGCATCCCGACGCCGCCGAGCTACCGTTGCGAGTGCAACATGGGCTACAAGCAGGACGTTCGTGGGGAGTGTATCGGTAAGAGAGACTCTCTGTACAGTCTATAGGTGGTGTTAGCTCTCAGTGCAGAGACTTTGACAGTGCCACAGTTCATTGTGTGCACTGCACTGCCATCTCCTGCCAACTGAAGGAACTCAACACAAGTGAAGGTGGCAGGAGAAATCTGCTGAAGTGTGAATCATGTTGTTTGTTAGTTTAAACCATTCCCTCCTGTATTTTCTTCATTTTTCTCCCATTCCAGACGTGGACGAGTGTGTGAGTAACCCATGTATCAACGGAGACTGTGTCAACACGCCTGGATCGTACCACTGCAAGTGCCACGAGGGGTATCAGGGAACCTCCACCAAACAGGCCTGCATCGGTACGTCTGACTGTAGCGTCAACTTACAGTACATTTATTACACCAAGATTGCTAATTAGGTGTATAAATACTCCTGAAGCAGTTGTGTGGGGGGAGCTGATTAGCATGTTTGGATTGTAAGTGTGTTTTTCTTTTTTCAGACATCGATGAGTGCATTGTGAATGGAGTGATGTGTCGCAACGGCCGCTGCGTCAACACCGAGGGAAGCTTCCAGTGTATCTGCAACGCCGGCTTTGAGCTCACTCCAGACGGAAAGAACTGCGTTGGTAAGGAGGAAGCACAAAGACACACTGAAATTACAGTACCTCCATTTACTGGATACAGTCCAGCATGGAGGTTTCTTACAGGTCTTAAGTCTCTTATCGTTGCACGTTATTAGTTCCAGTTGAGTAGTCTGTTTTTCCACCGATAAACTCAAGTCATTAGTGTTGTCTTGGTCATAAAAGAAGGTCAGTCTGTTTCAGTTCAAACAGAATCCAGGAAATATGTTCTTTCAAGTCCAAAAGTCAGTTCTGTAAAAGTATTATGGCTGAATTTTGAGATTTCATGTTTTCAGGCCTGAGAATTTTTGTATTTTCACTCTTTAAAAAATCTTACCAGGGAAACCATTTTAAGGGCTCAGTATCTCCAGAAATATAACTTTCACAGCCATGAAATTTGGTGAACACACCAAGAGAATAGTTTAGAGCAGATCTAAATGATTGAATGACTCCAGCAGAGGCCACATTTTTAATCATTGGCCCTTGAAAATGGGAAAAGAAGTGCAGTATTCTCAAATACGGGGAAAATTGAGGCCACAGAAAATTCCTGTAAGTGTATATATATGGATGCTTCCATAATTCCCTCTAAAATACAGTCTTTAGTTGACATTTAACGAACTTTTAAGGGTCTTAGCTTCAGTAGAATTTGTTGTCAAGACAAGTTTTCAGTTTTTTCATGTTAAAAATGTCAAAAAGGTGATGTAGAGTCATTCACAGGAGCAACAAACTGTTGTCCAAAGGGATCTTTATATTGTCATTATATGTGCAAAGTTCTAAGCTGCTTCCCTGTTGTCTTCATGTTGAATTTTAACAACACATGAGGCTGATTTTTGCTTTACAGAATGTTCCCATACACATACGGTAATGGTCTAAAAACATATTTTCTGGACTCTGAATTGACAGGGACTGATCATATTGCGTGTTGTATGTTAGAGTTGGATGGTCTGTCTTGAATTCTTGTAGACTCAGTCATTATTTTTATTATTAAAAAGTGTTCTTTGTCAGCTTTTTTCATCTCTACCCATCCAAAAAGTTACAGAATGCTCCTGTCTTCGCTGACAGGACTTGTTCCTGTTTTCTGTTCTTGTTGTACTGATTGCCTGAATCTTAAATAGATGATCTCACAAAATAAACTCAAAGCAACTGTGCGTGACTTGGCGGCAGACACATTTGGGTGTACATGTCGTGGTGGACTCACACTGACCATGCATGATGATTTGTGACCTATTTTTATGATTTTAGAACACTGTAATGCTCTAAATCTTTATATAAATCTGATTTAAATGGTTACATGTGTGTATATGCTGCCTGTCTTGGCTAATCTAGTGTCAGCACTACCAAAACCAGCCTTCAGCTTCATCAAACTGACCTAACTTCTCGTTTTCGCCCATCCAGATCACGACGAATGCGCCACAACCAACATGTGTCTCAACGGCATGTGCATCAACGAGGACGGCAGCTTCAAGTGCATCTGCAAACCTGGCTTCGCTCTAGCATCGAACGGACGCTACTGCACGGGTACGTCTGATTTACTCAGCGCAAACACTGACCTGAAAACCTGAAAAAAGAGTCAAACAGGCCGATTCAAAACGGCAGTGACAGATTTGGTGTTCTTTGAAATCCTGCAGATTTCCTTTCTTCGTGCTCGGTTTTGTTTCAGATGTCAGACTGTTTGAAACTATACACAGTCCGGCAGCAGAGGAGATAGATGAGAGCTGAATTTATGAGTCTCTGCTGAGAGATTTAGTCTGGAAGCATCAAGAGCAGCTGCCATTGCATTGCAGTCACACCATTACACAGACTGCACAGGTGCATGTTCCAAATATCTGAACGAGAAAACGTCAACTCCCAGTGACCTGATTCCATGTTGAACATTCTGTGATTTTTGTGGCGTCTTCTGTACTTTACTTCATGCATATAGTATGATGTTACTAATGTTTGCTCAAAACTTTTGCATGAGTTGTAAGATCACATCTGCAGATTTTTAACTTTATAGGCAATTTGTTTATTCTCCTCTATGTTGCCGATCTTGAAATCTGCCATGTAATGAAAAAGAAATCCACCTTTAACCTTCCTGTTGTCCTCATTTACAAGCACCAAAAATTATTGTTTCCTTGTCTGAAAAAACCCAAAAATTCAGCAAAAAAAATTCCCCAAATTTCTGAAAATTTGCATAACTTTCAGGAAGAAAAATCCAATAATTTCTCAAAGTTTAGCTTAAAAGTTTTATTTTAAAAAAATAAAAAATTCCCCCAAATTTGGCAAGAAAATTCTTGTAAATATTTTCAAAAAATGAGTAAAAATCTTCCAAAAAATCCTAAAAATTTCTGAAGTGATTCCATATATATCAGTAAAACTTCTAATATTGTCTAAAAGAACATTCACACAAAAAATCAACCAAAATCCAGCGAAATTCGCTGGATTTTGGTTGATTTTTTGTGTGAATGTTCTTAAGAAGCATTTTTAACATTTCTTTTTTCCACCAAAAAATCTTCAAAGATTTCCCAAAAATGTTGAAAATGTGGACATCAGAAGTTTCACTGTGAAAATATATTTTTTTCTCCACATTTTCAAACTTTAAAACAGGTCAATTTTGACCCGCAGGACGACATGAGGGTTAAGGACATTTCTGGAATAATATGCACACCTGCTTTATCTAATAAACTGTACCTGACATTATTTATTTATTTTATGTTTATTTTTTCAAATTGGAATGGTTTGTATTAATGTGCATTTCACGTAAATGCGAGAGATTGTAGCCATACGGCTAATTTCCATCTCGTGTCCCATTGGCAGATCAAAAATATAGAAATTACAAATAACATAAAACCATAACTGAACAAAAACATACAAAAAAGAAAAACAAGCAACAAGCGATAACACATAGTGCACAGAACAGACAAAAACTGGGGGACAGAGGCAGCTACCAAGCAGCAAATAATTAAAGCGTTTATACATGGTCATATTGCAAATATCTCTTTGTTATTGCACATTGCTATACTACACTTATCCCTCTGTCACTATAGCATAAGAGTCCACTACATATATCCCTCTGACACTGTTACATATAATTGTATTGCACATGATAATATTGCATATTTCTCTTCCATCTTGCATCTGCTCCCCACCAGACATCGATGAGTGTCAGACGCCTGGTATCTGCATGAACGGCCGCTGCATCAACTCTGAGGGCTCCTTCCGCTGCGAGTGTCCGCCGGGCCTGGCGATCGGCGTGGACGGCCGTGTTTGCGTGGACACACACATGAGGACCACCTGCTACGGCGCCATAAAGATGGGAACGTGCTCGCGGCCGTTCCCCGGCGCCGTCACCAAGTCGGAGTGCTGCTGCGCTAATCCAGAACACGGCTTTGGAGAACCGTGTCAGCCCTGCCCCTCCAGGAACTCAGGTAAAAGGAAGTCACCTTTTTTTGAGTTCTGATCTTTGTTTTAGTTGGTGGCTGTGCTCTGAAATGATCACAGTATTTAAAGCTGAAAATAAAAGAGAAAACTTGATTTGTCTTCCAGCTGAGTTCCAGGCCGTGTGCAGCAGTGGTATCGGCATCACAGCTGACGGCAGAGGTCAGTATGTTTAATGTAAATATGAATGTTGCTATATTGTTCTAAAAGACGCACATTCATCCTTCATTCTTGACATCTGATATCTGCTAGTCTTCAGTCTAAAATGACAGGAGCAAATCCATTTGAATCCCTATACCTGAACCACCTGCTCCTTTACAACCTTCATCCACCTACTTCGTGTATATAAAGCTTCAATAACCCTGGATTTACTGTTGATAAATGAGCACCTTAACTTTAGGTTCACTTTAAACATTCTCTTGTACACGTACATTACCGTTCCTATACTAATGTTCTTATTTTTTGAAAGAACAGCATTTTTTTCAGTGAAGATCACATTAAATGAATGACAAATCCAGTGTAGACATTGTTAATGTGGTAAATGACGATTGTAGCTGGAAACAGCTGATTTTTAATGGAATATCTCCATAGAGGTACAGAGGAACATTTCCAGCAACCATCACTCCTGTGTTCTAATGCTACATTGTGTTAGCTAATGGTGTTGAAAGGCTCATTGATGATTAGAAAACCCTTGTGCAGTTATGTTAGCACATGGATAAGAGTGGGAGTTTTCATGGAAAATATGAAATTGTCTGCGTGACCCCAAACTATTGAACGGTGGTCTATCTATACCTCTACATGGTACTTAAACACTCATTTTCCTTCTTTAGTCTGTTGTTCTAATTAAAATGCATGCGTGTTTTTTGTACTTCAAGAGCAAAGAAAAGTCAAATTCCTTGTCTGTTTGCACGTACTTGTTCATAAAGCTGATTTTGATTCTCTTAGACATCAATGAGTGCGCCTTGGACCCAGACATTTGCCAGAACGGTATATGCGAGAACCTCAGAGGAAGCTACCGCTGCATCTGCAACATCGGCTATGAGTCGGACACTAGTGGCAAAAACTGTGTTGGTGAGTCTATGTTCCTTTTTTAAACCAGTACATCTCTAGTTAGCAAAGTTAGCCATTGTTGTTGAAAAGCAAGATTATTAAAGTTTAAATGCTCCATATGAGACAGTAGCTGAAGAGTGGAGTCAACTTTTTATCTGCCTCCTGTTTTAAACAGTCTGGCTAATAGATTTAGCAGAACTCTGCTTATTTGGCCTTCCATACTTAAACAATTTTTTGGACCTTTAATGGATAGTTTGTTGGGAAAAAAGGTGAAAGTCAGTGCTGTAAAGCCAGAAATGTCCATGTTTTCACCCACACATTCATAACAGCCAAAACCAAAATCCAGCAAAATTCGCTGGATTTTGGTTGATTTTTATGTGAATGTTCTTAAAGAAAACATTAGAAATTTTACTGATATGTATATATGGAATCACTTTAGATTTTTTTAGGATTTTTTTGAAAGATTTTTCTCATTTTTTGAAAATATTTACAAGAATTTTCTTGGCAAATTTGGGGGATTTTTTGGAAATAAAACCTTTAAGGGAAACTTTTCAGGAATGATTGAAATTTTCTGAAAGTTTCGCAACTTTTCAGAAATTTGGGTAATTTGTTTTGCTGAATTTTTTGATTTTTTTTCAGACAAGGAAACAATATTTTTTGGTGCCTGTAAATGAAGAGAACATGAGGGTTAAACCTCCTCTTGAGTCTAAACTCTATCAAAACACCAATCATGTAGTTAAAGCAGCTGTTTTATTTCTGCATCATTTCTTAGGAAACGTTTGTTATTTTCACTGACTATGGCGCTGTTTCATGGTTCTGTTGGGTTCTGAATCAATCAGGTCTTGAAGCAGTGAATAATGGATTCTCTCTGTTCTCGCTGCAGACATCAACGAGTGTCTGGTGAACCGTCTGCTCTGTGACAACGGTCTGTGCAGAAACACTCCGGGCTCCTACACCTGCTCCTGTCCCAAAGGATTCGTCTTCAAACCCGACTCGGAGACCTGTGAAGGTGAACGAACTCACGTTCACGTGTTTTGTCTTTTTTTTTTTTACCACCAACTGAGGTCACGTCGAGGTGACATCAGTCCCAGATGTGCTGCTGTTTGTTTCCAGTAAACATGTGGCTCATGGAGAGAGGCACGTTGTGTTTGTAGCCGCCAGACGCCAATGATGAATCAGAACGTGACCTCAGGTGTGTGTTTGCACATGTTTCAGATATCAACGAGTGCGAGTCCAGCCCCTGCATCAACGGAGTGTGTCGGAACGTGGCCGGGTCCTTCAACTGCGAGTGCACCCACGGCAGCAAGCTGGACTCCACCAACACCATCTGCGTGGGTAAGACGGCCGTCCGTCCGAACGCTTGACACGAACCAGGCTCCGGGAAACAAGTCATGCGTGATAAAGCTTCCACAACAAGGCACGAATGTCACAAGGAACGACTGACGAAGGAGTCTTTCCTTTCTAATCGGTTTAATCCAGGTTTACGCTATGCTTTGGTAAATAAACACTGAGGTGGTTGGAGTTTCCAGGAGCCATCCAGAGGCTTTATCATCCTCACATGATCTCACAGGCAAAATGGCAGATGATTTATTAGACAAATACTCGCATGCATGGCCTCGGTTCGCATGGAGATTGTTTTACTTCGCAGAGATCTGCCACAGATTCAAAATGACATGCGGTATGTGAGGCTCTCTGCTGAGTTTAGACATTCCACTTGTTTAGGGCTTTGTTTCTTTTGGGAAATCACTCTTGAGAATGCTGCATGCTGATACAAAATACAGATGTTATTGTAACTGGAAGGGAAAATGAGTCATTAAACAAATACTCATACATCCTGCATGAGCTGGCGCCGTCAGAGGGCTACAGATTCCTCAAGTTTAGTTCAGAAAGGGAAAGTAAACTGCGGTTTGGTGTTTGGGTGGCCTTGTGGTTTTGGTGAAGAGGTGTCACTGTTTTGACTGGACACTTGTTCAGTTTATTAAGAATGAAATGGCACAGGATTAAATTTAATGATGCATGACCTTCATCTCAACCTGTAGCCACAGACAAAAGTTTAACGGCAGCTAAGAGGTGACATTTTCCTTGTTTTTGTGGTTTAATATGTCATCATAGTGGGGGTTTAGTGGTGTTTTGATGAGCAGATCTGGGTTTTGTTTATGGAAGTCCACTCAGCACGTTTGTTAGGCTTCTTGCTGTTTTGGCCGCTTCAGCTGGAAACACTGAATGTAAACTTAGATGTGTTTATTTACAAGGAAGCTCTGCAGGGTTCCTCTAATCAAGTGTTCTCTGCTGTTCCATGGCTCTGCAGACAGCATGAAGAGTACCTGCTGGCTCACCATCCAGGACAACCGCTGCGAGGTCAACATCAACGGAGCCACGCTGAAGTCCGAGTGCTGCTCCACACTGGGAGCCGCCTGGGGGAGTCCCTGTGATCGCTGCGAGATCGGTCCGTCCACACATACTGCTCACATACGCTACCGTTTACACGTTGGGCTCACTTAGAAATGTCCTTTTTTGATGAAAAGCAGTTTTTTTTCAATGAAGATAACATTAAATGAATCAGAAATACAGTCTAGACACTATTAATGTGGTAAATGAATACAGGGGGTCCTCGACTTACATCGGGGTTCCGTTCCTCCGGATCAAGTCTATTTTCACTGTAAGTCAGAACTCTGGCAAAAATGTAAACAAAGCCATTACGTGCATCACCATATCGATCAGTTCTTCGGAAAAGTCATGTTCCGAGTGTTTTATTTTATCTAATTTCACTTCCATGGAGACGGCTTTCCTTTTCTTCGAAGCATCAGAAGAGTCTGACTTTTGGGATTGGGAGCCATAATGGACAAAAAGTTAGTGAATGTAGCACAAGATGGCGAATGGAAACAAAGCTGTCTGATAGCGCCATATGACAACGTATTCATCCGCTACGATCGCCAACTAGTTCCGTGTAACCAGTTCCAACGAAACACCGTAGGTCGAGGATGTCGTAAACCGAGGACCTCCTGTATTCTAGCTGGAAACGGCTGATTTTTAATGGAATATCTCCATAGGGGTACAGAGGAACATTTCCAGCAACCATCACTCCTGTGTTCTAATGCTACATTGTGTTAGCTAATGGTGTTGAAAGGCTAATTGATGACTAGAAAACCCTTGTGCAGTTATGTTAGCACATGGATAAAAGTGGGAGTTTTCATGGAGAACATGGAATTGTCTGGGTGACCCCAAACCTTTGAACGGTTGTGTAGATGGTTTTAATTTGAGTTATACATTTTGCATCTAGGCAGAATGTACAACCAACACAAAAAGTAATGTAACTGTATTATATTCTGCACAGACATTCATGCATAGTATATTTTATCACAACTTGCAATCTTCTGCCTCCCTAGACACCGCTTGCTCTCGAGGATTTGCTCGTATGAAGGGCCTCGTCTGTGAAGGTAAGAATATTTTAAAGGTCCCATATTGTCTCAGGTGTCCCCCATCAATGAGTCTTTAAATTTTTCAGGTCAAATGATGCTTAATTCCGCCATGACTGCATAACTCCTGCTGTCAGTAATGTTCGATACAGGTTCTTTCAGCATCTGTAGCTTTAGATGCAGCTACAATGCTGCCGTCTGCACCCTCTTCAGGAAGAAGACTCTCTCTGTTTGTGATCGAAAGCATATGACATAGATATGAATTAGTGTGTGACACCAGGACTTTCTATTGCTTCTCTCTGAGCAGTTATTTACCATTTTACAGCTGTTGTTTTTGATTGTTGCAGAGAGATTCCTGTCAAAAAACAAAGTAGTCTAGATGCTGGGAGCGCATATTAACTCTCGTGTTCCTTCCTGCAGTCAACAGCAGAACATTTAGTGAGTTTTGCTGATGGTTCAGACATTTTAAAGTTAGCAGAAGCAGCTGTAGAAGTTAAATAAAGCTGGTGGACTGAGAGGCAGCTGCTCATTCTGACTGGTTCACCTGGAAGCAGGGATTGGGATTATAGAGAGATTTTATGGAGATCAAGCTGGACAACTATTGATTCCTCAGCTGGAACGTAGCAGCTCAGTAAAACTCTTACTGGCTTGTAAAATTGTGCGGATCTCTAGTTGCAGGGGGGTTTCAAGAAACATCTTTGTATCTTAGCAGCTTTTATTTTACACCTCCGAGTTTATAAAAGAACACAATAAAAAGGGATTTCCACCATATGGGACCCATAATGAGCCGTTCTTTGTGTCCTTGTAATGCGTTGTAACATCCTCCCTGCAGATTTCTTGTGAAACAACAGTGTGTTTTCCGTGTTTCACCTTGTAATAATGCTTCCTGAACTGTCCTGCTCCCTGTAGACATTAACGAGTGCGAGGTTTTCCCCGGAGTTTGTACCAACGGCCGCTGCGTGAACACTCAGGGCTCGTTCCGTTGCGAATGTGCCGAGGGCCTCACCTTGGACAGCAGCGGTCGCACATGTGTGGGTGAGTAAAGAAATCAGACCCATGAATCAGCTGTTTTCATCTTGTTAATGAAATAAAAGGCCAAAACATAGACTCAGAGAGGATTTTTGTTTGTGCTTTTATAATCAAATACTCCAGACATGCGTAGCGAGCAGTGCTACATGAAATGGCACGAGGATGAGTGTGGCCAGCCGCTGCCTGGAAGGTACCGGGTGGACATGTGCTGCTGTTCAGTGGGAGCCGCCTGGGGCATCGACTGTGAGGAGTGTCCCAAACCAGGAACACCGGAGTACAGAGCCATCTGTCCCCGAGGGCCCGGCTTTGCCAACAGAGGAGACATTCTGACTGGCAGACCTTTCTACAAAGGTACCAAGATTATCAGCTTACTAAATATGAACAAAAGTCTTTCACCCAGAATGCTTTAGGGCACCATTTGTGGTACACTCAAAGATCCAGATGTCGGCGCCATGGTAGTGCAACTGGTTGAGTGGGCGACCCGTGAACAGGGCCTATAGTCCCCAACGCAGCGGTCATGGGTTCGAATCCAGCCCATGGCCCTTTGTTGCAGGTCCTTCACCATTGTTCTCTGCACATTTCCTGTCTCTGTGTCACCACTGTCCTATACAATAAAGCCTAAAAGACCAATAAATAACTTAAAAAAAAAAAAAGATCCAGATGTCGTCATGGGTATGAATAACTTTGAGCTAAACTGAAATAATTTCAGCTCTTTTTTCACATTGCATTAATCAAAAATTAGCAGTTTTAATAAAAAAATATTCAGCTATGTTAGCATCTCTGTGACACTGAGTGCACTTGGTTTGTATTTTAACACAAACCAAAATGCTAATTGACTTGATTATGACACTAGATGAAAAGTCAAGAGATTTCCAGAGTCATCATGAGCAAAATAAATTGTCTTTGCCAAATTTTGAGCCAGTATTTTAAGATAAGATAAGCTTTATTGATCCCACAGTGGGGAAAGTTCACTGTTACAGCAGCTCCAAAAGTATAAAGGCAGTACAAGAATATATAAGGAAAAAAAACAGTGCAAAAACTGCAGAGAACATTATATGCAGTTGATTTTTATATTTTTTATTTTTTTTGAATTACTATGTAGAAGACTATATACAAGAGGATGAGGTATCAGTTATTGCACATAAGTAGGTGGAATGTGTGTGTAAATTGGGGGGAAAAGTGCAGCAGTAAACAGTACACAGTGAAAGCAGTTAAGCAGAAGTAAAGATATTTTACTTCAGATGTCACCGGGGCTCATCTGGTCATTAATGTTGGCACAAAATTCCATAGCAATCCATCTAAAACAACAAAATGGTGGAAACTGCTGCAGATTTACCTGTTTGCACATCTAATTTTGTTACAAGAAAGATTTCATGAGTACTTGCTGTGGTTCAGGCTTATGTAGAGAAGTGTGCTTACAGTGACAGTATCGGAATACTGCATTGTTCAGAGTAAAACTTTTTTTTAAAAAGTCTCTTTGCATGTGTATTGCTTATAGTTTCTTAAAATCAGAGACTATCCACTGATAAAGTCATATACCTGCTTCGTCCTGCACACATTGGACTGGAGATTGCCAGTGGGTTACAGTGCCAACACAAAGAGATAGACAGCCATGCATGCTCACACTCATGCCTATGGCCTATTTAGAATCAAAAAACAACACATTATGCATGTTTTGAGACTGTAGGTGGAAAAAAACCTATGCAAGTACAGGGAAGCACTCAAACTCCTCACAGAAAGGCCTGCAGATTCAAACTTACAACCTTAAAAACTGTATAAACTTAAATTTTATTCATGTTTCTTCCCAGATGTGAACGAGTGTAAGGTGTTCAACGGCCTGTGTACTCACGGAACCTGCAGAAACACCATCGGAAGCTTCAAGTGTCGCTGCAACAGCGGCTTCGCTCTCACCGCTGAGGAGAGGAACTGCACGGGTACGAAGGGGTTTAAAGTACATGGAATGTTTCCGTCACGCCTGATAAACACACACTGAGCTTCCTCTCGCTGTGTTCTTGTGTTTTCAGACATCGATGAGTGTCGGATCTCCCCCGATCTGTGCGGTCACGGAGCATGTGTCAACACGCCCGGCAGCTTCGAGTGTGAATGCTTCGAAGGCTACGAAAGTGGCTTCATGATGATGAAGAACTGCATGGGTGAGCTAGAGGCACACATCACACACAGAGAAGACAAGAAAAGATCAAACTTTATTAATCTGGAGGGAAATTCCTGCGCCAGATATTGCTCTGAAAAACAAAATGACATAAGAAATAAAGCAGAAGAGCAATAAGCTATAAGTAAGATGCACTACTAAAATACTGTAAGTAAAGTCAAATGAAGCTAGAATAGAAGAGTAAAAACTAATGCTGGCAATGATGCTGAGGGAATAAATAATATCACACATAATAATATGAGATGAACTGGGGTGAAAATGAAATATTGCACATGTAGTAAAAAATGCCAGGTGCTGCAAATCCACTATAAACACTGTAATACTTTCGTTGGTTCATCGTTTTCAAGTTAAATCAAATTTATTTAAATATCATGTTTGAAACAACCGGAACTGATCAACGTGGTGCACGTTTCCAGACAGGCAGCAGCGAAATTATGTGCAAAACATCACAAAACACATTTTAAAACCAAATAAAAATGATAAAACAGGACGACAACATGTAAGATCAGTTTGTAAAAAATAAATATGAAAAAAATAAGAACTATTAAGACCATTAATAGCAGCCAAAAGTAAGTGAAATAATGCAAATGTTCAGGTTTTTCTTGAGAATATCATTTGATTTAAAGAAGGCAAAATAAGGCAAGTTTATTTGTATAGCACAGTTCATGCACAAGGTAATTCAAAGTGCTTTACAATGGTAAAGAAATTAATTACAAAGATATGTAAAAGTTAGACATTAAAAGCATGCATTTAAATCATAGAAATAACACAATTTAAGCAATAAAATCAACATGAAATTGTATGATAATACAACAAAGAAATTAAAACTCACATAAAAAGAGAGATAAAATAAAATAGCTTTAACAGTGACAGTGCAGTGCTGGCTACGCTCTTTGACTTATGCAGAAGATTTTCACCAGTTTTCATCTTGAAGGCGTGTTGTACTTACTGTCCAAGTGTGAGGTCAACAGTTACCCGCTGTGAGGAGTTCATCACTGGAAATGACCAGAAACACCACAAATACTAAACTTAATTCACAATAATGGACCTCCTGTTGGGTTTAGGGTATGGGTCCAAGAGACTTTTTTGTGTTCCCTGATGTGTTACATATATGAGTACCACAGACGTATTTAAGACGTGCTGTGGATGTTATGTGTTAAAATGACTGCAGGGGGCGCTATGGCACATACATTGCTGAGATGCATACAGTGTCCTTCCTTTATCTGGCTGTAATTTGTGTAGCAGTTCCTAATGTGTCAAAAAGTATTTCCTGTTTTTTTGGCAAAGGATCAAATTTCAGGCTGTTCCAAAAGCTTTAAAGCTGCTATTGTTATTAATTTCTAGTGTCTATTTCTGCTTTTACATGTTTATTTACCTTAAAATGTCCTATTGTTAACTTCTAAGTAAGTGCTGCACATGATAATAAAATACGAAATGTTACACATTACATTCACAATATTGCACATTAACCCTTGTGTCGTCCTGCGGGTCAAAACTGACCCGTTTTAAAGTTTGAAAATGTGGAAAAAACTATATTTTCACAGTGAAACTTCTGATGTCCACATTTTCAACATTTTTGGGAAATCTTTGAACATTTTTTGGTGGAAAAAAAGAAATGTTAAAAAAAAATTTTTAAGGACATTCACAAAAAAAATCAACCAAAATCCAGCAAATTTCACTGGATTTTGTTTGATTTTTTTGTGAATGTTCTTAAAGAAAATATTAGAAGTTTTACTGATATATGTGTAATCATTTGAGATATTTTTAGAATTTTTTGGAAGATTTTTACTCACTTTTTGAAAATATTTGCAAGAATTTTCTTGCCAAATTTGGGGGATTTTTTTTAATTTATTTTTTTTAAATAAAACTTTGAAGGGAAACTTTGAAGGAATTATTGGAATTTTCTTCCTGAAGGTTTTGCAAATTTTCAGAAATTTGTGGAATTTTTTTGCTGAATTTTTGGATTTTTTTCAGACAAGGAAACAATATTTTTGGGGCCCGTAAATGAGGACAACAGGAGGGTTAAAATGAAATGTTACACATGATACTGAAACTAATGTTGCACAAACTATGAATAAGATTAATCCTGCTATTATTGCTCAGATCTAAGTGTTGATATTTTAGCTGTCAGTCCTACAGAAGGTGAGGAGTCAGACAGGTTGATGGCAACAGTAGAGATTATTTTGAAAACTTGTGGAATCAAACTGGTTTATTTTATCATCTGAATCCTTTCTTGTCTTTCTCGGTGGACAGACATCGATGAGTGTGAGAGGAACCCTCTGCTGTGTCGAGGAGGAACCTGCCTGAACACCGAGGGGAGCTATGAGTGTGAATGTCCCACCGGACACTCGCTCAGCACCGACGGATCGGCCTGCGAAGGTAAAGCTACACATCGTATACTGTTTATGCACTCACACAAACACTAGCTGCATGTCCAGATCCATTTTGAAACCTCTAAATGTGTAAAGAAAAAGCTCAAATCTTGAACTCATCTCCAGCTAAAGAGAAGAGAGGTTGTTTTCATTGTTAGCCTGTGTGATGCTTGATGCTCTTTACATGTTGGATGTTCCAGATGTGAATGAGTGTGCGCTCAGTGACAACTTGTGTAAGAACGGGCAGTGTGTCAACATGCCGGGAACCTACCAGTGCTCCTGTGACACCGGATACCAGGCGACACCGGACCGGCAGGGCTGCGTCGGTGAGTGGGGAAAAGTTTTATCCAAATATATACTACGATGCGACCGCAATCTCTTGATCCTGTTGCACGTTTGGCTTCTGTGCATTCTAAATGTGCATTTTTCTTACTGTCATTGAACGTCTCATCTGTCACGGTGACCTCTCCTCGCAGACATCGATGAGTGCACCATTATGAACGGAGGCTGTGAGACTCACTGCACCAACTCAGAGGGAAGCTACGAGTGCAGCTGCAGCGAAGGCTACGCCCTCATGCCCGACCTCAGGACCTGCGCTGGTAAAATAACCTCAGAAACAAAAGTAGAAATGCAGTTTGTGCCAGATCTCATGCATTCTGCGCTAAGATTTAAGATTCAACATCTTTAATTTGTCACAAACTTACGCAGTGTGAGCAGTGAAATGCATCACAACTGTTCCACGACAAGATATGATAAAAGATCATCCTTTTATCCTAATAAAAGAAATAAACAAGATAAGATCAATTTTATTGATCCTTCGCCAATGAAAGTTTAGATTCTGATTGAGGCAAATTCCATCAGAGATGCACTGCAGAGCGATGCAGGGTCAACAACAAAAACACACACAGTTAGAAACACCTGGGATAAAATAAAACAAGTTCTAAATACTGGTGCGGTAGTTCAGTGAATGAAATAAATAAGTCTCAATGATAGATTAAACAAGAAGTTATTGCACATGTCCAAGTTAACTGCAGTTGTGAAAGGCAGTAGAGAGTGTATATGATTAATATTTATAGTCCTCTGTTTAAAAGAAGGATGGCAGTGGGAAAGAAACTAAAATGTAAATGTTACAGCAGCTGGATGCAAATCAGGCATTTAAGAAGCAGGACAGGAAACATAAAAGTGCAATTAAGCTAAAAATAGAGATATAATAAAGACTTTGCACACCTTTCAGACACTGCCTATAAAAAGTCTTCACCCCCCTTGGATGTTTCACCCTTTTGTTGCTTTTATACATGAAATCATGCTCAATAGAATTTCGGTTTTTTGACAAGAATTTAAAAAAAAAAACCCTCTTTAATATCAGAGTGAAAACAGATGTTTAAAAATTTGTGATTGCATAAATATTCACCCCCTTCAGGTCAGTGTTTAGTAGATGCACCTTGTGTGGATAGGTCTCAGTTAGCTGTGCACACCTGGACGCTGCAGTTCTTCTCCATTCTTCCTACAGGTGTGGCATGATGGGTAATGTACCCAATTAAAGGACACATTCAGTGTGTAGAATTGTAGAGGAGTAAAGAGATGTTTGAGAAAAATGCAGTCAGATAAGTTAAGGTTTGCATTAATGGACCTTGTCCATTTAATTTTTATTTTTTTTATTTTTTAAATTTTTATATCTTGCCAAATTTGAAGATTTTTTTTTTTGAATAAAACTTTTAGGGGAAACCTTTAAGGAATTTTTGGAATTTTCTTCCTAAAGATTTTGCAAATTTTTATAAATGTGAAGAATTTTTTTGTTGAATTTTTGGATTTTTTTTCAGACAAGGGAACAATATTTTTGGTGCCCGTAAATGAGGACAACAGGAGGGTTAAATGCACAAAACTGTTGTAATGCGCAGGTTTGCATGCAGCGTGCGTTCCTACAGCGTTGCAGTTGTGTGTGTTTGTGTGTATAAATATTCAGTTTGTGCATTGGAGAGTGTATACATGTATATTTACTTGATGTATCTGCAGTATTTTGTAATAAACCTTGTTCCTGCTGCTCTGTCAGACATCGATGAGTGTGAGGAGAGTCCAGACATCTGTGATGGAGGCCAGTGTACCAACATTCCTGGAGAATATCGCTGCCTGTGTTACGACGGATTCATGGCTTCCATGGACATGAGGACGTGTATCGGTGAGACCACAAACAACACTTTCAATAATAAATGCTGCCATTTTAAAATCTATTCTGTCATTTAGTTATTTTTATCTGTCTGCCACTTTCATTTTTTCATCCTGTCTTCTGTAGAAACAGAGATTGTTTTTGAATCCGTCTGGTCGTCTTTGGGATTTTCTCTGTCAGTCTCAGTTTCTGTCACTGGAGTCTCCAAGGTGGGAACGTTTCTTATGTAACGTGTGTCTGTCTGCTCCTGTCTGCCCAGATGTGAACGAATGTGACCTGAACCCAAACATCTGTCTCCACGGCGACTGTGAAAACACCAAGGGCTCCTTCATCTGCCACTGTCAGCTGGGATACTTTGTCAAGAAGGGATCGACGGGCTGCACAGGTAGACATCAGGAGTTCGGACGGTTCATTCATGCATACAGCAGCTCCAGAAATGAATTATTTACTTGTAGTATCTGAAGATGTAGTCAGAAACAGATTTAAAACTGCTCTGCTTAGTTAAAAAGTCATTAAATAAAGGAGCATTTCACTGCAGAAAAATAAAGCTGGTGCTCATTTTCTTTCTGAACCGGCTTTTGCATAAAAATAGCTTCGCTGTAAAGCATAATAAATGGGTTTTCATGAAATTTGCTCTTCTTTTTTAATGTTTTTAATGTAAATATATGAGTCTTATGAGCTAATTTGTAGTTAATTAAACTTAAAATGTCTAATTTTCTAACTTTCAGACCACTTTAGAGCTTGAAAACACGAGTTTTTGTAACTTCAAGACTTAAAATGATGATTTGAATGAATGAATAAGTTTATTCAACTTATTAAATTAAGTTTATAAGAAATAAAAGTAGCCTATAAGAGTTAAAGAGTTCACACTTCTCAGACACTTTTAGTTTTTTGTAGTTTGAGAAAACAGACATGGTGGAAACTTGCTGTTTGTCATTAATACATGTTAGATTAAGTTCTAATTTTTTCTTTTTATAATCTAAACATGTTGCTATTTAATTTAATCCCTACATTTATAGACTGTAACTGGGAGCAGCCACATAGATTGCCTTTGAAAAATGGCTTCTTAGTGTCGAAAATGAAGAAGAAGTTCTTTAAACTTGGAAAATGTAAAAGGAAAACTAATGTCTGTAAACATGTTCTATGTGACTTGTTGAGTCAACTTAATATCTTCAGTTTAGCAAACTCTCTGTCAAGTTGAATAAATTCAACTCAATTTTACACTTTCACAACTCATAAGATGAACTAATGAAACACCTGAAGTCCCATTTTAAATTCGCAGTCTAAGCTGAATGAGATGATTTACTGTGTGAAGATAAACGTCACTTCCTGTTTAACGGCTAACTGATCCTCGTATCTTCCCAGATGTCGATGAATGTGAGATCGGAGCTCATAACTGCGACATGCACGCCGCCTGCATCAACGTGCCGGGAAGCTTTAAATGTCGCTGCCGAGACGGTTGGATTGGAGACGGCATCAAGTGTGTGGGTGAGTGTGTTCAGATCATCTCAGCTGGTTGTTCTACGCTGCAAAACCAGCTTAAAAGACAAGAAAAAGGATTAAAAGTGTCTCCTGTACCGAAGACTCTGTTGAAGTTTCACGGTTTTTGCTCATTTCTTGCAGATCAAGACGAATGCTTGGCAGAAGACCACAACTGTAACCCCAACGCCGACTGTGTCAACACACCAGGATCCTACCGGTGCTCCTGCAAGGAAGGCTTCAATGGAGACGGCTTCTCCTGCTCTGGTAGGCAGCACAACTCACGGAATAAGCTTCAAAACTGACTGGATAAGCAACAAAACTGCTATTTAATAGAAGCCAGGTGTTGCAAATCCACTGTAAACACTGATACTAAATTAAATCAGAAGAAGAAGAAGAAGAAAGAAAATTATTTTAAAAACTTCACTGTCAGTCTGTAATGTTTTGTTTTTCTGTTCCAGACATGGACGAGTGTGCAGACAACGTGAACCTGTGCGAGAACGGCCAGTGTCTGAATGCTCCAGGAGGTTACCGCTGCGAGTGCGAGATGGGATTCACTCCGACAGAAGACAGCAAAGCCTGTCAAGGTGCAGCTTTCACTCCGACACTTCTTTATCCTCTCAGTTTAGCCGTTTCCTTTCTTGTAACCGACATTTTCCTCTTTGCCGCCGCAGACATCGATGAGTGCAACTTCCAGAACATCTGCGTGTTTGGAACGTGCCAGAACCTTCCGGGGATGTTCCGCTGTGTGTGCGACGACGGCTACGAACTGGACCGAAGTGGTGGAAACTGCACCGGTTAGTAACTGAAGCTCTGAGATAGAACAGACTCACAGAGTGTCTTTGAATGTAATTATATTAGACTGCATGTATCTCCGGCCAAACTTTAGATTTACTACTTTAATAGTATGTCTTCATTTGACTCTAATAAAAATCACATTTCACGATCTTGTCTGTTGTGTCAGCTACTGATTTGGGTAAAAGTGCAGCAGTTTGGCAGACATTTAACCCTCCTGCTGTCCTCATTTATGGGCACCAAAAAATATTGTTCCCTTGTCTGAAAAAAAATCCAACAACTCAGCAAAAAAATTCCCCAAATATATAAAAAATTTGCAAAATCTTCTGGAAGAAAATTCCAAAAATTCCCTAAAAGTTTCCCTTAAAAGTTTTATTTAAAAAAAAAAAAAAAAAAAAAAATCCAACTTGGCAAGACATAAAAATTTAAAAATAAAGAAAATAAAAATTGTAAATATTTTCAAAAAATGAATAAAAATCTTCCAAAAAATCCTAAAAAATATCTAAAGAGATTCCATATATATATCAGTAAAAGTTGTAATATTTTCTTTAAGAACATTCAGAAGAAAATACCAAAATCTGAATGAATTCTGAATTTTGTAAAAGAAACAGGTTTTTTAACATTTCTTTTTTTTCCACCAAAAAATGTTCAAAAACTTCCCAAAAATGCTGAAATGTTGAAATGTGAAAATATATATTTTTTCCCACATTTTCAGACTTTGAAAGGGGTTAATTTGGACGACATGAGGATTAATGTTTGATTTAAGAATCCATCAGTTTTCAACCTGCACTGTTTTAGTTTGTGGCAAAACAAAGCTTTAAAGAATAAAATCTCGAAGCTTTTCTATATAAACTAAACCAAAGCATGTGTCCATTTTTGTTCTGCAGACATCAACGAGTGTGCCGACCCTGTGAACTGCATCAACGGACTCTGTGTGAACACACCTGGAAGCTACCTGTGCAACTGTCCAGCCGACTTTGAGCTCAACCCCACTGGAGTCGGCTGCGTTGGTGAGTCAAAATGAGACGTTTAATGAAAGAAAGGCAGAACAGATGTATCTAAAACCATTCAGAGCCTTACAGACAATAAGCAGGGCCTTAAATTCAACATTCTACATTCAGCTAGAAGACAGAGCAAAGATCTGCAGTGGTTCAGTACAGTAGTCCACTCTGTTAAATCCTGCTTGGACACAAACATTCTAATGTTGTTGAAGATTTTTACAAAAAAGAAAAGAAGAAAAGCACTGAGAACTTTAGTAAATGTAGAGAAGACTTTCAAGAATATGTAAAAGCTGCAGATTAATTTAAAGCAGTGGAAAAATGAGCAGTGTTTGCTTCGCTTTAAAAATAGATAAATAACTCTGGGTTCTGCTAACTGACCAGTCACTGCAGATCTACCAGACTTGTTCTCAGTTGAAACATATTTCTGACTGAGAATAAAGAGATCCTTAAATAAAATTCTGTTTTTAACCTGAAGCCAGTGCAGGGAACCAAAAATTGTGAGTGCTACAGTGTCAAATGGATAGTAAATAAATGACATATGAAATGCAAATAAACATGTAGAAATTTGGTAAATCCGGAGCCAACACAAAGCACTCAGAGAGTAACAGTTTCATGTTGAGGTTCTTTTAAAGATATTCACTTAAAGCATCACCATGAGTTCATTTAGAAGTGGTTTGTGTGTTATTATTGTCAAAATAATGATAATAATAATAATAATAATAATAATAATAATGATAATACTTTTTATATTATTATTATTATTATTATTGTATACTTATATAATCTATAAATTAATATATTTATATATTATAAACAATAATAGTAATTTTAGTGTTGTTATTATTATTCTAACTTTATTTATATGGCACCTTTAAAAACAGACTTTACACAGTGCTTTACAGACAAAAAATTAAAGAAGGAAATCAGGAGGAACATTAAAGAACAGAAGGCCGATCAATCCAGACATGTAAAAGATTCTCAGAATAAATTAGTACAACACCATATAGAATGATAAAATGCTACAAGAGAAAGAACAAGTGGAATAAGGGAAAAAATACTGAGTAAAACCATAAACACAAGGCTAGAAATGCTCATAATAATAATAAATAAGTAAAATAAATGCATAAGTAAATAAACAATGATTAAAAAAATAAAGTCAAAAATAATTAGATGCTAAAAATAGACAATAAAATGTAAACAGAGAAATACAATACAAATTTATGTTTCATGAATCAAACTCAAGTCAAAAATAATGATGTGTTACTATCTTTATAATTTTTGGACTCACATTACGTTGTGCGTCTTTCTCAGACACCCGTGTTGGAAACTGCTTCCTGGACATCCTGGCTCGTGGCGATGGAGGAATCTCCTGCAGTGCAGAGATCGGAGTCGGTGTGACCCGAGCTTCCTGCTGCTGCTCCCTGGGAGGCGCCTGGGGAAACCCCTGTGAACTCTGCCCAGCTCCCAACTCCAGTAAGAACCTCCACCATCAATTATTTAGAAGATTCACTGCAAAACACATCCACGTGTCATGAGTACAGTACTTTAAGTGCTGGCTTCTTTCTCCAGTATGAAATGAAAAGTCACACTAAGTCATTGTATATTTCTGTCTCATCTGCAGCCGAATATAAGACTCTGTGTCCTGGAGGAGAAGGATTCAGACCGAACCCCATCACTGTTATCCTGGAAGGTAAAACATCCATCTTCTGTTTCGCAGCTGCTTCATACGCAGCTGCAGCCAAACACCAGCGGGGCAACAAAGCACTAAGCTTTGACGGCAGGACTTTAATAGTGCAGTCTAACAAAAAAATCAATACGTCAGCGACATTAATGGATGTAACAATCTGAAATCTTTTCCAGATATCGATGAGTGCCAGGAGCTCCCAGGTCTCTGCCAGGGTGGAAACTGTGTCAACACATTTGGCAGTTTCCAGTGTGAATGTCCAGCTGGCTACTATCTGAATGAAGAGACTCGCATCTGTGAAGGTACGAGCTGAAAGAGAAGCTGCACCCACTGTAAAATCTGTTTATATTACATAAATCACCTGAAAGACGCAATAAAAGTGATATTAAAACCTCAGACACTGTGGACAGAGGCTGGTGGTTGGTAGTTATGCACTGATGCAGTAGAAACAAGCACGTTTTCAGCCAAATTCTCCATCACAAGAAGGTAAAAAAACTCCTATCTCCTATTGAAGTCACTCACTTCAGCCTCAGACAACTGGTGCAATGGTGAAATGTGGCTGTACTCCCCTGAAAGACATGCATGTAAAATCTCAAACAAAAGGGTTTGCAGCCTAAACAAATGGCAAATAATGCTGCTCTCTTCCAATAGCCACCAAAAAAGTAACATAGTGTAGTATTCCTAGAAATCTTGGCTGCAATGCCAAATGCAAAAAGCCACATTAACCTTCATTTGATATCCAGAGAAACTTTAATAAGTTTAAAGTTTAAATATCCCAGACGAGACATCAACTCTTGCAAACGGTCTCTAATAATGTGACAGGTTGGAAGTCAGTGCAAGAGATTTACTTAAATCAAATGGAATTTATTAAAACACAAAACAACAATAGAATATGAAGGTCAACAGTGTTAGGTCCAAAAATCTATGAATGAATGTGAAAGCGACGTTAAACTGCAAGCTCTAACATTAACAAACAAGTCTTAATATCCCGGACGAGCCCTCAACGGTCTCAAACAGGCTCAAAGAAAGCGTCAAGTAGGATATCAACATAAGAAATTTAGTTTAATCAAATGTAATAATTAAAACCTAGAATGACAATGGAGTGTGCAGGAATGCCAGCAAAGAATGGATGTGTTCATGGTGCAAACATAAATAAAGGTCAATGGAAGATCCAGACGTGTCAACTAATCGCCCCCTGACGCCCTCTGAGCTCAGCTACACTTACCTTCCAGACAGTTAAAGGGACATCAACACACCTATTGAGGACAAATTACCAACCTGCTCTCACTGCATGTTCTGAATGAGCTGTTTTCATGTCCTTTTTGCAGATATTGATGAGTGCACGACCCACATTGGGATCTGCGGACCTGGAACCTGCTACAACACTCTGGGCAACTACACCTGTGTGTGTCCTCCTGAGTACATGCAGGTCAATGGAGGAAACAACTGCATGGGTGAGCACTTAAAACATTTTTCCTCACTTTCTTAGAAAGTAGCACATTCCGGTGTTGAAATCTACGTCTTCTTTCCTCCTTGTACTGCAGACATGAGGAAGAGTGTGTGCTACCGCAACTTCAACGACACATGCGAGAATGAGCTGTCCTTCAACATGACCAAGAAGATGTGCTGCTGCGCCTACAACGTGGGAAAAGCCTGGAACAAGCCGTGCGAGGCCTGTCCCACTCCTGCTACCTGTGAGTTCCAATAAACACCATGCAACATGCAACGGGAACAGCTGGTAAAACTAAGGATTGTCCCGATCACATTTTCTTGCTCCCATTGTGATCCTAATCTTATAACCCTCGTGTCGTCCTGTGGGTCAAAATTGACCCGTTTTTAAGTTTGAAAATGTGGGAAAAAAATATATTTTCACAGTGAAACTTCTGATGTCCACATTTTTGGGAAATCTTTGAACATTTTTTGGTGGAAAAAAGAAATGTTAAAAATGTTTCTTTAGAACATTCACATAAAAATCAACCAAAATCCAGTGAATTTCGCTGGATTTTGTTTGATTTTTATGTGAATGTTCTTAAAGAAAATATTAGAAGTTTTACTGATATATATGGAATCACTTTAGATAATTTTAGGATTTTTTTTTGGAAGATTTTTGCTAATTTTTTGAAAATATTTACAGGAATTTTCTTGCCAAATTTGGGAGTTTTTTTTTTTTTAAAATAAAACTTTTAAAGGAAACTTTTAAGGAATTATTGAAATTTTCTTCCTTAAGGTTTTGCAAATTTTGAGAAATTTGTGGAATTATTTTGCTGAATTTTTGAATTTTTTTCAGACAAGGAAACATTTTTTTTGATGCCCATAAATGAGGACAACAGGAGTATCTACCGATCCCAAGTCCCAAGTCAATACCAAGTTCCTTACACGATACACACTTGGAGTCAGTTTCAAATCCAATGTTTGACTACTAAACAGCCCTACAACCCATTAAGAGAAGAAAAAACATCAATTTCTGCATCCAAACTGCTCCTTGATGTTGTGAAAGTGGTCTCAAACCTTGTAGTAATGCTTGAATGTAGTGGTGAGAGGGTAGGGTGTACTGTGGCTCTACAAGCTGCAAAATATGGATAAAAACTATATTCTCTACCACAGCAACGGGCTGCTCATCCAGCACAAAGAATTCACCTTTTCTAGCTAAAAATGCAGACAATTTAGCCACTTCCTGTCACAAATTGTGCTTTCCTTTCTCACCCCAGTCTGGAAGGTGGCAGTAATGCACCTTAAAATGGTTCGATAACACTAAACACCAATCAGACAAGAAGAAACTCTTGCTTTATGACACATGCTTTATAACAAATGTAAAGAAAAGATTGGGATCATATCAAAGTTTATGCTCAATAAAGCCAATATCAGTTAAGAAATGCCTGGATCGGCCCAGAACCCGTAATAAACATCGAATCAGGACATCCCTAGTTAACACGTTTATTAATATATTTTACTAAAATCATTGAATTTCTTCTGTCCTGGTGTTTTTTTCAGCTGAGTACCAGTTACTATGTGGGAACCAGGCTCCTGGCTTCATCATTGACATCCACACCGGCAAACCAATCGGTGAGACCAACACTGGCAGTCAGTCACAATTCTGACCTCTACAAAATGTGCATTCCACCTGTTACATTCTGTGTTTTGTCCTCCTGCAGATATCGATGAATGCAGGGAGATTCCTGGTATTTGTGCCAATGGAGTGTGCATCAACCAGATCGGGAGCTTCCGCTGTGAATGTCCGATGGGCTTCAGCTACAACAACATCCTGCTCATCTGTGAAGGTACGACTCAGTTGCTCAGTTGTTCCTCTTAGCTCCTCTTGTTGTGTTTCAATGGGGCTGCACAGTGATCAGTGGTTAGCACCGTCGCCTCACAACTAGAAGATCTCCGGTTCGTGTCACGGCCTGGGATTTTTCTGAATGGAGTTTCCATGTTCTCCCTGTGCATAAATTGTTCATAGGTGTGAATATGAGCGTGACTGTCTTTATGTGTGGCCTTACAATGACAAACTATTTCTTTAGCTACCAGGAGACACTTCCATACCAAAACAAACACATCCAGTTTATTTTACAGGACTGTTTTAGTTTGTAGTTTGCAGTTTTTTACCACCTGGCTGGTACACTATGCCTGCTTTTATGTGAATTTCATTAATACAGCAACTTGAGATTTGAAACGGTATAAATGCAACCCTGTGACAGTAACAGATGAATCTTACTGGATGTAAGATCAGGCTGATCGAGGATGATGTTTGTTAAACTACACAGTAAACAGTAAAGGAAGTTATTAAAATGAATGAGATCTGTCATCTTAGGGCTGCTCTGGGGGTTCATATGGGTTCTGTAAAGCATCTTGAGACAATCTCAGTTGTAATTGGTGCTATATAAAAATATGTAATTGAATTGAATAGCCCTGTGATAGACTGTTACCTGTCCAGGTGTCCCCTGTCTTCCCCCTCAGTCAGCTGGGATAGACTCCAGCCCCCTACGACCCTAATGAGGATTAAATGGTGTGTAGATGATGGATGGATGGATGGATGGATGGATGTTGTGTCTCGTGCAGCAGACTTCCTGTGCATTTCTGTTAGTTTTTTCTCCAGCACACCTCACTGTATCCCCTCATTCCACCTGCTACTGCATCATTTCATACTAATATAGCTCATGTAGATACAATATATACTTTGTACTATTTCTATGTTAAATCCCACTGACACACACATACTCTCACATTCAGTACAGAACACACTCCGTCTCTGGCCGAGAGGCACTTTTACAATCATTCCACTCAGTACAGTTAACGCTGCCTTCACCAGCATGAATAATGTCCCTGTAAAGGCAGGTATAGTGGATCTCCTGCCAGAACCATCAATCATCCACAACCTGCCAGCGAGCGTCTACCTGTAGCCGAGCCAACGTGGCGCCGTAGTGTTTCCTGTCCGAGCAGACAGTTATAGAGCCTGTGATTGATGTCCACTGTTTCTGTTACTTCCTCAGATATTGATGAGTGTAACAGCGGGGACAACCTGTGCCAACGGAACGCCAACTGTATCAACATTCCCGGCAGCTACCGCTGCGAGTGTTCGCCCGGCTTCAAGCTGTCTCCCAGCGGGGCCTGTGTGGGTGAGTCCAGCCTTCTGACAGCCTGGATGGAGGTTCCCAGATTAGAACAGCACAGGACAGATTCAGGGATTCTGTTGGGGATGTGGGGAAAATGACAAATATGCAGCTTCTTTGTTGAGTGAAAAATTTAGTAATTTACATTTCCAGAGCACCTGCTGAGATACAGCAGCTTTTAGTTGAGTTGTATCTACTCTACAGATGTATGTTGCTTTGGATAAAAGCATCTGCTAAATGAAATTGTAGAATTATTTGACTTGTTCATGCATGGTATGGTTTAGTTTTATTCTCTTCTAAACAACCATGATGGACATTTAAAACTAAATGCTCATCAACAAACAATAATTATTACAGTAACAGTTGGCTGCATTATGTTAGTCAAGTCAAATTTATTCAATAAAACACATTTAAAAACAACAAGACAAACTAAAGTGCCGTACAATTAAAAAGGAACCAACGGGACATAGTAAAACACAATGACTAAAATACAAGTCTGAATGAAAACTCAATAAAGTAATGAAAAATAAAAGATACAACATGATGTCAGAAGTAGTGGATCTTCAGCAGTGACTTAAAAACTTCTAAAGACTGAATAGTTCTACCATAAAAAGTTAATTATTCCAGAGATTCAGAGAAGCCACTATTTTTGTGTCTAGATCTTGAAACATTCAAGAGATCTGGTTTCTCAGTACTCTATCTGGTACATGACGGTGTAGTTCTGCCAAATATGATGCCGCCAAGCCATTCAAAACCTCAGAAAACAACAATAAAATGTTAAAATCAGTCCTAAAATGGACAGAAACCCAGTGGAAAGAAGACAGTACTGGTTTTATGTGATCATGCTTTGTTTTTGCTGTTAAAAACAAGCAGCTATATTTTGTATGTACAAAGAATCATCTAATCAAGTGGTGATAAAGGCTTTGATCACGGTTTTGAAGTTTTTGCTACTCCACTCCTCCACCCAGCCTCAAAAGCTGCTTTTGTCCACTGAGCTGATCTGTCAGTCAAATTTAAAGAAGCTTGGAGGTATATTCCAACATTTTTTACGAAAAATCAAACATGTGAAGTTCAAGGACTACAAGTGCTCTCAGAGTCATCGAAAAAACTGAACTGTTTCTGTCGAGGACCACTCCAAGGTTTCTTACAAAAGATTATTCATTGGTGCTAAAGGGTCAAAGTGGTTGGGGCCATCCAAAAAGCCCACTTTTATTTTCATGGGCAGATAGCCTTGGATATTATCTGCAAATTAATGAGAAATTGTACTTTTCTTCAAAACGGACCTCTACAGCATCAATGAAATCAGAACCGGGCCCAAAATGGAGCCTTCAGGGTCGGCACAATTAACAAGTGTTGCAGTTGAATAAAAATCACCCAAATGAACTGAGAAGCTCCTATTTCTCGGATAATACTTGAACCATTTGAGGCCTTTGAAGCTCCTACACACTGTTTGACACATGAGACATAAGGATAGTGTGATAAAGTGGAGTCAGGCAGTGGTCAGGTGTAGCAGCACCACAATAGAAAATATTTCTGATTTAGCTGTTAAAGGAAGAAGATTGAAAATGTGCCCTTTTGGCACCGTGACAGACTTTGTTCACATTTTATTTTCTGCCTCTTCCTCACAGATCGTAATGAATGTCAGGAGATTCCTAATGTCTGCAGCCATGGAGAGTGTATCGACACTCAGGGAAGTTATCGGTGTCTCTGCCACAACGGCTTCAAGGCTACAGCTGATCAGACCATGTGCATGGGTGAGGAGGACGACAACACACTGTACTGCATTATATTTAATGTCTGCAGTTCTAAATGTTGTGTACTTCTGTGTTGATTCCAGACATCGATGAGTGCGACCGACAGCCGTGTGGTAACGGAACCTGTAAGAACACTGTGGGATCCTACAACTGCCTCTGCTTCCCTGGATTTGAGCTCACGCACAACAACGACTGCATGGGTACGAATCACTCACTGTCCTTTTACACAAAGGTCAGCAGCAGTTAGCGCTTTCCTTTAAAGGTCGAAGCCTCAACAACGGTTTGGATGTCATTTTATTAAAGATTACACATGCTGCCCTTTTCCACTGCGGTATTACATCTACCCAGACATCAAATCCGATTTACAGATTGTGTTTGTGTCTTTGAACTTTGGCACCGGGAGAAAAACTTTGTGCACCAGCCAGGAAATACAGGATGTTCTTCTTCATTCTCCGTTCTGTTTTTTTCTGTTTGCTCACGGCTTAATCGTCTGAACTTTAACCTCCTGCAGACATAGACGAGTGCAGCGCCCTGCAGGGTCAGGTTTGCAGGAACGGTCAGTGCATCAACGGGCTCGGCTCCTTCCAGTGTCTCTGCCACGAAGGTTACGAAAACACGCCTGATGGGAAGAACTGCGTCGGTGAGTCGTCACTTCAATTTATTAGGATAATAAAAGCACTGAGGGGTATATCCAACCTTTTGTGTACCACAGTTCGGTTTCAAGCAAGGCAGTTTTCTATGGACTGGTCATCACGCACTTAATAAGTAATAATTGTGTTTTGTTCTTATTATTATCATTTTAAAAGCATCCTAAATGCTGAAAATGACTTTTAACTGCAAAATATGTATTTACATTTTCTTCTGTCTCAGCCCCTTTCTCTTTTCAAAGAAGCTCTCCAGAGACGTTTCTTTTTAGTCATTTTGGGTAGTGGTGGGACATGATAAAAAAAAAAGATTAATCAAATTAATGAGAGGCTTTGTAATTAATTAATCGCCATTAATCACACTTTTTAAAATAGCAATATTTGACACAAGAAGCAAAGTTTTCCAATTCAGATAAATTTGGGTTGACAACTGAACTGATGAATATTCATATACGTGAACTTAAACAACAAAAATGTTTCTGTTTCATTTCCATTATCTGCATTTTTCATCTGTCTGCTACATTCACAGATTACTGCAAACACAGAGTGCAGTTACAGCGATAATATTCAACATTTTAAAACTTTTTGTAAACTCAAGCACTTTCAATGTCTTGAAAAGTGGTCTATTATGGGATGGCTACACCGTTTGCCAGTACTAGGACTGTCACAGCTATCGTATGGTTAGCTTCTTCACGACTGGAAAACAGACTTTAGGTTCATTACCGCCACCTACTGGGCTGGAGTGTGCATCAGTGTTACTGGTGTGCCAGAAATTAGGGGACTGAGAAAGGTGCTATTAAATGTGTTATTTTTCTTAACGTGTTATTTTTTCTGCAATTAATTAATCGAAATTAACGCGTTAAAGTCCCAGCCCTAATTTTGGGGTTACATTGACACCTTCTTTTAATGGCCGGGCATGAAAGTACGGGAAAACAAGCAGAGACGGAAGTGACAAGAAGACGATCTAGTCATTTTTAAAAACAAAACACCCTGCAGACTCAGCAGGAAATAAAATAAAACAATTAAAACATCTTTATTCTTTCTGTGCAGCCTGGTATCAAATGACCCATGGCCTGATGGTTGGGGACCACGGGGGCAGATGACCTATATTTCCTTAAAAGCATGCATTCTCTACTAAAATATCCTATTTTTTCACAGATATCAACGAGTGCGTGAGTCTGCCCGGCACTTGTTCTCCTGGAACTTGTCAGAACCTGGACGGATCCTTCAGGTGTATCTGCCCTCCTGGTTACGAGGTGCAGAACGACCAGTGCATAGGTGAGACACGTATAAAACTATAGACATGCCTCAGCTCAGACTAAATGCTCATTCAAACAGGCAGAATCCTGATTAACACCTACGCTAAAACATCAGGGACGCATTAGGCCATCTGCTCCAACATTCTCATTATTCTTCTCTGCTGTCTTTCATTTCCCAGACATCAACGAGTGCGACGTGGAGCCCAACATCTGCCAGTTTGGCACCTGCACCAACACCCCCGGCAGCTTCCAGTGCTCCTGCCAGCCCGGCTTCGTTCTGTCCGACAACAAACGCCGCTGCTACGGTGAGAGAAGCTGTTAAATACCGTCAGTCTGCAGCAATTTTAAAGATCACGAATGAATGTGTTGCTCCGACAACAGACCAACTACACTGTTTACAGGTTTTATTACACAGAAATGTCAAACACATTGTGAATTCACATTTCTTATGTAGCTGTAAATAAGCCCCAAATTTCCATTTTTTGAAGAAAATTGAATTTTTTTGACAAAATAAAACTAGAAATTTAATTGAACTCCCTTTTATCAAATAGATGAAACCAATGAAGTCACATTTCATACTATAAATATATGTACATATATATGCATAAAATTAAAGATATATAATAATTATATATATATTGCACATAATTTCATTGTTTTTACACATGTAAATATCCTTCATTAAATAATATGAAGCCAAAATTCTCATGTAGAACTATTTCTAGAAAATGTTTTTTAATGATGGAAAATGATTATATTTTCATGAGATTGTTATCCTCCAGTATTTTTAGTGCCCCAGCGGCTGGAACTTTTTTTTTTTCAACATTTTTTTTTCTTGTGTAACCGTTTCTGTAAATAAGTCCCAAATTTCCTTTTTTTTTTGTGAAGAAAAATGCATTTTTTTCACAGAATCAAGCAGTAAATTTACTGTAGCTTCTTAAATATTTCCCTTTTATTGAACAGATGAAACCAGTAACATCAAATTGATTACTATAAATATATTTCTAAATGCAATTTAATTGTTTTTACACATGTAAATATTCTACATTAACCAAAAAAACCCCACTGATCTCATGTGGAATTACAGCTACAAAGCGTGTTTTATTTATTAAAAAATGCATGTATGTATTTTTATGCAATAGTTATTTTCCATTATTTTCCAGTGTTTATTGGTACCCCGGCTGCTGGAAAATTTCTGTTTTTTTTTCTTTAAAAAAAAGTTTATTTATACAGTGTGGAGACATTACCTCGACCCAAGCAAAACTTAAAATTTCTCAAGTAAAAAAAAGGAAAAAGGGATAGAATAAATCAGTGGTAATTGTGTTCTAAACTGATTAAAACTAATGAGTAAAGGAACCAATAAAAAGCTGTTAACAGACAAAATCAACAAACAGTATTGATAAAAGTTGTCCACTCTAAAAAAAAAATTATGTTTTGGTTTTTAAAAAAAACTGAAAAAAAACTAATGCAACAGTTTGTGTTAATCTTTTGGAGTTTTGAGGACTTGTAATGATTATATCGATTAAAAATACTCCATTAAACAGGAATAAGCCAAAAAATACCCAAAATTATCATATTTAAATGTGGAAAATTCAGTATTTTTATGAGTATATGTTTGTTTTTGGTGCTAGAGCTTCATCATTGCTCAGTTCACTGGAAGCTTGTTTTTTTCTTTTGGCAGATACCAGAGAGAGTTTCTGTTTCACCAAATTTGAGACAGGAAAGTGTTCGGTTCCTAAAGCCTTGAACACCACCAAGGCCAAGTGCTGCTGCAGTAAGATGCCTGGAGAGGGTTGGGGGCTTCCCTGTGAGCTGTGTCCACGAGAGACCGACGGTGACCGAAACTCCTCTGTTCAGCTAAGACATGCAACAATGGCATTTGCATATAACAATAAAACTGACTTTTAACTGTTGTGTTTCCAGCTGCTTTTAACACTCTTTGCCCGTACGGTCACGGATCTCTGCCCGGACTGAACGCTCGAGAAGGTGAACAACATTGATCCAATCATATAAAGATTAAGAGAAGCATGTCGGTGGGTGGGTTCTCATGGAATTTGTGAAACTATTCTAATTATCTTCTGCTCTCTGTAGACATGAACGAGTGTCTGGATAACCCAGGAATCTGCCAGAACGGAATTTGCATCAACACCGATGGTTCTTTCCGCTGCGAATGTCCGTTTGGATACAACCTGGATTACACCGGAGTCAACTGTATCGGTGAGTTAAATTATCCAGTGTGCAAAGTTTTCATATTATCGATAATTAGTTGCTTACGGCTGTAATATATCAATTTTATAGTATAGTATTCATCATGAAGCAGCCACAGTTAAGCAAACACTAACATCTGCAGAGATTCTTCGTAGAAAATACGAGCTAAAATTGTAGATAAAATCAGTAATTACACCGTTTATTCTGCTGCCAGTCTTGAACTTTTCCTGCACAACAGCTGTGATCTATTTTCAGATTTAAGCTGCTAATGAAAGCTTTTAAAATCTAAGGTGCAGCATTGACAAAATGAAAACAGGACTGGGCCCAATACGGAGGCTTGAGGGATGCCACAAGCAATGAGTGGCTGCGACTGAAGAATAATCGCCAAAACAAAACAAGAAGTTCCGTATTCTCAGATAAGATTTGAAACATTTGAGAACAGCAGTCAGATGTAGCAGCACCAGAATTATAGAATTTCCTGTTAAAAGAAGATTATTAAAAACTTTTAAAAGAGCTGTTTTGGTGCTGTTCTGAGTTTTTTTTCTGTGTCTTCTTCAGCCACAGTTAAACATTCATAGTAACAGTAACAGCTGCAGGGATTCTTCTTGCAAACTACGACATCTGAGATCTTTATTAATGATTGGTCACTAAAATCAAAAATATGACCCAGCTCTAATAATTTTTTTCTGGTGCAAGACTTGATCTATTTTCAGGTTTAGGCTGCTAATGAAAGCTTTTAAAATCTAAGGTGCAGTATTGATGTGATGAAAACGGGACTGGGCCTAGTACAAAGGCTTGAGGGACTCCACAAGTAACGAGTGGCTGCGACTGAAGAATAATCACCCAAGAAAACCAAGAAGTTCCGTATTCTAAGATAAGATTTGAAACATTTGAGGACTTTAATGTGCCTATATGGTGTTCGAGGCATAACATATAAGAAAGCTGTGATCCATGGTGTCAAAGGCAGCATCAGAATAACAGAATTTCCTGTATCAGCTGTTTTCCTGCAATACAGCCTGATACTTTTTTTCATTTCTGCTGCTAATGAAAGCTTTTAAGATCTAAAATATTTTAAAATCTCCTGCTCTCTTGCTTCTCCAGACACCGATGAGTGCTCCATAGGAAACCCTTGTGGAAACGGAACCTGCACCAACGTGGTGGGGGGATTCGAGTGTTCCTGCCAGGAGGGCTTCGAACCAGGACCCATGATGACTTGTGAAGGTCAGTAGTTCACCACAGAAATGACTCGTCTCGTTTTACAGATCCAGTAAATTACACCTCACTGTCTCTGTTTGACTCCAGACATCAACGAGTGCTCCCAGAATCCTTTGCTCTGTGCCTTCCGTTGTGTCAACACGTTCGGCTCCTACGAGTGCATGTGTCCTGCTGGTTATGTGCTGCGAGACGACCAGCGCATGTGCAGAGGTGAGAGGAAACAGCTGATTATCGATTTCCAAAATGTCACTTTTTACTGTATTTCCTTGACTCCTGTTTTCTGTCTTTTTCGCTTCGTTTCTTTTCACCAAACAGTAAGTAGTGATTCTTAAGTCTGAAACGGAGCTCAGCGGGAATTTTGGGCTTTAGCTTTATATTTACTCCGACTAATCTTCTCTGATGTCCCTCCTCAGACCAGGACGAGTGCTCAGAAGGTCTGGATGACTGCGACTCTAAAGGAATGACCTGCAAGAACCTGATCGGTACCTTCATGTGTATCTGTCCTCCTGGGATGCAGCGCCGACCGGACGGAGAAGGATGCATGGGTGAATAAAAACGCCTCAGAATCAGTCTTCATACATGTCTAGATTGATTGATTGATTTCTTTATTTTCATGTCCAACAATCATGGGTTTACAAGACACCACGTCGCCTTCTATAAATTCCCCTTCTAAAATATAACTCCAATTTTTATGGTCGTCCAACCAAAACAAATCAGCACAAAGGACGTGTTACTGAAAAGTTCCTTCCTTATGTCTTCGTGTACAGGACAGTAAAGCATAAAATGAACCTAAACTTCACCTAAATTACACAGAAAATAAAGTCTGTCCTTCTCTGGAGCAGCATTAAACCTCGCAGTCTCTAAGGCTGATGTATCTATTCTTTATAAGGTCATAGTTTTGGTTCATACCAAATGTTAATAGACCATTTCTCTGTAAACATAAAGAACATGTGAAGGGTTTGAAAGTAGAGTGGTCTAACATTCAAAGCGCTGCTGTAATGCTGTATTTAGGCTGTGGGTTAGACCAAAATCTAGACCATAAAAGTATTACAGAAATTATATAAAACTCAGTTCAGATTCTTGGTGGCTTAGACCATTCTGCTTCTGACCTCCTCGTATTCTGTCTATGTTGTTGTCAGTGGATTTAAACTCCTCTACTCCTTCCTCATGCTGCCGTTCTTCCCTCGCAGACCTGAACGAGTGTCGGGCCAAACCGGGCATCTGTAAGAACGGACGCTGCGTCAACACGGTAGGAAGCTACCGCTGTGAGTGCAATGACGGATTTGAGTCGAGCTCCAGTGGAACTGAATGCATCGGTAAGATTACTGCTGGGAAAGAACCTTTTGCTTAAATTCAGTCCAAGGATTGAAAGCTTCTCCAGAAACCCAAGAGATTTATTAGTTTCATCTGGGGATGTCCCGAGTCTATGATACCTGATTCCATTTTCCTAGCAAATGTAGTTGCACAGCACAAATGTCAAGCACAGCAAAGTTATTAAAATGAACTCTCTAATCTACATGCTTGACAGCTGAATACCTCAGCAGTGCATTAAGGAAAAAAATGCATTTCTGCATCCAAAATGTTCCTTCATCTCATTTTTAATTTACAAAATGACAGTCACCAAACTAATGTGAATTCCACACATTATTGTTTGTCTTTTTAAGAAAATAACCAAGCAAATAAACAAAAAAATGTCTTCATAAACGTCTCTTATCAGGATTGTATGTAGTGCTGCAATACGGTAAGATAAGGTAAGATAAACTTTATTGATCCCACAGTGGGGAAAGTTCACCGTCACAGCAGCTCAACAAGACGGGTGTAAGGGTAGTATAAGAATATATTAAAAACACGACAAAAATTACAGAGAATAGCAGTAAAACTAGAACACTCAAAATGTATAATACAATCACAATTCCACCTTAAAGTCATGTCGTAGATTAGCTTTAATATTGCATTATTAACAAAATTAGGTAACAGTTCTGCTCAGTGTAGTTGTTGATGTTGATTTCACTTCAAAGTGTTGAAGCCAGATCTGATAAAAGACGTCTGAGGTGGTCAGAAAACATGTTGTAAAGCTACGTGCTGCGTAAAAATGCTGTGTTTTGACTTCAGTTGCAAGTAAATCAAGGTGAATTGTGGCACTTGTGGTTTTCCATACAGAATCTCCAGAAGAGTGAACACATTAATTCCCTTCAGATTCCCTCTGTGTCCTGTGTCTGGCCTTATTGTCAACTTTTTAGGTGTCGTATAAAACTGGTCGTATTGAATTAATCTCTGTTACTCCAGCCTCTCAGTACATTTGCATTGCAGATATTAAAAGAAGTTGAACTACTTTCATTTTCCATTTTAAAACTTTTTCAGACTTGTGACCTTGTGGGCTCAGATTTAGCCTTTATCGATCAGTTAAACAATTCTTTAATGGATTCCTGTCCTTGAGATCAGATGGAGACATTCCTAGTTTCCTTGAAAGAACTAAAAAACATTTCCCAACCTGTCCTCCTGTCCTCCTGTCCCTCAGACAACAGGAAGGGTTACTGCTACACCGAGGTTCTGCAGACCATGTGCCAGCAGTCGTCCACCAACAGGAACAGCGTGACCAAGTCCGAGTGCTGCTGCAACACGGGTCGAGGCTGGGGGTCCCAGTGTGAGCTCTGCCCGCTGCCCGGCACCGTCCAGTACAAGAAGATGTGTCCACTGGGACCCGGATACACCACCGACGGCAGAGGTGAGGGGAACCACAGCGCTGTTACAGAACCTTAAGTTTTATTTATCCTTTTCCTGATTGGATTTAACGTCACCACAGTCTGTTAACCATCGTGTCGTCCTGCGGGTCAAAATTGACCCGTTTTAAAGTTTGAAAATGTGGAAAAAAAATATTTTCACAGTGAAACTTCTGATGTCCACATTTTCAACATTTTTGGGAAATCTTTGAACATTTTTTGGTGGAAAAAAAGAAATGTTAAAAATGTTTCTTAAGAATATTCACAAAAAAATCTACCAAAATCCAGCAAATTTCACTAGATTTTGGTTGATTTTTTGTGAATGTTCTTAAAGAAAATATTAGAAGTTTTACTGATATATATGGAACCACTTTAGATATTTTTAGGATATTTTTGGAAGATTTTTACTCACTTTTTGAAAATATTTACAAGAATTCTTTTGCCAAATCTGGGGGATTTTTTTTTTTTAAATAAAACTTTGAAGGGAAACTTTTAAGGAATTATTGGAATTTTCTTCCTGAAGGTTTTGCAAATTTTCAGAAATTTGGGGAATGTTTTTGCAGATTTTTTGGATTTTTTTCAGACAAGGTAACAATATTTTTTGGTGCCTGTAAATGAGGACAGCAGGAGGCTTAAATTATGACTGCGTGAATCTAATCCAGAATTCTCCTGAAACATCTCCAGACATCAACGAGTGCCAGGTGATGCCGGATCTGTGCCGTAATGGTCAGTGCATCAACACCATCGGATCCTTCCGCTGTCACTGCAACGTCGGATACAAGACCGACTACACTGCCACCTCCTGCGTTGGTACGACTGATTCCATCCGTTTAATCATCTGTCAGTTCAGCTGTGAGGATTTTAAATCTGTAAATGTTTTTATTGTGTGTTCTTCTTCCAGATATGGACGAGTGCTCTCTGTCTCCGAAGCCCTGTAACTTCCTGTGTAAGAACACAGAAGGCAGCTACCTGTGCTCCTGCCCCAGAGGATACAGCCTGCAGCCGGACGGAAAGACCTGCAAAGGTACGAGACTCCTCCTGTTTCTGGATGTGTTCACATAAAAAAAGATAAGCCTTTATTAATCCCACAGCAGGGAAACCTGCAGCAGCATAAAGGATAGTGGAGAAACTTAAAAATGCAATTATATGGCATTATGAGATAAAACTGTAGAAATTTAGAAAAATATTGATATTACAGAGGATTTTCTAAGTATAAAAATTATCGCTAACAATGTAAAAAAAAAAAAGAAGTTTTTGATGGGTTACAGCTGTTTTTTTTCACAAATTTCTTATAATTTACAGATTTTCTTCATTTATTTATTTTTTTAAATGCAGATGACTTGTAAATAGATAATAGTAGATTTTCACTTCAACTCTCGTGTCGTCCTGTGGGTAAAAATTGAGCCATTTTAAAGTTTGAAAATGTGGGGGAAAAAAAATAATTTCACAGTGAAACTTGTGATGTCCACATTTTCTACATTTTTGGGAAATCTTTGAACATTTTTTGGTGGAAAAAAAGAAAAGTTAAAAACAGTTCTTAAGAACATTCACAAAAAAATCAACCAAAATCCAGCGAAATTCGCTGGATTTTGTTTGATTTTTTTCTGAATGTTCTTAAAGAAAATATCAAAAGTTTTACTGATATATAAGGAATTACTTTAGATATTTTTATGATTTTTTTGGAAGCTGTTAACTAATTTTTTGAAATTATTTACAGGAATTTTCTTGCCAAATTTGGGGGATTTTTTGAAAATAAAAATTTTAAGGGAAACTTTTAAGGAATTATTGGAATTTTCTTCCTGAAAGTTTTGCAAATTTTCAGAAATTTGGGGAATTTTTTTGCTGAATTTTTGGATTTTTTTCAGACAAGGAAACAATATTTTTTGGTGCCTGTAAATGAAGACAACAGGAGGGTTAAAATTACACAACTTTTAACTGTATTTAAAAAAAATCATCATTTTACAAACATCTGCCATTATTTGAAAGAGAAAATATGTATATCAAAGCTTGAAAATTTGTAATGAATCATTTAAACTTACACAAAAAAGATTTTTCAAAATATAGAAAATAGAGATATTGCTATATAATGTATAATATTTTTGATGGATTTTAGCTGGTTCTTTTTTTTCAGAAATTTCAGTTAATTTTTCTTTCTTTCTTTCTTTCTTTCTTTCTTTCTTTCTTTCTTTCTTTCTTTCTTTCTTTCTTCCTTCCTTTTGAAATACAGATAATGACTTGTAAAACCACAGAAAAAGTATTAACTTCCACGGTTTATCCAAAATAAAACTGGCGAAAATTGAAAATAATTTAACATTTTTCAAAAATTTGTATTTTTATTAATGGTAAATTTTCACTGTGAATTTACACAACTTTTAACTGTATTAAAATCAGCAAAAAATATCATTATTTTACAAATACTTGCCATTACTGGAAAGCGAAAATATGTATATTAAGGTTTGAAAAATGGTAAATAATTACTTAAACTCTTATTTCACAGATTCTCACAGTTTTGTTTGTTACAGATAACATTCAAAAGAATTACAGAAATAACTGAATTAAGTTACATGTTGACTGTAATAGCAAAAAGTACTTCATTTCCACATCAAAAATCTGTATTTTTCCCTGTGTGGCCATAATATTACACCGTTTTACTGTATTTTAATCAGCTAAAAAATAACCTTATTTTACAGATTTTGGCCGTTTCAGTTTTACAGCTTTTAAATGCTATAATATTGCATTTGTTTAACTACATTTTATTTTTACAGTGTTCTTCTAAATGTAGAAAACGCTGGTGATGCATTAAATGCTGCAGTGCTATTTAATGATCTTTCCAGATATTTTAACTGTCTTTACTGACGGTCTACATTCTGCTTAGTGATTCAGTTTTTGTGGTTCTTCTGTTTTTTAATCCAGATCTGGACGAGTGTTCGACTAAGCAGCACAACTGTCAGTTCCTGTGTGTGAACACCATCGGAGGCTTCACCTGCAAGTGTCCACCTGGTTTCACTCAGCACCAGACGGCCTGCATCGGTGAGTAAAAGACACAAGATCAGACTCCACCTAAAGCACTTCAGTTTCTCTTTCATTTTTCACTGCAGTATAAAGTCCTGCACCTCTATAGAAGGAGAGAGTCTGTAGTTCCACCAAAAAAAATCTTGAATTTTTCTCACGTGAGTTTTAGTTGCAGCTGCTTAATTAATGGCTTTATAGCTGCACTGAGGAGTGGAGAATTTTTTGCCTTTATTGAATCTAATTAGAGCACATGGGTTATTTTTGACAGATTTTTAAATGAGACATGTTTAATAAAGGGATTCTGGTGAAATATCACAAATTTAAGCTTCGATTTAGTTCATTTTCAGCATTAGTGTTCATGTGACACATGATTAGTTCAATCAAAAAGTAGAAAATCTGACAATTTTTTATGCCTTTACAGTTTCTGGTTCTAATAAATATTGTAGGTTTAACATTTTTGGTTTTGGGATTCAGAGGGTTAAATTTATGTAAATTCTCATGCATTTACTGCCACAGAAAACCACTAACAATGTGCAATGAAAGTGGATTTTACATGATGTTTCTCTTGTCTTGGCAGACAACAACGAGTGCACGGCTCAGAGCAGCGTTTGTGGTTCTCGGGCTTCATGTGTCAACACGCCTGGAAGCTTCAACTGTGAATGCTCTAAAGGTTTCTCCCTGGACAGCACGGGAGTGGAGTGTGAGGGTGAGAAAACAAACTATTCTTTACATTTAGTTAACCCTCCTGTTGTCCTCATTTACAGGCACCCAAAAATATTGTTTCCTTGTCTGAAAAAAATCCCAAAATTCAGCAAAAAAAATATCCCCAAATTTCTGAAAATTTGCAAAACCTTCAGGAAGAAAATTCAAATAATTCCTTAAAAAGTTTCCCTTAAAACTTTTATTCTTTTTTAAAAAATCCCCCAAATTTGGCAAGGAAAATTCTTGTAAATATTTTCAAAAAATGAGTAAAAATCTTCCTAAAAAATCCTAAAAATATCTAAAGTGATTCCATATATATCAGTAAAACTTGTAATATTTTCTTTAAGAACATTGACATAAAAATCAACCAAAATCCAGCGAAATTTGCTGGATTTTAGTTGATTTTTTTGTGAATGCTCTTAAGAAAAATTTTTAACATTTTTTTTCCACCAAAAAATTTTCAAAGATTTCCCAAAAATGTAGAAAATGTGGACATCAGAAGTTTCTCTGTGAAAATATATTTTTTTCCACATTTTCAAACTTTAAACGGGTCAATTTTGACCCGCAGGACGACACGAGAGTTAAACTGTTAATTGTGAAGGAAAAATGACTCTTTCCCCTTTCTAAGGTCATAATGGTCAACACTGTAGGAAATTAGATATTGTCTATTCTGATGTGACCAAGCAGACAAGTTGCCTCCATATTTGTCTGTAATCTAAATCTGACCTTCTCCCAACTATAATGTATACCAAAAGATCAGAGAGAATCCTCAGAACTGATGCTTGCATGTACTGCTGCTCTGTCGGTGTCGCTTCTCCTGACATTGGTAAACCTTCCTCACAACCTAAGTCATCTGAGTGTCTCCGTCTGCCTCCTCACTCTCTGTCAACCTCGCTGAACATCCACAACATTCATCAAAGTCCAGAGAGTGTGGAAGATGTTCTGCCGAAAGGAGCCAAAACTTGTCTTTGCTGTAAAAACGAGTGATTAAAAGTCTTCTTTTGTCTGCTTTTCCCCAGACGTGGACGAGTGCGGCAGTAACCACCGCTGCCAGCACGGCTGTCAGAACATGCTGGGAGGTTACCGCTGTGGATGTCCACAGGGATACGTCCAGCACTACCAGTGGAACCAGTGTGTCGGTGAGTTACTGGGTTCTTATCATGACAGAATATAGAACAGGATGAAGTAAAACACCAGGGAGGACCAAGAAAGGAGGGAGATCACAGAAATGGCATGAACAATTATTACTATTTTTTTTATTTAACCTTTATTTAACCAGGTAAGTTAGCTGAGAACTGATTCTCATTTTCAATAACGACCTGCACTGGAAAAAATGCTCCTGTCAAAACAAGAAAAAAAACTTATTTCAAGCAACTTTTACCTTGAAATAAGTGAAAAAAAATCTGCCAATAGAACAAGTGAAAAATGGCCTGGTAAGATTTCTTGAAATAAGATATGATATTTAGAATATTGAGATCTTAAAATTAGCTGGGAAAACTTATTTGAAGCTATATTTTACCAGGATTGTCAAGCTGAGGTGTCTTAAAATAAGCCAGACATGTTAAAAAAATAGTTTTTCACTCAAAAATAGATTTCTGCTTTCATGTAGCCTCCTAATCTGAGATGTATTAAACGTATTTTGAGTTGTATTATAGCGGAATTTCTCTAGATTTAAGACCGTCTTGTACTTGAAATAAGATTCCAAAGATTAACTGAAGCATTTTGAGATATAATGTCTTCTCCCAGTTAACTAGAAATCCTAATATTTAGTCGTGTTTTGACAACATTTAGAGGTGTTGTGTTTTAGAGGAAGCCAAGCAGGTGATTTTAACTGAAAAGTAGACATTTACTTTTTAAACATTCATGCTGAGTACAAAATTTAAGATGTATTTGACTTATTTTAGGTTGTATAACAACGACATGACTCTAGATTTAAGACCACCTTGTCCTTGAAACAAGATTAAAAAGTGTGATTTAAGCATTTTAAGATATCCGTCTGCATACAGTTTGTTGAAAAAACATTAGTTGTAAATATGACCATGGTTCTTCCTCCCTTATTTATAAATAACTCTACACCATGTTAACAAGTCTAGTATTGAAATCAACAATTTATTTTTGAATTTACATGCAACACATTAGCAAACTGGACAATATGAACTAATTGGTGATTTTCCAATAAAACGCATTTACTTGAGTCTAGTGAAGTTTATTTCTTAAATCAAGATTGTGTAGCTTCTACAAATAACACCTCAGCTTGAAAAATGTATGAAAAGTAAAATGAACCTTATTTATTGTAAAATACAACTCAAAACAAGATAATTTCAAGATTGTTTGACTTAACAAGATATTTAAGATGCATTGTCTTAAAACAAGTCCCTCCATCTGCTGAAATGTCACTTAAGTGAATTTATCTTAAATCAAGTGGAATGAGACGTTTTGACTAAAAATAAGACAAATAAACTTGGTACGATTTTGAGTTTTTGCAGTGAACAAGATGTATAAACAACAGTGTCATCAGCGTACAGACTGATGTGGGAAGTGGTTACAGCACACGGTACACTGATGATGTAAATGTTTAAGAGCGATAATAGTAATGAGGAAGAGAACTGTGAGGAGGTAGAGGAGGATACAGCAGGTCTAGACGAGGGAACCAATCGGAGGGCAGAAACGTATGACGGCCGTGAACATTGGCCAGTCGCAGTGCCTTTTTTGGCTACCTGTAGGGCCGGTCAGGTCTTTCTTTAACTTGATTCCCAACGCAATAAACCCACCCATCCATTCAGAATTCCAGTCAGGAAAATCAGGATTTCATGGCTGGAAGATGGGGATGCTATTCCAAACACTGTGGGCTTGGATCAGCTTACACTGTGGAAAAGGACACAACCCGGGGGCGTAAAAAGGGATACATTCTGCTTTTTTTGGTGTTTTTTTTTTGCATAACTGTACACTGAGAGAATTAGAGGAGCTGGGAGATTTCATTTGTGTTAATTTTTAGTCTAATTTGACATATAGTCACAAGTTTGCACCGACAAAATTGTGGTAAAAATAAAGAAAAATACAAGTTCATCCACAAATCATTAATAATAGGACAAGCTGCTCCGATAAATCTGCAGATATCAGCTTCGTAAACAGATCAGTGACTACTTCAGCCACAAGGAACGACACCAAAGTAGATTTTGTTCATTTACAAACAGCTTTAAAAAGTTCCCAAGTGTCCGACTGAATGGCCAAAGATGCTCTGTTAAGATGGTTGAATTTATTTGTATTTTTAAAATGTATTTATTACAATTCACTGAAGTACTGTTGTTAGATTAGATTTTAAAAAAAGAAAATAGTAAAAATTCCTATTTCCTTCATTTGAACTTCTTTTATGGCACAATTAAAGTTGAATTAATTAATAAGGTTGTTTTCTCCTGACTAGATCCTTGCTTGTGTTGCATCTACTCTCAGATAAAAGCGTCTGCTAAATGAAATTGTAGATTTTTTTTAACACTTTGTGAAACTTCCACCTCCTGTAATAAACATCCCTAAATTTAGCGACACCGTGAGACCAAACTCAACAACGCTGGCTTTAATGGAGAGACTTTTTATTTTTATCACCAGCCCTCGATGAGATTTGAAAACCTCCACTAGACTAAAATAAAAGATATTTTTACCTCTGTATGTAGGAGAACAAACAGCAGCTTCATAACTGTGAGTCACTGATGTTATTGGATCTTTTCAAAAATTCTCAACGGCGACTCAGACTTGATGCAACAGAAATGAACTGATCCTGCTTCTGTTTTCTACATCAGACATTGAATGCAGCATTTAAAAAATGGCATCTTTTGCATGAAGGATAGAAGACATTAAACTCCCAAATATCGACATCCACTGTCAGAATAACTGTATTACATTTTTCATTTATTAGATTTATTACATGTCAGTATAGAAATTCACTGTAACACAAGATTTCTGGACAGTTTATATTTGATTTTTCTATTTTTTATTTTATCTTGTTATTTATTCATAATTTAACTAATGTACCACGTGTCTTATTGCTTTTCTACAATCGACTGCATTTATTCTCATATTATTGCAATTTTCTTCAGGTTTATCAAACTTTTCTGTTAGTTTGTTTTTATTTTGTCATCTGTGCTGCATAAAAATTCATGTAGAGATGATCCTATGACTATTTAAGTACATAAAAAAGAGAATAAATATTTATCTGATGCATCAGGCAGTTTAAAACCAAGCTTAGAGACTATTTCAACTCATTTAAAATGCGGTTTCCCTTGAAATAAGTCCAAAAAATCAATTTAAGGTTAATTTTTACAGTTCATAGTTTTGTAGAATTAAGATGTGGTGCAGTGTCTGTGGAACTTTTGTGTCTGAGGCTGCATCATGTGTCTTTAATTTTTCCCTGCAGATGAGAACGAGTGTCAGGCCGGAACAGTGTGTGGTTCTGCTTCCTGCTACAACACGCTCGGCAGCTTTAAGTGCGTTTGTCCTTCCGGCTTCGACTTCGAGCAGAGCGTCGGCGGCTGTCAGGACGTGAACGAGTGTTCGACGGGAACGAATCCCTGCGTCTACGGCTGCTCCAACACCGACGGAGGATACCTGTGTGGATGTCCAGGAGGCTTCTACAGAGCAGGACAGGGGTGAGCAGAGATGATTGAATTCATCTAACCTTTATTCAACCCTCCTGTTGTCTTCATTTAAGGGCACCAAAAAATATTGTTTCCTTGTCTGAAAAAAAATCCCAAAATTCTGCAAAAAAATCCCCAAATTTCAGAAAATTTGCAAAACCTTCAGGAAGAAAATTCCAATAATTCCATAAAAACGTCCCTTAAAAGTTATATATCTATATCTATATAAAAATTCCTCCAAATTTGGCAAGAAAATTCTTGTAAACATTTTCAAAAAATTAGTAAAAATCTTCCAAAAAATCCTGAAAATATCTAGTTATTACATATATATCAGTAAAACTTCTAATATTTCCTTTAAGAACATTTAAGAATGTGAATGTTCTTAAGAAACATTTTTAACATTTCTTTTTCCCACCAAAAAATGTTCAAAAATTCCCCAAAAATGTTGAAAATGTGGACATCAGAAGTTTCACTGTGAAAATATTATTTTTTTCCACATTTTCAAACTATCAAACGGGTCAGTTTGACCTGCAGGACGACACAAGGGTTGAGTCTGGAGGAATCATTGAGGACACGCACAGAATAAACAGCTATAAATGACAAGAAGACAGTTGAATTCAAGAGCAAAGTAGTTTGTACACTGGTTTTAAAGTTGTGTGAAGTTAAAGCTTAATGTTGTAAAATGTTCCAGGTTTGTGCAGCAGAAAAACTAAAGATGCAAATTCAGACATTTTGGTTGCATCTTCCTGTTCACTGTCTTCTAAAGTAATGAGTACAAAAACTGTCATAAGTGATGAATCATAGAACATGAAACCAAATAAACCCATTTTTATTCAATCTTACTTCTATCTGATGTTTAAAGAATGTTTTGAGGATATTTCTCTGTTTTCATATTGTTCCTACAAGATAAAAGTTCAAACATTTTGGCTGAAACATTCAGAAGATATTCTTGTTCAGTGTCTTATAAATAAAAAGAAACTGAAGATATATGGTGAAGTTTTTCATCCAATAAGCAGAGATGAATAGAAAAACTGCCACCAGAGATGAATCTAAGAGCGGAACGTTAAACCGAATCAACCCATTTTTATTTAATTTCTTTTTAATCTAACATTTAAAGAATGTTTTGAGGAAATTTCTCAGTTTGAATAATGTTCCTATGAGGTTAAAAGTTAAAACATTTTGGCTGCAACATTCAGAAGATGTCATCAGATTACATTATATACAATAATAAAGGAAGAATGTTCTCAAACCAGCATCTGATATTATCTTTCTACTGAACATGGGAACATTAGCGAGCTAGATAGATGCTGTATTCATCAACTGGGGAAATTCAAGATAACAGGAAGTACGTTGACAGCTTTAGTGTATATTTGGTGCCAACATGACAGACTTGTGGTTCTGCTGGGAATTGAACCCAGAACCTTCTACCCTCTACTCTATAAATCATCTGGAAATAGCCTTGTTTTTGCTCAAATGCCTCATTTGTTTGTCGTAGTTTGCTGACAAATCCATCAATATGAGCTTTTTTTTGCACTTGATAAAAGCGGTGTCTCACCTTAACCCCAGTGTTGTCCTGCAGGTCAAAACTGAGCCGTTTTAAAGTTTAAAAATGTGGGGAAAAAAATATTTTCACAGTGAAACTTCTGATGTCCACATTTTCAACATTTTTGGGAAATCTTTGAACATTTTTTGGTGGAAAAAAAAGAAATGTTAAAAATGTTTCTTAAGAACATTCACATAAAAATCAACCAAAATCCAGCGAATTTTGCTGGATTTTGGTTGAATTTTTTTGTAAATGTTCTTACAGAAAATATTACAAGTTTTACTGATATATATGGAATCACTTTAGATATTTTTAGGATTTTTTTTGGAAGATTTTTACTCAGTTTTTGAAAATATTTACAAAAATTTTCTTGCCAAATTTGGGGGAACTTTTGAAAATAAAACCTTGAAGGGAAACTTTTAAGGAATTATTGGAATTTTCCTCCTGAAAGTTTTGCAAATTTTCAGACACTTGGGGAATTTTTTTGCTGAATTTTTGGATTTTTTTCAGACAAGGAAACTATTTTTTGGGGCCCGTAAATGAGGACAACAGGAGGGTTAAAATGAAATGTTACACATGATACTGAAACTAATGTTGCACAAACTATGAATAAGATTAATCCTGCTATTATTGCTCAGATCTAAGTGTTGATATTTTAGCTGTCAGTCCTACAGAAAGGGGAGGAGTTAGACAGGTTGATGGCAACAGTAGAGATTTTTTTTCAGACAAGGAAACCATATTTTTTGGTGTCTGTAAATGAGGACAACAGGAGGGTTAGTGGAAAAACACTTGACCATGTTCCATGTTTGTCTCCACCAGTCACTGCATAACAGGCTCAGGTTTCCCGGGTCAGCTGGCCGACGGAGACGAGGACGACAGTTTGTCTCCTGAAGCTTGTTACGAATGTAAGATCAACGGAGGAGGAAAGAATGGACGACACCGACGACACACTGACAAGAACGAACTCAACCAGGTACGCTGGTTCACAGACTGGTTCTTAGTGTTGGTCCTGGTTCCTCGAGGGCTCAGGGTCTGAACTGGTGAGACTTTGATTTTATAAACATTCAAAAATTCAAATCCAATCAAAGGATTGAATTTGTGTTTTTGGTGTAATACAATAAAGTAGCACAGTTAGTCTTTTTTATCTTTAAAGTACAATTCTACACAATTGTTGTGTTTCATGCAATTTGGGTATAAATATCTATATATATACACTACTGTTCAATAGTCTGGGGTCATCTAGATAATTCCATGTTCTCCATGAAAACTCCCACTTTTATCCATGTGCTAACATAACTGCACAAGGGTTTTCTAATCATCAATGAGCCTTTCAGCACCATTAGCTAACACAATGTAGCATTAGAACACAGGAGTGATGGTTGCTGGAAATGTTCCTCTGTACCCCTATGGAGATATTCCATTAAAAATCAGCTGTTTCCAGCTAGAATAGTCATTTACTACATTAACAATGTCTACACTGGATTTATCATTCATTTAATGTTATCTACATTGAAAAAAACTGCTTTTCTTTCAAAAATAAGGACATTTCTAAGTGGGCCCAAACTTTTGAACAATAGTGCAGTAAAATACAGTAAAAATATAGAAAAAATGCAGTTAAAATATCGTAAAAATATAGTAAAAAATACAGTAAAAATCTCATAAAAGCTAGTAAAAATACAGTAAATATATATATATATATTCAATGTTTTTCCATTGTGATATTTTATCAAAATCACTTTATTCTACATTTCTTATACAAAACTTTACCAAATTTTAAACTGTTTGCTCGCATCATGTTCTGCAAAACACAAAAAATGTGCTCTTTTGTAAAAGAAGAAATTAATGATTCAATTGCACCTAAAGGTTTCCAGCTACAATAGTCATTTACCACATTAACAATTTCTACACTGGATTTATCATTCATTTAATGTTATCTACATTGGAAAAGAACTGCTTTTCTTTCAACAATAAGGACATTTCTAACCGGTGGTGTATGTTATTATGCTGTGATTTTTCTGGTCACTTCAGATCAGATTGGGCTGTATGTGGCCCCTGAACTAGAATGACTTTGACACTCCTGGTTTAAAATCCCCTTTCTTGTCCTGCCTCTAGGAGCCGATGGTGAGCATGGCCAGCGTGGACACCCAGACCTCCATCCCCATGAACGTGTCCCTGAGCTCGCTGCTCAACAAGGAGCCTCTGCTGGAGCTGCTTCCGGCCCTGCAGCCGCTGGAGCACCACGTCCGCTACGTCATCACCCACGGCAACGCCAACGAACACTTCCGCCTGCTGGAACGCCGTGACGGGAAGAGCGTCCTCCGGCTGGGGAAGAGGCCCCCGTCGGCCGGGTCCTACCGGCTGGAGATCGCCAGCCTGCCGCTGTTCGGGCCCCGGAGGATGCACCAGCTGGAGGAGCAGCACGACAGCGACTACCGGCGAGGGGAGATCGGAGAAGCCCTGCGCATCAAGCTCCACATCCACCTGCACTGAGCTCAGAGCGCCGCCGCCGAAGCCGCTCTGGACTGACTCCTAAACGCCTCCTGACCTTCTACCCTCCACCTGCAGGGGCTCCGATCAGGGCTGAAAAGACTGAGTCACCGGCCCCAATCTACCACCACTTTGTTACTGTTCAACTTAATATATGTTCATGTTTTGTGTGTGTGTTTTTTTTTTACCCTTCCACTCCTGCCTGACCCTGTGAGATCCAGTGGAGGAGGTGGCAGAGAGGTGACTCCATCCTCGGACCCCAAAGAAACAACCAGACAGACGGCTCACAAGTCCATGAAGCACTTTGTACAGCTGAGCGTAAGAACGGGGTTTTAAATAGGTGGATAAAGTGCTGAGAGTGGCCCACGCTGTCTTTTTACGCAGCATGTATGTTAGTATTTAAATCACTAAAAAGGCTGGAGGTAAAGGCCACAGTGGTCCCAGGACTCCGTCACCTCTCTGTGATCTTGGTAAAAAAAATACGATTAAAATCACACCGCTGGAGATCCAGGTTTCCGCCCCGCTCAGTATTGTAGTTTGTCATTTAATGTATTTGTGCTGTTTGAAAAATGTTAACACGAAGGACTGCAACATTTCCACAGCATTTCAGGTTCTTTGGTCCATAGCTCTGTTTTCTTTTTGTTTTTTTTTTATTATTGCTGGATACCAATTTACCGCTTTCTCTGTCAGATAGTGAACCGCTCTGACGTTTGTTGGGTTACCTCAGTCAGGACTCCGTGCTGCGATGCTGACTTTAAAACATGAGAGGGTGCTAGCGTCCCTCAGCGTCCACCACCAGCAGGGAACACCAGTTAGTAGCTCTAGGCTTTAAAGAAGATAGACCAGGTCGCGTTTATTTATCCTCTAAGGGATTACTATGACTTCAGGTGCACTGATTCTGGACCTTCTTTCAGCCTTTTGTCCCGCGTCAGGAGCTTTTAGCATGTCCTGCCTTTTCTTTGTTGTTTTTTTAACAAATAAAACTCTTCAGGAGAGCAGAACAGGCGCCGGGCGGCTGAAATGACACTAAGCCGACTTTATCTGACTTCTTTGACTTCACTGTGAGCTCGACGTCTGAGAGCCGAGCCTCGTTTACGACCCGACAGCAGGATAAGAAAAGGTACACGACACGTTACAGCTGTAACTGGCAGGTGAAACCTCACTCACAAAGAAACACCCATCAGGTCATATTTCATTTCTTGTGATTTTTTTTTTTTTCTCTCAAAGAGGAAAAAAGGTGCTACATGATACCAACTCTTACGTAACGCTGTACAAAGAACAGTGCAGTCTTGAATCTGGATTGCAAAAGTGACTTTTTTTTTTTGCTCGGTTTTATTGTTGTGTTTGTTCGTCTTTTGTTTTGTCTCAGTTGCTGAAAAACCAATATTATAACACTTGCTTCTTGAAATTAAATTGTGTAGATGTTTTTTTTTAAATGTCAAGGCTGCCAACAAAAAAAGAAATACTCACAGTAAACCCAAGATTGAAGGCTTTAAAGTGCTGCTTACTTTGTTCTGTTTGAAAACGGCATCCTGTTTTTAAGCCACTGTTCTCAGAAAAACAGAAAACACGTCAGACTTGAAGATAATTAACATTCCGATTATCTGGGAAGCTCACACTGTCTGTAAAATGCCATCAGGATCACACAAACTCGTCCATCCTGCTCGGATCTTATGGTGCTACGATGAAAAAACGCTTTTCTCTGAACGTTGGAGGTTGCTGCACTGTCCCACAGCCTAGACTATGTTTACAAGACATAACCATTTTCTAACCTGGGAATCTT